>NC_136494.1:27097389-27184889 GCF_053919585.1 Euprymna scolopes
CGATATTTTCGAAAGTCATTTCTTCTTTTTGATTGACTAGCCTTAATTTAAACCATCGTCATTTCCGGTTTGGCTATGGACGTTTTTTTGTTTGTTTGTTTGTTTTTTTTTGTGTGTGTTTTTTTACGTTCTTTTCCTCCTTCGCGGTAAGGGTTCGAGCCTGCTTGCCTACTACCACATTTTTATTTTTATTTATTTATTTATTTTTTTTTTTTTTTTTTTTTTTTTTTTTGCTCAACACACACCTTCCAACACCCGGGCAAAGGCGGGAACCCAGGCTAGTTTTAAAGAAAATTAAGAGAGATTGGGAATCATAACATTCCTTTTAACTAACGCCAGAAAGACATCGATAAGAAAGAAAAACGTCGCTTTGCGTTTCTTAATGAGATTTGGCGTTTTGTGCATTAACGTGAAAAAGAACTTATATAATTTGACTATTCAGATTACAGTTCTCATCTTGGATTCTCACAACGTTTCTGTCGATGTAGCCTCCGATATCCTTCATGGATCTGTTGTGGCGCTACGGATCTGCTGTGGCGCAACGACTTAAGTGCTAAGAAATAACATTTCTAAATGACAGTGTTATGAGAATTAGAGGTTCAAATACTGCTATAATGATATGTTACGCCTATGTTTTGATGTCGTTAAAAGAATTCAGATATTAAAAACGCAATAATTTCGTTTCATGTAACATTTAATCAAAAAGTATGGTGCAATTTTATTCTCACAAGGTTTCGTCTGATGTAACCTCCGAACTGTGGCGCAACGGATAAAGTGCTTAAAATAACTGTTCCAAGTGACAGTTTTGGGGGATCGAAGGTTATATTTTCAGTGCAGTCGACACTAAGTAGATACTTTAAACTTATTGAAGACCTCTAATCGATCATGGCTAAGGCCCCCGGGGTCGTACATGCGCTTGATTGACCTGACGCACTCGTCAAAGTCCATGATCTTCCAATTTTTATATTTTCGTTTTTGACATATCTGCGTATGTTATTTAATATTGATTTTAGTTTCGGTACTAGATTTAAAGGTCAGACGTTTCACTTAATTTTACAATGTCTTTTATCTCATCAAATTATATTTTGTACACTGAATTAAAAAAAACATCAGTGATACTTAAAATAATATTTTCTAGTAATTCTTATCTAAAGTAAAGTAATCTATATATTAATATGCTTGTCCGTACGGTGTCACGTCATCATCATCGCAAACATTAATTAATGTGAATTATCTCCCTTTATTGTTCAATCTTTTTTAGTTAAAAATCATTAAACCCTTTTATTTCCCAAAAGTTCCCGAACAAAAAAAAATATGAACTGTCTATTTATGGTTCCGGATTATTTTAAAGACAATTATGCATAGTTTAAATAGTATAGTATTTTACTTACATTTTTAACGATGTCTTCTGTTTATTATTGCGGTGTAATACGGAACGCTTATTCTATTTTATTCAGTAATAAATATATTTTTTACATTTAACGTTACGGGTTCGTTTTTTTTTTGTTTGTTTTTTTTTTACAGTGCCACTTTATCTTTTTTTTATTTACTTTTGAGTGAACCTTACATAAAAAATATGTTTAGAAATAAATGTTACAAAAGTCAAGAATGACTTTATTAAATAAATCACCAAAGTCACCATTCGCAAATACACTAAGTAACACAGAGTCAAAACATATTTTACGTCTTGTTCTGTTTTGCTTTTGTTTTACGGCATATCAATCCTTTTTCGTGTTATTTAATGCCGAATGGAGTAATTTTGTAACATTTATACAGCTTCACGTTGTTTACATAGTTATTACTTATGTTTTGTTCGTTTTATTTTGCTTCTTTTACAGGCATTCATCATCTTCTAATTCCCACCGACAGGGCATACATATTTAAATACTATAAAAAATGGACACAACAATTTTTTTTAATATGAAATAAAACAGTGTTTCATTACTTACGATTTAATTTATTTAAAGAAATATTTATTTCCTATTTAAAGATTTTCAGTATATTTTATTTAACTGAAGAATTTTTCCATTATTTTTATTACATTGTTAGGTGAAGTTTCAGAATAATTACCCCCCTCATATTAAGAATGGCTTTCAGAATGATTCTTACAATAGCGGTATCAAAGTTTTTTTTTCCTATTTTAAAACAAATTATAGAAAAAAGATACAAGACCATTAAATTTTTTTTCATTAAATCGCTATTTAGGTGAAGGTTCAAAATAGTTAACCCTTCTCCCCATAACCGTTTTTTAATGCAGTAAAATACATTGTTTCAATAATTATGGTTTAAATAAATATTTATTCCTTATTTAAAGATTTACTGTATATTTTATTTAACTGAAGAAATATTTATTGTTCATACATATATTTTCCCTTATTTTTTTTTACATTGTTAGGTGAATTTTCAGAATACTTAACCCCCCTCCTCATATTAAGAATGGCTTTCAGCATGATTCTTACAATAGTGTTATCAAAGTTTATTGATTTTTCTTATTTAACAAAAATTATAAAAAAGGTACAAGAACATTTTAAACATTTTTTTCGTTAAATCGTTATTTAGGTGAAGGTTTAGAATAGGCAAACCCTCTCCCCTTATATAGAATGGCATTTTATTATTTCAGCATGACGCTTACATTTTTCTTAATATAAAAAAGATACAAGAAAATGTTAAGCTTTTTTTTTTTTAATTAAAATGTTAGATCAAAGTTCGGAATAACTTACTTTATAGCCAATTAGCCAGATTACTTAACTATATAACATTGACATAAATTTGATAGGTACAATCTACCTCACATCATTTTGATTATCGAAAAATCAAAATTTAACTGTACTTCGTAAGATTTACAGAAACACTTCATTTTCTATGAATGTAATACACAAGAATATTATAACAGATTACAATGTTTTTATGGAAAAAACTTTTGTACAGAAAATTCAAAGTGTTCTATTTATATTATCAGGAAGTTGTGATGCATTAATTGAAATCTATATCAATAATTCGACTTAAAAAATATTTGTGAATTTCCAAATCTTCATTGAATAAAATTCAAAATGAATAGAAAAGTCTATCGCATATGTAAAAGTTGACAGTTGCTTATGTAACTTCATTAAAAGTCATCAAAGTCAACTAAGAGCTGCTCAATATTCTGGCTTAATGGATCATTTAGCAAGGAATGAAGATGGTTATCCTGGTGTACCAGTTATTCTACCATCTACATTTACAGGAAGTCCTAGGAATCTACAACAGATTTATCAAGATGCAATGGCAGTTTTCTGTGACCTATTCATTACTTACACATGTAATCTAAAATGTCCTGAAATATTAAATAACTTGGGGTCATCAGAACTTGCACAAAATCGATGTCAACAATGTCACACAGTTTTTTTTTAATTCACAATCTGACTCCCAAGAACCTGCTGACTGACCATTATTCTCACTCCAAGCAGCTGATCGATGTCCCTGTCACCGCCTCAATCATCACCAGCACTTCCTGACAATATCAACAGTATCAGTTACGATCGCATTGACCTTCAATAAAAGTTTAAACTAAAGTTCTTTGTTTGTTCTACTTGCTTCCATACGTTCTTTTTTATAAGGAATTTCTTACTGATGTGTTTTAAAAGATTTTAACTACCGTGGAATTTCCACGGGTCCTGCTAGTTATTATGAATTAATTTATTTAAGATTTAATTAATATCGCGAGTCAATTTCTTGTTTTGTACAAAAAAAAAACGATATTGCCATATGGCTGACGCAACGAGAACAATCAACTTTGGTAGATTAGATAAAGTTTAAAAGTTATGTAAGTCGTCTGCAACGATGTGAGAATAAAATTTAAGATGAGAATAGTAGTCCAAATAGTATAAACTTTCAATCCTCATCTAAAAAATAATCCGAAATAGAATTATTTTCATGAATAGCTACGTCCAAATTGAAATAAGTTCGGTTGATCGGAAATATATGGAGTATTCCCATGTAATAATACGTATGAGGAAGATGGCGGACAGGTCGGATATCTTTAAGAAAACTTCTGCTTATTGGACACGTGTGTATGCATGCGGTCCTAGTCACGCAGCTGATTTAGACAGTACAATTTGTGGAGGCAGAACAGTTTCTTTTTTTTTCTTTTTGACTTTTCCTGCCTCACCATTTTTCTCTTTTTAAGTCATCACGTTCCATATAAACTTTAAGTGTTCATATTTCATGTGTAAACAATTTCGGACTTAAGGAGTTCAATCTCTGCTCAGGAATCTTCCCGTTCTTGTTCCAATTGCGAAATTAATCTATTTTCTCTATTGTCTGGTTCATTAAAAGAGATGTCATTAGTAAGAGAATGCGTGGAAAGTAATTCAGCTTCAAGCTCCTGGACTTTCTCCAACCGTTGTTTGTTCTGCTGGGCAAAGTCTTCTGACAAGTTGGCTGATTTCTCTTTAAGTGAAACATTTTCATCACATAATTTTTTCAACTCATTCTGATGTTGAGAAATTTTCAAATCTTTTTTCTTTTATAAGCAAACCTTTCAATTCCATCTGTTTTTGTTAAAGATGATTTTTCAGCTTCTGTTTCTTTTAGTTGTGCATTGTATTGCATATGGATGTCTTTCAACTTTTTCTCAAGATTTCCATCAGCGTTTTTTCACATTGGAAATCAAAAGTTTCTTTGTCGTTTGAAGTTCTTCCATTAAAGCTGTTTTCTCATTTTGCCTTTCTTCAACTCTTAATTGCGACTTCGAAATTTCACTTTTTCCCCCACTTTCTAATTCCTTCTTCCTGTTGTAATGATTTGAACAAGGATGTCTCTTGACTTGACAACGCTTCTTGCAATTTTACAGCCTTTTGGTTTTGTTCCACTTCAATCCCTTGCTGCTGCAACTTGGCTTTTAGCTGATTCACTGTTTGTTGAGCTTAGGTCTTTTCTTGAAGCGAACGATTTTCTCTCCTTTAATATCTTCTTTTTTTACGTAGTGATCACCACTTATCAAGGCCCGGAAGCCACTCAGGGATAAGGGTTATTGCAAGTACAGTACGTTAGTGTGGAGATTTGATGAAGTGTTTACTTAAGAGGGGCGGTTCATTAGGAATTTGTTAACATTGGACTTGAACACATCCAAGTTGTAGTCCGGTGTGAAGCAGGCAGATGGAACAGAGTTCCACAGGCGTGCAGTTCTAAGAAAGAAGCTTTGTTCATGGAATCCACGTTTTGATTTAGGCACAGATATAGAGTGGGGGAAATTTTTCACAGTGGATTCAGCTAGACGGGTGTTTTTCGTGAAAGATTGGCGAGGGGGGACCAGAGATTGGAGTTCAGACGAGCACCTGCCATGGAAATAACGATAAAACAAGGATAGGCTCGCAACGTCTCTTCTGTGGGAGAGAGGTTGCAGGGTAGAGAAAAGGGCATCACCCACTAAGCCACGAAGTCTATTTTGTACTCTGTCAAGGCAGGATAGGTTGTTTTTAGCAGCTCCTGCCCAGATATGGCAACAGTATTCCATCCTTGTATTCATTATACTGCTTCAATATCCCTTCTTTATAACTGGAAATCTTTTTTCTTTGAGGGCCTCTTACAGCTTGGCTTTTAATAATTCTTTCTCTCCGTCAAGACTTTATTAACTCGAGTCGATTCTGACTGAGAGTCACTCAATTCCTTTGTTAGGGTTTCTTTATCCCCATCTAAACGAGGCACTTGCTTCTCGGGTTTTTCTTTTTCAAACATCAGTGTTTTCTTTACATTAGTCAAATGGAACTAAAAGTCGACGGTCATCATACCTAATGCTTCGGCAGAGTGGGCACAAAGTAGGTTCTGCGATCCAAATAAAGGACTTTCAGTGTCAATCACAAATATTTTGGCTTTGCAGGACTTGTACAGAAATTGTATGGTGGTATTAATAAACCTTCGGATAAGCACTGCTTGTGTGGACCTGTATTCGAATATGCGAGTCGTAGTGTTGTGTATGGGCTTATGTTTTAAACCATAGTACACATGTCCAGAAATTATATTAACACTACCATTAATATCTAAAACAAAATTTAGCGGGGAATTATTCACAAGATCTGTTACTTTTGGTGTTTAAGTGGTGCCAGGACTTTGATTGAGAACACAAATTCATCACTATATGTAAAAGGAGATACAGGGGGGGATGCGACGAATTTTTCTTACCGTTTTGGCATTGCATACTCTTTCAAAGTGGTTCATTTTGTGGCATCTTTTACATTTTTCTCGCGCTAGGCAAGTCGGTGTGTGTTGAAAAGGACCCACAATAATGGCAGGTTTGCTGTCCGCCATCTTTTGTTCATCATGTGTCGAAGTGCCATGGCGTTGTCCATTTTTTCACCACGTGTCTAAGTGTCATGGCGCCTGTTTTTCTGCCGATATTTAGGGCGGTCGTTATTTTGAATGTTAAGGCCTTTATAGTTCTCACTGTTAAGCGTATTTAATTCTTTCCGTTCCATGTCTGTTGCACGCGTATGAGCTAATTCAATTTGTCTGGTCTCGTCCAGGGATTGTTTTAGTCTCTTAAAGCTTTTCTTCTTATTTTAGAAGATATGCATCCCTGTATAATTTCGGCTAGAATTTCTTTATTGGTGTTTCGTATGTGGAAGCCAAGGTTCGTAGTCTCGTGTAGTATTTATCTAAACTTTCACCGTGTTTTGCATGGCTTGTCGAAATTTAAAATTTTCGTAGAAGGTGTTCTTCTGAGGTGTGAAATGGTCAGCTAGCGACTTTTTTATTACTTCCTACTCGTTTGATGTTACCGAGGCATCTTCTGTAATATTCACTGCACCCAATCCTTTTTGTTCATCTGTAAAATTGTGGAATACATCATAGACTCCGTCTTCTGCGTAATGTAGAATTATTGCTTTGCGGTTTTGTCGCTATTTATGTATAAAGCAACGAATAGGTTCTCAAGTTTGTCAGTCTGTTATTCCCAACGAACGCTGGCTATGTTCTGGTCAGCGTGATCAGTGTTATCTAATCGCCCCTACGTAGGTACACTGACGTTTTTTAGCTAGTATATTAGAAATAGATTTGAGTAACGGGGTATATTATTTTAGTTGGAAAGTTATTGAGTTCAAAAATCTGTCGTGAACACAGCTGTAAGTGGAGAGCACTCGTTGATACAGGCCTGATTGTCGCCGGAATGCAATGTCACTTGACCAGGTGCATGAGAACGAGAGTTGGCGAGATTTGTGATTTGAGGTGTGAAATTTGGAAGTAAGCTGTCTGGTTTTGAGTACTGGCGAGAACAGATCACACAATCAGTTTTGTGGATGCGACGTGTAAAAGTACATTACGGTTGAAATGTAGCAAGAACTCAAGACACCTAAGAAACTAGTGAGAAATTGGCGACTTGACTTCGACTCGGTGATAAGCAAAAAAAAATGAAACTCTCAACTGTATGCAGAAAAACACTAGAGACTTTTTTTTATTACTGTTTTACAAAAACTTCCTTTGCAGTGAGCGATCAATGGGGCAGAGGTATTTTATTGTAATGAACATATTTTAGTACGAGGATAAACGCTGGCAGCTGAAACAACATTCAGTCCACATACTATAGAACACAGTCTTCATGTAAGAACATTGTTGTAAAACTCAAAAGGATTGATGCACCGTAAATTGAACTGAAGTAAATAAGTAACAAGATAAAATGTATTAGGTTTATGAATTTTTGAGATGAGGATTGGTTATTCGTATTATTCGCATTCATCGAACTACTGTTCTCATCTTAAGTGTCATTGAGTGTCCGCAAGTGGTTAGAGTACTTGGAAAAAAATTACTTGCAAAAGTGATATTCTCTTGAAGGTTCAAGGTTCAATTCTCAGTGTGGGCGACCAAAAAAATACTACTGCAAATTACTTATGACCTCTAGCCAGTCATGGCTAATGGAACAAGAGCATGCTACCCCTCGAGAAGTAAATAAACGATTTTGTTGGAAATTTCGTCCAAATTCCTGATTTCGGCAGAAACGATCCCAAGTTCAACAAGATACACCTGAAGAAGGTCGGGGGTTGCTTCGACCGAAAATTTGTGAAAATGACACTCATGGTGAGAACAATAGTTCGATGAGTTCAAATAATACGAAGATACCATGTTATGAAAGGAGTATATGAGAACTAAAAGAGGTTACAAACGTTTAAACAATAAAACGAGGACACAGTCGTAACAAACTTATAACCATTAAGCCATGAACCTAACGTTTATATTACAAATGAATGCCACATTAGTTTATCATCGATCAAAACTAATAAGCAAACAATCGGTTTTGAATTTTTTCAACAAATTTTGTATCGATATGTAATACATAGATTCATCACTTCACGCCGGGATCAAATCATCAGTCATTGGATTAGATAAGGACTTCCTAGTTCGTCAATATATACTTAAAGAAGGTCGCACGTTACACCGGCGAAAACGTAGTGAAAATAAAACTCAAGATAAGAAAAGGTGTCAGAATGATCCAAATAATACGAACATAAAATTTTATAAAAAATAAAAAATAAAAGGTTCCGTTCGAAATTACGAACAGATTTCCGAATTCGACAAGATACACATGGAGAAAGTCGAAACGTTGTGATAAATAACACTCAACGTGAGAATAGCAGTCGGTATAATCCAAAGAATGCGTACATGCAATTTAATGAAATAAATAAAAGGTTCCGTTCCAAATTCCGTGAAGATGCCCGAGTTCGACAGAAAAATTTCCGACTTCGAAAAGGTACACCTGAAGAAGGCCGGCGGTTATATCGGCAGCAATCTTAGGAAAATACTATTGAAAATGAGAACAGTGGTCTGAATAAGCTAAATAATACGGACACGAAATAAAGGGTTCCGTTCGAAATATGGTGAAGATTCCTAAATTCGACAGAAAGATTACCGAGTTCGACAAGATACACTCGAAGAAGGTCGGAGGTTTCTTCGGCCAAAACGTTATGGAGATAACATTGAAGATGAGAACAATAGTCCGAATAAGTCAAACAATACGAATTATAAATCCTCATTTAAAATGCCAGAAACATAATTGCAAAGCTAACATTAATACAACAATTCATGGTTGTCAATTCTGCAACAGGTCTTGCAACAATTTGCTTTATGTAAAAAAAAAAAAAAAAAAAAAAAAACAATGTAAAAAATATAAAAAATGAAAAAGAAATGGTGTCTAAATAATGTGCGAATTTAAATGTCAGACTCAAAAAAAAAGCGATGTTTTAATCTAAATGGAATAATTGTAGCTTCGCTCGTTGTTTTGGCATTCGCAGACGCGGGTCGCTCACACAGAAGTCGAATGCGGGCGACATTGAAAGAACACTTAACCCGCGTTAAAGGTTGCGGCCATGTCTCCAACGTTTTATGGCCTAACGAAGAAGAAGCTATTATCTTGAATGTGCAACGAATAACTTTTGACCTTTTGCTTAGAACTGAAAGAGAATAAGACGCGACTGACGAGCGAAAAAAAAAATGTCAATCTATTTCATTCCTTTCTTTTCTTTATTTCATCTATGAATATTGAAAGTTATTGAAATAATAAAATCAAATACGTTATTCATTCATTTTTTTTAGGGTGGGCCTTTTCTTTTAGTGGTTGTCTTTTTCGAGGTTGCTTTCCTCGGTCAATGCCGGTGCAGGGATAGGCTAATATACATATACAAGAATTGGAAGCTTCTTTTACTGGTTATTTGTTTAGGGTTTCATTTCTCGGGCAACGCAGGGACGCGGGTAGGCAAGTATACATATAAAAGATCGGGAAGCTTCTTTTAATGGTTGTCTTTTTAAGGATTTCTTTTATTTTGTGAATAATCATGTAAGAAATACACTTACTAAATTAGAACTGATTATTTTGTAACTTACATTACCTCAAATTGATATAACATGATGCTGTGCATTAGAGGACATATACATAATGGCGTCCTAAGTGGGATTTTTGTTCACATTACATTTAAATTCCTATATGTTCCTACAGGCAGGCAAATAGAGAAACACGGTTTCATAAACCTATTAGATTTAGTAATCTTACTACTTATTCCAATATAAATATAAATATATATATATATTTATATATATACTAGCTGTACCCGGTCACGCGTTGCTGTGGCTCAGTTTGTTAAAATGGAACACGTGTGAAAGTAGAGAAAAGTTTGATTCTTTTTTTCAAGAGAATGTACAAATTATTTTTTAACAGATGTTAAGAAAATAAACAGAAAAATAATTCCATCATTAATTATGCACAAAAAAATAAATAAAATGTTGATTTAGTGTTTCAATATGCTTATTAATTACGATAAAACTTGCTGAGTATGCACTGTTTTATCGTTGTTGTAAAAATGGAACGGAAACTTAAATTTCGCTTCGTTTTAATCTTTCTTAATTTTTTAATTGTGCTCCCAAACGAATATAATCAAAACAGTAACATTCAACAATTGTACTTTATGTATATAAAACACAAAATATTTATTAAAAAAAAAATTTTTTTTTAAGTTAATAACGAAAAGGAAATAATTCCATTTTTAAACGAAAAAGTCAGTTTACCTAACTTACTGTATTAATGCTATTTTTTTAAGCAAGAAAAAAAAGGTAAATATCCAGATACGCTACTACAAAACACCGACCACTCTAATTTGTTTTTTATAGGTAATTGAGGTCGCTGACAACGAATCTGATAGTCAAACTTGGGGCAAATTTACCGTTTTTTTCCAGGACATAGAATTTTCTAATTTTCAAAAATACATTATAGCGCTTTTTGGGTGGAAAATTTAAAATTAGCCGAAAAAGAAATAAAATAAGAAAAGGAAAGCACACCAAGTTGGAGTAGGGGGTAATTTATCTGGGGTTTTTTTTTACATGGAACATCGATTTTTCAAATTTTCCGTAAGTAACGCACCGACATTTACCAATTAGAACACCATTTAACATTTTCCGAAGATTTTACTTTGTACATTGGCGCCGCGAGCGGGGGGGGGGCTGATGTGATGTTGGCGCGTGCGCCCCAACATCACCCCCCCCCCCAAACAAATTAGAGTGGTCGGTGTTCTGTAGTAGCGTATCTGGATATTTACCAAAAAAAATATTTAGGTTTGGCTATAAATTCCTAAACTCATTTCACCCTAAATAATTTAGGTGACTGAAATAGGAATCTAATTGAATCTTTAATTTCCTGAATAGTATGCGAGAATTACGGACTTTAGGGGCTTTTTTCGTAATATTACTGTAAAAATTATTTTTTATTGTTACAAATTACGATGCTTTAAAAGAAGCAAAAATAAATTCTTGCGTTTTTTATTTACTACTGAAAACCATAACTTTAGTAAAGGTATTTTTTGTTAAAACAAAATAAAACATTTTCACTAAGAGTTAAGTAAAAATAATTAGTTCATTATATTTTTCCATCATTATTTGAAAAATACTGCAATTTTCATTAAAATTCGTTAATTTCCTGATTTTTGGTGAATTCTTTAGTAAAGGGAGGAGTCAAAATGTGTATACACTTTGAGCGTCGCCATTCATTTTGCGACCACGTGTGGTTAATTTAAATTAAAGTTCAATCACATGGTTAGATTATCAATAATCATGTAATTAAACCCATTGAAAATTTACCGATATTGTAAACACATTCTGTTTACATTAAGCCTGTAGTGTTTTTTAGTGATGCAATGTTGTCAACTGAGATTTAAAAAAAACCCGCGATATCAGGAGAAAGAAATGTCCAGAAAATCGCTAGATTTTTAACTTATCGTCTGAAATTTTCAAAAATCGCTAGTCCCCCCCCCCAAAAAAAAACTCCATAATGTTCCGTGTTTTCTCACTTTTCTCGGAGGTTGGAATCCCCCCACCTAAAATGTACTTGGAAAAATCGATTTTATAGTGAGATTTAAGAATGGTTTGTCGAAAAAAAGGTGAAAAACAAAACAAATAATCAATAAATAATTGTTACCAAAGGCAATAAATGCTACTTTTTTTTACTTACATTGAATATTTTCAAGCGCTTTTCTTTATTTTTTAATAATTTAATGCGGGTGTGTGGGTGCCAAATACCTCTAGATTTTCTAGAATTTCCCGCTAGATTGTAAACGAAATCTCCAGATATAGCAGGAAAACCGCTAAATTGTAACACTGGTCACGTGACAGGAAGCGGTAATAAATAATTGTCCCTAAATAAAAAAAATGGCCTCTCGGTACAAAGAAATCCACCTATTTATCATAGAAAAATTAAGTATAATGTTATAATTAAAAAGAAATATATAAAAACACACATGGATATAGTAAACATATTATACCAAAACGTGGAAGCCATCCGTCCAGTGGTTTTTTAGACAATTAATTCCGAACGAACCAACATTTACATTTATATATATATATATATATATATATATATATATATATATATATATATATATATAGATTAGTAATGTATAAAATGTATTATATAAAAAAGAAATATATGTATTTATAAATATTTTTAACGTTTATATATTTTTAATTCTCAATAAATAAGAATGTAAATATGTAATATGACAAGTAGTCAAATGGATTAATCCTAATCTTCTAAATACAAGACTGGTAAATTAAAAAAAATATATCCATTTTGAATTTGGAAACAGATGAATCTAACAGGTAAGGAATGCATTTTATAACATGAATAGGTTAGCCAAATTAATTAAGAATAGGAAACTAGATCTAATATTTGTAACATGTCTTCTTCTTAAGATTACGGGAGGTGGTGTTTGATCAACACTGCTGGGAGGCTATGATTTAATATACTGTTTTATTTTTAAATCCCCGAAACAGTGTTTCATGGTAAACAACTGATGATCCCTTAAATTACGATTAGTACTATAGTGAATTCGAGAGAGCAAGTTATTAACTGACTTACTGACTAAATAGTTTTCTAACGAATGATAAAAACTAAAAATTAAATAGGTTTTTTGTATAGTTTTTAAAGTTAAAAAACTTCCAATACTATATGACTATATATATATATATATATATATATATATATATATATATCCTCTATACAATCTTTTGATTGCAGAAATTCCCCTCTGCACCAAATTATCTTAGGCCACATACACATTTATGTCAAAACCTTCAACCTCCGTCTTATCTAGTTACATACGTCGTTGCATACACAGTTATTCTTCATAATTAGATCCTATATTTCCTCCTAGGAGAGGCATCGTCACAATTGCCCAGATCTATACACGAAGTAGTTTGTATTTTCCCCTCTAGCTGACAAGTCCCCTCACTCTCCCAGATATGACCGGGTAAATATGTAATCATTACAACTATTTTGACCTGACACCCTTATTAACTGGATTAAACACTCTTACAAATACAATTACCATTACACTTCACTATTCGAAAATAATGATTTCTCCCCAGTAACATTCCTCCTATTCTTATTGACTGTTACCATAAAATTCTATTATTCTGGATCATAAAAAAAACAAATCAGCCCTTATTCAAGATGGCTACTCGATCTTAACGCATTCACATAGATCATTTATAATTTAGTTTTAAGTTACACAAATAAAAGTCATAACTTCCATATAGATAAGTTAGCGCAGCTATAACTGGTGATGTTTACATCTAATGAAAATACATTTGTTTCGTTTTTAACCGCCAAAGCTTTCTTCCTTTATTCATTCCGAAAAAGGTGGGAGGTTACATCGACCAAAACGTTGTATCGATCGTCAAAGTTTATGAGATGAAAATATGAACGAATCTTTGGCGTACATCTATGACTCACCCCTCTACGGGCGGTATAACTGAAAACTGATCCCGGACAATAAAAGTCATAAAAAATTTCTTTTTTCGTTTGTTAATGTTTTTTTCTGAAAGTAAAGTTTTTACTCAATTAGTTTAACTTTAAACATTTAAAAAAATGTAAATTGTGGAACTTACAAGGGAGGGAGGCATTACATAAAATTCCGCCGAATCTCTTCCTAAAAGAGTTTTCGTTTCTTTCTTGTTGGGGTGGAGAGAGTTCATTATTTATACCGTGTTTGCGTATTTTCGTTATTGAAAACAACTAATTCAGCGAGGCTCACAAGACATCGTTCTTTTCGGCAACCATACATGTGCGTCTACCGGTCTGCCTTAAATTGGTTAAATAAATAACAAGACGTTATCTCACTAAGGTCTTCGTGGACCAATTGATAAAAGGGTCCGCATCGTAAACTACAGCTTGAACGTTCGCGCCCATGCATCGGTTCATATTTTTTTATATTTACACAGGGTTTTATGTAATTTTTTTACGTTCGCTTCTTCTTTATTTTCCTGGGGTTTTTTTTCTCTTTTTTAATAACTTATCGTGTTTTTTTTCTGTTTTTCTCAGTTTTTTCTATTATCGAATTTATTTGGGTTTTTTTTTCTTTTTATTTGTTTTATATTCCTTTTTATTTGTTTTTTGTATTATCGAAATGAGACGAAAAACCTTCATTTGTATGTTTTTTTTTGTTTGTTTTGGGGTTTATTTTTATTTTATTTATTTATTTTTTCTTACGGTGATAAGTGACATAATTGTAACCAAGTATTGCAGTAATTAATGAAAGAAATAATAAATGATAAATGCACGGAAGAAGTTTCGTTTCATTTTAGTTTAATTTCCTTAGGATAGGATTCCATGTTTTCGTTCTTAGATGAATTTTTATTTCTTTCAGACGAACTGTTTTTAGTCGCGGTGACCGGTAATTAACCAGCCAACATTACCATAGCTTCAACGGCTAAATGTATGGCTTTTCTTTTTTTCTCAACTCAACAACAGCCGTACTTTACTTTTTTCGGGATGGTTAGCGGGTACTACTAGTATAATTACAAAACTCTATGACCCTTAATTGATTGCATCTTGTCCCTAACGATCGGGCCATTCCATTTTTTTTAAGTTGAGAGGTGAATTTATATATATATATGTGTGTGTGTGTGTGTGTGTGTGTGTGTGTGTGTGTGTGTGTGTGTGTGTGTGTGTGTGAATAAAAAGGAAAAACCTAAAAGAGTAAAAACAAAAATAAAATCAACGTTTCGTCCCTATTTCAGGGGACATCATCAGGATTTCTAGGCGAGGATGTACAGGAAGACGGTCATATATTACATGCGAAAGAGGAGACGTTCAGTTCTCTTTCTGTTCTTTTTGGAGCTCAGATGAGCACTTGCCATGGAAATAACGATAAAACAAACATTTCCAACTGTTCCTTCTGGTATATGCTCTCAGGATTGCTAATGCATCGATATTCAACTTTTATATCTCGTGCATTGGAGATATTTACACACTCCATTGTGTCACGCCGTATAGTAGCCGCCCCTCAGCAGAACCTTACAGCTGGGTATCAGTGCAATGCTGTCCTTGTGATTGATTGTGGGTCTTTCCGGAGAACATGTCCAATCTACCTCCACCGCAATTTTCTGATAATTAAGCTCATATCTTCTTGATGGCATCTCCTTAGTAGGTCTTCATTGGAGATCTGCTCAGGCCAGAATATTGTCAGCATTCGTAGAAGGCAGGTGGTTTGGAAGGATCAAAGCTTTATAAAATCTGCTTCCGTCGTTCTCCAGCATTCCAATACCCATATAAGTATTGATACTATGCAGCTTTGATAGAATTTGAGCTTGGTGTTGATGTTGTATTGCGCAGATCTCCAGATGTTGCTCATTCCCATAAACACGCTCCTCGCCTTGCTCAGCCTATGTTGCATGTCCTCCCTTGTGCCGCCCTCAAGTTTGATGATGCTGCTGCTAAAGTAGGTGAGGCTGTCTGTCTGGCGCAAGTCCTTTCCTTTCACCTGAACTGGAGTTAGTCTTCACGTTCAGTGCCATTGTCTCTGTCGTCTTGGTACAAATATTGAGTCCAACCTGCTCCCCAAATGTCTGTAACCTGTTGGTTTTCTCTTGCATATGTTGATGTATAGGGACAGTACTGTCTGGTCGTCAGTAAAATCCAGATCTTCGAGAGTACAGAAAAGATTCCATCGAATCCCCCTTGAGAGCCCTTTGTTGTCCTTCTCATAACCCAATCGATAACCAGGTTAAAGAGAACCGCTGACATCACACATCCCTGCCTGACACCTGTTTTAACGTCAAAGAACGTGCTGCTATACTCAACCGAGCATCTGAAGTTCTTGTAGAAGCTCTTGATCAGTTGAAGTAGCTTGGACTGGATACCATAGTGCCGTAGGATGTTCTATAGGCTGTCTCTGTGGATGTTGTCAAAGGCTTTTTGTAAGTCAACAAGTCAGAGGAATGGCTGGAACGATAAAGCGAATAACAATAATGAAAACAGATAAAATATTAAGGAACCTCTTGAATGCAGACACTAATACACATGAGCCTCATGCGCGCACAAGACAAAATGCTGAAGAGGCAAAAGATGAAGAAACGTTACATGAAACACAGAACATTGAAGCTGCATATCTGCAAGTTTGCTGTCTCCTCCCTCAGCCCCCATTTCCCATCACTGACCTAGCCACCCCCCAAAAAAAAACAGCGATGCCAAATAGTCGAGAAGGGCCAATGAGGATAGAAAGACCGAGGAGAGAACACTGATCAGACCTCCGCAGGACACGTGCGAAGAGAACTGGGACCTTGGGGAGGTTTATTGCCAATCAAATCCCAATGGAGACCAATTGCCGCTACCTGCGAGAAATCAATGGTAAGCGGCTGTTGCGATACCGCAAATTTATTTGCAAATGTTACCGAAATAGGTGGAGAGTACTGGAAAATCTGGAGAGACTTGTTGTCACTCAGTTTCCAAGGAACGCCACAGGTTGTTTACAAGGAGAGGTCTTTGATGACCTGTGTGAAAGCTCTTTGTGAGCTAATAGTAATAATAATGGAGACAGGGGAGCGGAGCAAATACACGGAACTTGCTAGATAGATCAAAGGAACCTGGGAGATTAAGAAAGTCAGAATAATCTCCCTAATAGCATGGGCGCTAGTAACAATGCTGAAAACTTTGAAAAGAGAATGGAAGAAATTGGAATCACGGGGGATAGCTGAGAAGATACAACGGATAACAATAATAGACAACGGCTGAAATATTAAGGAAAACCCTTGAATATGGACACTAACACACATAAGCTGCAACTATAAACTGGACATACAGAAACAGTTACAAATGTAATATAAAAAGAAATATCACATGGAATCATGAAAACTAAAACTGTATAATTGTAAATTAATCACCCGGTGCCCCTGACTTCCGCCCTCATTTTTTTATGTGTGGCTATAAACAGGCGCCAAACCAAAATGAAGGTCAAGGAGGATGGAAAGACCAAGAAAAAAGAGCATTAACCAGACCTCCGCTGGATGAGTACAAAGAGGACAGGGACCTTGGGGAGGCTGATTACCATACAAATTTCAGTGAAGACTAATGGTCTCTACCAATGGTCTCTGCCAATGAGGAATCAATGGTAAGCGGTTATTGCGATAACGCTAGTTTATTTGCAAAGAGGAAAGAGGTGGAGAGTGCTGTAACTCTGGAGAGACTTGTTGTCACTCAGACTCTAGAGAACACCACAAGTTGTTCTCAAAGAGAAATATTTGATAATGGCATTTATGACTACTTCTACTGAGTAAAAAAAAAATAAAAATAAATAAAAATAAATAAATAAATAAATATTAATAATAATAATAATAATAATAATAATAATAATAATAATAATAATAATAATAAGTATCTGCAGTGATAATCTTTGGTATGTAAATACCAATGTTGAATCTATTGAAAATTTGAATAAATTCCATTCAAATTTTTATAACCAAATCTAGGCAACATTTAATGCCGTGTATCTTGTCTTTAATTTTCTTTAATTCTTAAATGTTTTATCTATGAATATCAAATGTCATTTCTGTATTTTTGTCATTGCAAAAGTCAGCTCAAATGACAACTCTTTGTTCAGCAACTTCGATGGAATAAGCGAAGAATTGCGGATAAATCAAATCGATTATTAATCCATAAATGAGAATGTCGGACAATTTCTTTGTAGAGAATTTGACTTAAAAGGATTAAATAAAATTCAAATGCTCAACGAACTCAAGCCTCGTTCCTATATTCGAATAATACAAATAAAAAGACATCCAGAGTTGCCTGGTAATGAACTAAACAACCTGTACACCTTTAATTCCAATTCTAAATCATATAGTATTGTTCCTATTTACAATGCCTCCCCAAGGGACAGAGGTAGACACCAGGGTCGTTTTTTAATGTGGAGAAAAGGAACAAAAAATAAAAATTGTCTCAGTCGTGAATGATTTTTCCTCAACTAACACAGAACAAGTGTAGCATCTGAAGAACAGATACTACACTTTGATCTTGGTCCAAACGCCAAAAATTGTTCTACAATTTTGATTTCAATCTTTTATAATTCCTGCTAATTATTTAAAATTAAAAATAAAATAAACCCGTGTATTCTAAAATTCGGTGTTATTGTAAAAATTTTTAAAAAATCGCCAGGTTTTTGATTATAACAAAAAATTTACTTATAGACTGCAGATGATTATTTATTTGACCATTTATGACAATTTATTTGTAGACTTAAGATGATTATTTATTTGACCATTTATAGCTATTAATTTGTAGACTTAAGATGATGATTTATTTGACATTTTATGACAATTTATTTGTAGACTTAAGATGATTATTTATTTGACTATTTATGACAATTTATTTGTAGACTTAAGATGATGATTTATTTGACAATTTATAGCAATTTATTTGTAGACTTAAGATGATGATTTATTTGAGTATTTATGACAATTTATTTGTAAACTTAAAATGATTATTTATTTTACAATTTATGGCAATTTATTTGTAGACTTAAGATGATTATTTATTTGACCATTTATAACCACTTTTTTGTAGACTTAAGATGATGATTTATTTGACAATTTATGGCAATTTATTTGTAGACTTAAGATAGAGAGTTATTTGACCATTTATGACAATTTATTTGTAGACTGAAGATGATTATTTATTTGACCATTTATGACAATTTATTTGTAGACGTAAGATGATTATTTATTTTACCATTTATGGCAATTTATTTGTAGACTTCAGATGATTATTTATTTGACCATTTATGGCAATTAATTTGTAGACTTAAGATGATGATTTATTTGACCCTTTATGACAATTTATTTGTAGACTTAAGATGATGATTTATTTGACGATTTATGACAATTTATTTGTAGACTTAAGATGATTATTTATTAGACCATTTATGATTATTTATTTGTAGACTAAAGATGATTATTTATTTGACCATTTATGACAATTTATTTGTAGACTTAAGATGATGATTTATTTGACCATTTATGACAATTTATTTGTAGACTTAAGATAATGATTTATTTGACCATTTATTACAATTTATTTGTAGACTTAAGATGATTATTTATTTGACCGTTAATGACAATTTATTTGTAGACTTAAGATGATTATTCATTTGAGCATTTATTACAATTTATTTTAAGACTTAAGATTCTGATTTATTTTACGACTTGTGAAAATTTATTTTAAGACCAAAGATGATGATTTATGTGACCAGTAATGACAATTTATTTGTAGACTAAGGATGATGATTTATTTGACCATTTATGACAATTTATTTGTAGACTAAAGATAAGTATTTATTTGACAATTTATGACAATTTATTTGTAGACTTAAGATGATTATTTATTTGACATTTTATGACCATTTATTTGTAGACTTAAGATGATGATTTATTTGACGATTTATGGCAATTTATTTGTAGACATAAGATGATTATTTATTAAACAATCCAGGAAAATTTATTTGTGTACTTAAGATGATGATTTATTTGACAATTTATGGCAATTTATTTGTAGACTAAAGATGATTATTTATTTGACCATTTATGACAATTTATTTGTAGACTAAAGATGATGATTTATTTGACCAGTTATGACAATTTATTTGTAGACTTAAGATGTTTATTTATTTGACGATTTATGACACTTTATTTGTAGACTAAAGATGATTATTTATTTGACAATTTATGACAATTTATTTGTAGACTTAAGATGATTATTTATTTGACCATTTATGACAATTAATTTGTAGACTTAAGATGATGATTTATTTGACGATTTATGACAATTTATTTGTAGACTGAAGATGATTATTTATTTGACCATTTATGACAATTTATTTGTAGACTGAAGATGATTATTTATTTGACCATTTATGACCATTTATTTGTAGACTTAAAATGATTATTTATTTGACCATTTATGGCAATTTATTTGTAGACTTGTGATGATGATTTATTTGACCATTTATGGCAATTTATTAGTAGACGTAAGATGTTTATTTATTTGACGATTTATCACAATTTATTTGTAGACTAAAGATGACTATTTATTAGACCATTTATGACTATTGATTTGTAGACTAAAGATGATGATTTATTTCACCATTTATGACAATTTATTTGTAGACTTAAGATGATGATTTATTTGAGCATTTATGCCAATTTATTTGTAGACTTAAGATAATGATTTATTTGACGATTTATTACAATTTATTTGTAGACTTAAGATGATTATTTATTTGACCGTTAATGACAATTTATTTGTAGACTTAAGATGATTATTTATTTGAGCATTTATTACAATTTATTTTAAGACTTAAGATTCTGATTAATTTGACGACTTGTGAAAATTTATTTTTAGACCAAACATGATGATATATGTGACCAGTTATGACAATTTATTTGTAGACTAAGAATGATGATTTATTTGACCATTTATGACAATTTATTTGTAGACTAAAGATAATTATTTATTTGATAATTTATGACAATTTATTTGTAGACTTAAGATGATTATTTATTAGACCATTTATGACAATTTATTTGTAGACTTAAGATGATTATTTATTTGACAATTTATGGCAATTTATTTGTAGACTTAAGATGATTATTTATTAAACAATCCAGGAAAATTTATTTGTAGACTTAAGATGATTATTTATTTGACAATTTATGGCAATTTATTTGTAGACTAAAGATGATGATTTATTTGACAATTTATGACAATTTATTGTAGACTAAAGATGATGATTTATTTGACCAGTTATGACAATTTATTTGTAGACTTAAGATGATTATTTATTTGACGATTTATGACAATTTATTTGTAGACTAAAGTCGATTATTTATTTGACAATTTATGACAATTTATTTGTAGACTAAGATGATTATTTATTTGACCATTTATGACAATTAATTTGTAGACTTTAGATGATGATTTATTTGACGATTTATGACAATTTATTTGTAGACTGAAGATGATTATTTATTTGACAGTTTATGACAATTTATTTGTAGACTGAAGATGATTATTTATTTGACCATTTATGACAATTTATTTGTAGACTTAAGATGATTATTTATTTGACCATTTATGGCAATTTATTTGTAGACTTGTGATGATGATGTATTTGACCATTTATCGCAATTTATTAGTAGACGTAAGATGTTTATTTATTTGACGATTTATGACAATTTATTTGTAGACTTAAGATGACTATTTATTAGACCATTTATGACTATTTATGTGTAGACTAAAGATGATGATTTATTTGACCATTTATGACAATTTATTTGTAGACTAAAGATGATGATTTATTTGAGCATTTATGACAATTTATTTGTAGACTTAAGATAATGATTTATTTGACCATTTATTACAATTTATTTGTAGACTTAAGATTATGATTTATTTGACCGTTAATGACAATTTATTTGTAGACTTAAGATGATTATTTATTTGACAATTTAGGACTCTTTAATTGTAGACTTAATTTATTTGACCATTTATAAGAATTTGTTTGTAGACTAAAGATGATGATTTATTTGACCATTGATGACAATTGTTTGTAGACTTAAGATGATTATTTATTTGACCATTTATGACAATTTATTTGTAGACTTAAGATGATTATGGATTTGACGATTTATGACAATTTATTTGTAGACTTAAGATGATGATTTATTTGACAATTTATTGCAATTTATTTGTAGACTTAAGATGATTATTTATTTGAACAATTATCACAATTTATTTTAAGACTAAAGATGATGATTTATTTGACCATGTATGACAATTTATTTGTAGACTTAGGAAGATTATTTATTTGATTAATTATAACAATTTATTTTTAGACTTAAGATGATGATCTATTTGGCAATTTATGACAATTTATTTGAAGACTTAAGATGATTTTTTTATTTGACCATTTATGACAATTTATTTGTAGACTTAAGATGATTATTTATTAGAGCATTGATGACAAATTATTTGTAAACTTACGATGATGATTTAATTAGCCATTTATGACAATTTATTTGTAGACTTAAGATGATGATTTATTTGACGATTTCTGACAATTTATTTGTAGACTAAAGATGATTATTTATTTGACCATTTATGACAATTTATTTGTAGACTTAAGATGATGATTTATTTGACCATTTATGACAATTCATTTGTAGACTTAAGATGATTATTTTTTTTACCATTTATGGCAATTTATTTGTAGACTAAAGATGATTATTTATTTGACCATTTATTGCAATTTATTTGTAAACTTGTGATGATGATTTATTGGACCATTTATGACAATTTATTAGTAGACTAAAGATGCTTATTTATTTGACGATTTATTACAATTTATTTGTAGACTTAAGATGATTATTTATTAGACCATTCATGACAATTTATTTGTAGACTTAAGATGATCATTTATTTGAGCATTTATGACAATTTATTTGTAGACTTAAGATAATGATTTATTTAACCATTTATTACAATTTATTTGTAGACTTAAGATTATGATTTATTTGACCGTTAATGACAATTTATTTGTAGACTAAAGATGATAATTTATTTGAGAATTTATTACAATTTATTTTAAGACTTAAGATTCTTATTTATTTGACGACTTGTAAAAAATTATTTTTAGACCAAAGATGATGATTTATTTGACCAGTTATGACAATTTATTTGTAGACTAAGGATGATGATTTATTTTACGATTTATGACAATTTATTTGTAGACTAAAGATGATTATTTATTTGACAATTTATGACAATTTATTTGTAGACTTAAGATGATTATTTATTTGACCATTAATTACAATTTATTTGTAGACTTAAGATGATGATTTATTTTACCTTTTATGGCAATTTATTTGTAGACTTAAGATGATTATTTATTCAACAATCCAGGAAAATTTATTTATAGACTAAAGATTTTTATTTATTTGACCATTTATGACAATTTATTTGTAGACTTAAGATGATGATTTATTTGAGCATTTATGACAATTTATGTGTAGACTTAAGATAATGATTTATTTGACCATTTATTACAATTTATTTGTAGACTAAAGATTATGATTTATTTGACCGTTAATGACAATTTATTTGTAGACTTAAGATTATTATCTATTTGAGCATTTACTACAATTTATTTTAAGACTTAAGATTCTGATTTATTTGACGACTTGTGTAAATTTTTTTTTAGACCAAAGATGATGATTTTTTTGGCCAGTTATGACAATTTATTTGTAGACTAAGGATGATGATTTATTTGACGATTTATGACAATTTATTTGTAGACTAAAGATGATTATTTATTTGACAATTTCTGACAATTTATTTGTAGACTGAAGATTATTATTTATTTGACAATTTATGACAATTTATTTGTAGACTTAGGATGCTAATTTATTTGACGATTTATGAGAATTTATAAGATGATGATTATTTAACCATTTATAACAATTTATTTGTAGACTTAAGATGATTATTTATTTGAGCATTTATTACAATTTATTTGTAGACTTAAGATTATGATTTATTTGACCGTTTATGACAATTTAATTGTAGACTTAAGATTATTATTTATTTGAGCATTTATGACAATTTATTTTTAGACTTAAGATGATGATTTATTTGACCATTTATGACAAATTATTTGTAGACTTAAGATTATTATTTATTCGAGCATTTATGACGATTTATTTGTAGACTTAAGATGATGATTTATTTGACCATTATTGACAATTTATTTGTAGACTTAAGATGATGATTTATTTGACCATTTATGACACATTATTTGTAGACTTAAGATGATTATTTACTCCAGCATTTATGACAATTTATTTGTAGACTTCAGATGATGATTTATTTAACAATTTATGGCAATTTATTTGTAGACTTACGATGATTATGGATTTGACCATTTATGACAATTTATTTGTAGACTTCAGATGATGATTTATTTCACCATTTATGGCAATTTATTTGTTGACTAAAGAGGATGATTTATGTGACTATTTATGACAATTTATTTGTAGACTTTAGATAATTATTTATTTGACCATTTATGACAATTTATTTGTAGACTTAAGATGATGATTTATTTGACCATTTATGACAATTTATTTGTAGACTAAAGATGATGATTTATTTGACGATTTATGACAATTTATTTGTAGAATTAAGATGATGATTTATTTGACCATTCATGACAATTTATTTGTAGACTAAAGATGATTATTTATTTGACAATTTATGACTATTTATTTGTAGACTAAAGATGAACATTTATTTGACAATTTATGGCAATTTATTCGTAGACTTAAGATGATGATTTATTTGACCATTTATCACCATTTATTTGTAGACTTAAGATTATGATTTATTTGACCATTTATGACTATTTATTTGTAGACTAAAGATGATGATTTATTTGACTATTGGTGACAATTTATTTGTAGACTTTAGATGATTATTTATTTGACCATGTATGACAATTCATTTGTAGACTTGAGATGATTATTTATTTGACCATATATGGCAATTTATTTGTAGACTAAAGATGATGATTTATTTGACCATTTATGACAATTTATTTGTAGACTTAAGATGATTGTTTATTTGACCATTTCTGACAATTTATTTGTAGAATAAAGATGATGATTTATTTGACAATTGATGGCAATTTATTTGTAGACTTACGATGATTATTAATAAAATCATCAAAGAAAAAATTTTTCCTAGACGTAAGATTATTATTTATTTGACCATTTATGACAATTTATGACCATTTATTTTTAGACTTAAGATTATTATGTATTTGACCATTTATGACAATTTATTTGTAGACTAAAAATGATGATTTATTTGACCATTATTGACAATTTATTTGTAGACTGAAGATGATGGTTTATTTGACCATTTATGACACATTATTTGTAGACTTAAGATGATTATTTATTTGACCATTTATGACAATTTATTTGTAGACTTAAGATGATGATTTATTTGATCATTTATGACAATTTATTTGTAGACTTTAGATGATTATTTATTTGACCATTTATGATAATTTATTTTTAGACAATATATGATTATTTATTTGAGCATTTATGACAATTTATTTGTAAACTAAAGATTATGATTTATTTGACCGTTTATAACAATTTAATTGTAGATTTCAGATGATTACTTATTGGAGTATTAATTACATTTTTTTAGACTGAAGAGTATGATTTATTTGAGCATTTATGACAATTTATTCGTAGACTTAAGATGATGATTTATTTGACACTTTATGACAATTTATTTGTAGACTAAAGATGATGATTTATTTGACCATGTATGACAATTTATTTGTAGACTTAAGATGATGATTTATTTGACCATATATGACAATTTATTTGCAGACAAAAGATGATTATTTACTTGACCATTTATGACAATTTATTTGTAGAATTAAGATTATGATTTATTTGACAATTTATGGCGATTAATTTTTAGACAATAGATGAGTATTTATTTGAGCATTTATGACAATTTATTTGTAGAATGAGGATTATGATTTATTTGACAATTTATGACAATTTATTTGTAGACTGAAGATGATTGTTTATTTGACTATTTATGACAATTTATTTGTAGACTCAAGATGATCATTTATTTGAGAATTTATGACCATTTATTTGTAGACTTAAGATTATTATTTATTTGACAATTTATGGCTATTTTTTGTAGACAAAAGATGATGATTTATTTGACCATTTATGACTATTTATTTGTAGACTAAAGATTATGATTTATTTGACCATTTATGACAATTTATTTGAAGACTTTAGATGATTATTTATTTGACCATTTATGATAATTTATTTTTAGACAATAGATGATTATTTATTTGAGCATTTATGACAATTTATTTGTAGACTTTAGATTATGATTTATTTGATCGTTTATAACAATTTAATTGTAGATTTAGATTATTGTTTATTGGAGCATTTGTTACAATTTTTTTAGACTTAAGATGATTATTTATTTGACCATTTATGACAATTTATTCGTAGACTTAAGATGATGATTTATTTGACACTTTATTACAATTTATTTGTAGACTTAAGATGATTATTTATTTGACCATTTATGACAATTTATTTGTAGACTTAAGATGATTATTTATTTGACCATGTATGACAATTTATTTGTAGAGTTAAGATGATGATTTATTTGACCAATTATGACAATTTATTTGTAGACTTAAGATGATTATTTATTTGACTATTTATGACAATGTATTTGTAGACTGAAGATTATAATTTATTTGAGCATTTATTACAATTTTTTTTAGACTTAAGATGATGATTTATTTAGCCATTTATGACAATTTATTCGTAGACTTAAGATGATGATTTATTTGACCATTTATGACAATTTATTTGTAGACTTAAGATGATGATTTATTTGACAATTTATGACAATTTATTTGTACAGTGAAGATGATGATTTATTTGACCATTTATGACAATTTATTTTAGACTAAAGATGATGATTTATTTGACCATTTATGACAATGTATTCGTAGACTTTACATGATTATTTATTTGACCATTTATGATAATTTATTTTTAGACAATAGATGATTATTTATTTGAGCATTTATGACAATTTATTTGTAAACTTAAGATTATGATTTATTTGACCGTTTATAACAATTTAATTGAAGATTTAAGATGATTATTTATTGGAGCATTTATTACAATAGTTTTTTAGACTTAAGATAATTATTTATTTGACCATTTATGACAATTTATTCGTAGACTTAAGATGATTATTTATTTTACCATTTATGGCAATTTATTTGTACACTAAAGATGATTATTTATTTGACCATTTATTGCAATTTATTTGTAAACTTGTGATGATGATTTATTGGACCATTTATTACAATTTTTTAGTAGACTTAAGATGTTTATTTATTTGACGATTTATGACAATTTATTTGTAGACTTAAGATGATTATTTATTAGACCATTTATGACTATTTATTTGTAGACTAAAGATTGTTATTTATTTGACCATTTATGATAGTTTATTTGTAGACTTAAGAATATCATTTATTTGAGCATTTATTACAATTTATTTGTAGACTAAAGATTATGATTTATTTGACCGTTAATGACCATTTATTTGTAGACTAAAGATGATTATTTATTTGAGAATGTATTACAATTTATTTTAAGACTAAAGATTCTGATTTATTTGACGACTTGTGGAAATTTGTTTTTAGACCAAAGATGATGATTTATTTGACCAGTTATGAACATTTATTTGTAGACTAAGGATGATGATTTATTTTACAGTTTTTGACAATTTATTTGTAGACCAACGATGATCATTTATTTGACCATTTATGACAATTTTTTGTAGACTTAAGATGATTATTTATTTGACCATTTATGACAATTTATTTGTAGACTTAAGATGATGATTTATTTGACCATTTATGGCAATTTGTTTGTAGACTTAAGATGATTATTTATTAAACAATCCAGGAAAATTTATTTATAGACTAAAGATTTTTATTTATTTGACCATTTATGACAATTTATTTGTAGACTTAAGATGATGATTTATTTGAGCATTTATGACAATTTATTTGTAGACTTAAGATCATGATTTATTTGACCATTTATTACAATTTATTTGTAGACCAAAGATTATGATTTATTTGACCGTTAATTACAATTTATTTGTAGACTTCAGATGATGATTTATTTTAGCATTTACAAAAATTTATTTTAAGACTAAAGATTCTGATTTATTTGACGACTTGTGTAAATTTATTTTTAGGCCAAAGATGATGATTTATTTGACCAGTTATGACAATTTATTTGTAGACTAAGGATGATGATTTATTTGACGATTTATGACAATTTATTTGTAGACTAAAGATGATTATTTATTTGACAATTTATGACAATTTAATGCTAGACTGCAGATTATTATTTATTTGACTATTTATGACAATTTATTTGTAGACTAAGGATGATGATTTATTTGACGATTTATGAGAATTTATAAGATGATGATTTATTTAACCATTTGATAACAATTTATTTGTAGACTTAAGATGATTATTTATTTGAGCATTTCTGACAATTTATTTGCAGACTTAAGATTATGATTTATTTGACCGTTTATGACAATTTAATTGAAGACTTAAGATTATTATTTATTTAAGCATTTATTACAATTTATTTTTAGACTTAAGATGATGATTTATTTACCCATTATTGACAATTTATTTGTAGACTTAAGATGATGATTTATTTGACCATTTATGACAAATTATTTGTAGACTTTAGATGATTATTTATTCGAGCATTTATGACAATTTATTTGTAGACTTAAGATGATTATTTATTTGACCATTATTGACAATTTATTTGTAGACTTAAGATGATGATTTATTTGACCATTTATGACAATTTATTCGTAGACTAAAGATGATTATTTAGTCGAGCATTTATGACAATTTATTTGTAGACTG
The DNA here is from genome assembly GCF_053919585.1 of Euprymna scolopes. NCBI lineage: Eukaryota > Metazoa > Mollusca > Cephalopoda > Sepiida > Sepiolidae > Euprymna > Euprymna scolopes. The sequence continues at coordinate 27,126,270 of NC_136494.1, forward strand.
AGGATGATTATTTATTTGACCATTTATTACAATTTATTTGTAGACTTAAGATGATTATGGATTTGACCATTTATGACAATTTATTTGTAGACTAAAGATGATGATTTATTTGACCATTTATGACAATGTATTTGTAGACTTTAGATTATTATTTATTTGACCATTTATGACAATTTATTTGTAGACTTAAGATGATGATTTATTTGACCATTTATGGCAATTTATTTGTAGACTTAAGATGATGATTTATTTGACCATTTATGGCAATTTATTTGTAGACTGAAGATGATGATTTATTTGACCATTTATGACAATTTATTTTTAGACTTAAGATTATGATTTATTTGACCATTTATGACAATTTATTTGTAGACTTAAGATGATTATTTATTTGACCATTTATGACAATTTAGTTGTAGACTTAAGATAATGATTTATTTGACCATTTATGACAATTTATTTGTAGACTTAAGATGATGATTTATTTGACCATTTATGGCAATTTATTTGTAGACTTAAGATGATGATTTATTTTACCATTTATTGCAATTTATTTGTAGACTTAAGATGATGATTTATTTGACGATTTATGAGAATTTATTTGTAGACTTAAGATGATGATTTTTTTGACCATTTATGGCAATTTATTTGTAGACTTAAGATGATGATTTATTTTACCATTTATTGCAATTTATTTGTAGACTTAAGATGATGATTTATTTGACGATTTATGAGAATTTATTTGTAGACTTAAGATGATGATTTTTTTGACCATTTATGACAATTTATTTGTAGACTTAAGATGATGATTTATTTGACAATTTATTGCAATTTATTTGTAGACTAAAGATGTTGATTTATTTGAGCATTTGTGGCAATTTATTTGTAGACTTCAGATGATGATTTATTTGACCATTTATGGCAATTTATTTGTAGACTTAAGATAATGATTAAGCTGAGCATTAATGGCAATTTATTTGTAGACTTAAGATGATGATTTATTTGACCATTTATGACAATTTATTTGTAGACTTAAGATGATGATTTATTTGACCATTTATGACAATTTATTTGTAGACTTAAGATGATGATTTATTTGACCATTTATGACAATTTATTAGTAGACTTAAGATGATGATTTATTTGACCATTTATGGCAATTTATTTGTAGACTTTAGATGATGATTTATTTGACCATTTATGACAATTTATTTGTAGACTTCAGATGATGATTTATTTGACCATTTATGAACTTTTGTTTGTAGACTTAAGATGATGATTTATTTGAGCATTTATGACAATTTATTTGTAGACTTAAGATGATAATTTATTTGACGATGAATGACAATTTCTTTGTAGACTTCAGATTATGATTTATTTGACCATTTATGACAATTTATTTCTAGACTTAAGATGATTATTTATTTGACCATTTATGACAATTTATTTGTAGACTTAAGATGATGATTTATTTGACAATTTATTGCAATTTATTTGTAGACTAAAGATATTGATTTATTTGAGCATTTGTGGCAATTTATTTGTAGACTTCAGATGATGATTTATTTGACCATTTATGGCAATTTATTTGTAGACTTAAGATAATGATTAAGCTGAGCATTAATGGCAATTTATTTGTAGACTTAAGATGATGATTTATTTGACCATTTATGACAATTTATTTGTAGACTTAAGATGATGATTTATTTGACCATTTATGACAATTTATTTGTAGACTTAAGATGATGATTTATTTGACCATTTATGACAATTTATTAGTAGACTTAAGATGATGATTTATTTGACCATTTATGGCAATTTATTTGTAGACTTTAGATGATGATTTATTTGACCATTTATGACAATTTATTTGTAGACTTCAGATGATGATTTATTTGACCATTTATGAACTTTTGTTTGTAGACTTAAGATGATGATTTATTTGAGCATTTATGACAATTTATTTGTAGACTTAAGATGATAATTTATTTGACGATGAATGACAATTTCTTTGTAGACTTCAGATTATGATTTATTTGACCATTTATGACAATTTATTTGTAGACTTAAGATGATTATTTATTTGACCATTTATGACAATTTATTTGTAGACTTAAGATGATTATTTATTTGACAATTTATTGCAATTTATTTGTAGACTAAAGATATTGATTTATTTGAGCATTTGTGGCAATTTATTTGTAGACTTCAGATGATGATTTATTTGACCATTTATGGCAATTTATTTGTAGACTTAAGATAATGATTAAGCTGAGCATTAATGGCAATTTATTTGTAGACTTAAGATGATGATTTATTTGACCATTTATGACAATTTATTTGTAGACTTAAGATGATGATTTATTTGACCATTTATGACAATTTATTTGTAGACTTAAGATGATGATTTATTTGACCATTTATGACAATTTATTAGTAGCCTTAAGATGATGATTTATTTGACCATTTATGGCAATTTATTTGTAGACTTTAGATGATGATTTATTTGACCATTTATGACAATTTATTTGTAGACTTCAGATGATGATTTATTTGACCATTTATGAACTTTTGTTTGTAGACTTAAGATGATGATTTATTTGAGCATTTATGACAATTTATTTGTAGACTTAAGATGATAATTTATTTGACGATGAATGACAATTTCTTTGTAGACTTCAGATTATGATTTATTTGACTATTTATGACAATTTATTTCTAGACTTAAGATGATTATTTATTTGACCATTTATGACAATTTATTTGTAGACTTAAGATGATGATTTATTTGACCATTTATGGCAATTTATTTGTAGACTTAAGATGATGATTTATTTGACCATTTATGACAATTTATTTGTAGACTTAAGATGATGATTTATTTGACCATTTATGGCAATTTATTTGTAGACTTAAGATGATTATTTATTTGACAATTTATGACAATTTGTTTGTAGACTTAAAATGATGATTTATTTGACCATTTATGACAATTTATTTGTAGACTTAAGATGATGATTTATTTGACCATTTATGACAATTTATTTGTAGACTTAAGATGATGATTTATTTGACCATTTATGACAATTTATTTGTAGACTTCAGATGATGATTTATTTGACCATTTATGACAATTTATTTTTAGACATAAGATGATGATTTTTTTGACCATTTATGACAATTTATTTGTAGACTTCAGATGATTATTGTTTTGACCATTTATTGCAATTTATTTGAAGACTTAAGATAATGATTTAGCTGAGCATTTATGGCAATTTATTTGTAGACTTAAGATGATGATTTATTTGACCAGTTATGACAAATTATTTGTAGACTTAAGATGATGATTTATTTGACCATTTATGACAATTTGTTTGTAGACTTAAGATGATGATTTATTTGACCATTTATGACAATTTTTTGTAGACTTAAGATGATGATTTATTTGACCATTTATGACAATTTATTTGTAGACTTAAGATGATTATTTATTTGACCATTTATGACAATTTATTTGTAGACTTCAGATGATTATTTATTTGACCATTTATGACAATTTATTTTTAGACATAAGATGATGATTCTTTTTACCATTTATGACAATTTATTTGTAGACTTAAGATGATTATTTATTTGACCATTTATTACAATTTTTTTTAGACTTCAGATGATGATTTATTTGACCATTTATTACAATTTATTTGTAGACTTAAGATGATGATTTATTTGACCATTTATGACAATTTATTTGTAGACTTCAGATGATGATTTATTTCACCATTTATGGCAATTTATTTGTTGACATAATATGATGATTTATTTGACCATTTATGACAATTTATTTGTAGACTAAAGATGATTATTTATTTGACCATTTATGGCAATTTATTTGTTGACTTAAGATGATGATTTATTTGACCAATTATGGCAATTTATTTGTAGACTTAAGATGATGATTTATTTGACCATTTATGACAATTTATTTGTAGACTTACGATGATGATTTATTTGACCAGTTATGACAATTTATTTGTAGACTTGAGATGATGATTTATTTGACCATTTGTGGCAATTTATTTGTAGACTTAAGATGATAATTTATTTGACCATTTATGGCAATGTATTTTTAGACTTCAGATGATGATTTATTTGACCATTTATGACAATTTATTTGTAGACTTAAGATGATTATTTATTTGACCATTTATGACAATTTATTTGTAGACTTAAGATGATGATTTATTTGACCATTCATGACAATTTATTTGTAGACTTAAGATGATGATTTATTTGACCATTTATGACAATTTATTTGTAGACTAAAGATGATGATTTATTTGACCATTTATGGCAATTTATTTGTAGACTTAAGATGATGATTTATTTGACCAATTATGGCAATTTATTTTTAGACTTAAGATGATGATTTATTTTACCATTTATGACAATATATTTGTAGACTTACGATGATGATTTATTTGACCATTTATGGCAATTTATTTGTTGACTTAAGATGATGATTTATTTGACCATTTATGACAATTTATTTGTAGACTTAGGATGATGATGTATTGGACCATTTATGGAAATTTATTTGTAGACTTAAGATGATGATTTATTTGACCATTTATGACAATTTGTTTGTAGAGTTAAGATGATTATTTTTTTGACCATTTATGACAATTTTTTTGTAGACTTAAGATGATGATTTATTTGACCATTTATGGCAATTTATGTGTAGACTTAAGATGATTATTTATTTGACCATTTATGACAATTTATTTGTAGACTTAAGATGATTATTTATTTGACCATTTATGGCAATTTATTTGTAGACCAAAGATGATTATTTATTTTACCATTTATGGCAATTTATTTGTAGACTTAAGATGATTATTTATTTGACCATTTATGACAATTTATTTGTAGACTTAAGATGATGATTTATTTGACTATTTATGACAATTTATTTGTAGACTTACGATGATTATTTATTTGACCATTTATGACAATGTATTTGTAGACCAAAGATGATTATTTATTTTACCATTTATGGCAATTTAATTGTAGACTTAAGATGATGATTTGTTTGACCATTTATGACTATTTATTTGTAGACTTAAGATGATGATTATTTGACCATTTATGACAATTTATTTGTAGACTTAAGATGATGATTTATTTGACCATTTATGACAATTTATTTGTAGACTTAAGATGATTATTTATTCGACCATTTATGGCAATTTATTTGTAGACTTACGATGATTATTTATTTGACGATTTATGGCTATTTATTTGTAGACTTAAGATGATGATTTATTTGACCATTTATGACAATTTATTTGTAGACTTAAGATGATTATTTATTTGAGCATTTATGGCAATTTATTTGTAGACTTACGATGATTATTTATTTGACGATTTATGGCTATTTATTTGTAGACTAAAGATGATGATTTATTTGACCATTTATGACAATTTATTTGTAGACTTAAGATGATGATTTATTTGACCATTTATGGCAATTTATTTGTAGACTTAAGATGATGATTTATTTGACCATTTATGGCAATGTATTTGTAGACTTAAGATGATTATTTATTTGACCATTTATGACAATTTATTTGTAGACTTAAGATGATTATTTATTTGACCATTTATGACAATTTATTTGTAGACTTAAGATGAGGATTTATTTGACTATTTATGACAATTTATTCGTAGACTTAAGATGATTATTTATTTGACCATTTATGACAATTTATTTGTAGACTTAAGATGAGGATTTATTTGACCAATTATGGCAATTTATTTGTAGACTTAAGATTATTATTTATTTGACCATTTATGACAATTTATTTGTAGACTTAAGATGATGATTTATTTGACCATTTATGGCAATTTATTTGTAGACTTAAGATGATGATTTATTTGACCATTTATGGCAATTTATTTGTAGACTTAAGATGATGATTTATTTGACCGTTAATGACAATTTATTTGTAGACTTAAGATAATGATTTATTTGACCATTTATGACAATTTATTTGTAGACGTAAGATGATGATTTATTTGACCATTTATGACAATGTATTTGCAGACTTAAGATGATGATTTATTTACCATTTATCGCAATTTATTTGTAGACTTAAGATGATGATTTATTTGACCATTTATGGCAATTTATTTGTAGACTTAAGATTATTATTTATTTGACCATTTATGACAATTTATTTGTAGACTTAAGATGATTATTTATTTGACCATTTATGATAATTTATTTGTAGACTTAAGATAATGATTTATTTGACCATTTATGGCAATTTATTTGTAGACTTAAGATGATTATTTATTTGACCATTTATGACAATTTATTTGTAGACTTAAGATGATTATTTATTTGACCATTTATGACAATTTATTTTTAGACTTAAGATGATTATTTATTTGACCATTTATTGCAATTTATTTGTAGACTTAAGATTATTATTTATTTGACCATTTATTGCAATTTATTTTTAGACTTAAGATTATGATATTGACTTTAGATTATTAAATAAAATTTAAACGATCAACTAACTCAAACATATTTTCTGTAGTCAAATGCTGAAAGAAATGTGTGTTAAACGAATAACAAACATAGTGAAACACCCGTCGTTGGGTTATATGAAACGAATCCACCTATGCGACCCTAAGTTGCTCTAACAACTATATTGCTAGTCTATAATCTTCATTTTCAATATGTTATAATTTTTATATCATATTTTTAAAATATATGTAATATAAACAAGGCTGTTCTTAAATTAATTGTTATTGTTTATATTGTTACAATTTCATGAAAATCTTGGGTATCTGAATTGTATCATGAAGAGTCTCCACCCCTTCTGACTCACGTCGCATAAAACTAAATTAAATTAAATATAACTCATGTTTGGACCCACATACGCAGCAACAGTGTTCCAAAATTAATAATGATCGATTTACGAGAGAACAATATACATACAAATTTATAAGTTTTATAGTATATGATGTCGTTTATCGTGATTATTAAGCTATAAATAAACAAGTGAATTCTAAAATTATATTTTGAAAATTTTAGGAATTTTATCATGAATGGACACGTAAAATCAATTCTCTGAACAAATTTGAATCACTTTTATCTTACTAACCAAGATTAAAAAGATAAAGGTATAATGATTCCAAATCTTATGTCTAGAATTCTTGTTCTAACTTTGATCAAAATCAATTACATGATTTGGATTCTAGAAAATGTCTAGAATTTAAGAATTAATCATAAGGGTGTTAAGAAGAAATAGAAATTCCGGTATTTTGACTTCGCTGATGTCAACGAGGGTTGTTCCAAAAGTTAAGATTCATATTTTTAAAACTCAAAAAGTTGAAGAGCTACAGAGACAAGAGTAGTATCATTAGAATATGCTCCAGAATTTATTTGTCTACATAGTCACCACCATTTTCACTGCACTTTTGCCAGAAATTCAGTGACGCATCTCTGCTTCTAATGCACGTCCATCACAGAGGTTGCTTTCTTAGAGTTTCACACTGTCAATATCTTCAACAGAGAGATAGCATTTTAAGGTTATAGATGCATAATTTCAGTTATTATGACAATACATTTTGTAATCCATTCTTATCAATTCACGCGGAATGAAAAATAGGAAGCAACACTTTTGGAATATATATATATATATATATATATATATATATATATATATATATATATATGTGTGTGTGTGTGTGTGTGTGTGTGTGTGTGTGTGTGTGTGTGTGTATGCATATGTATATATATATATATATATATATATATATATATATATATATAAATATATATATATATATATATATATATATATATATATACCAGCAAAAGTACCCGTCGTTGACTGGGTTCAAAAACAGCCTACAGAAAATGGACTCTGATTTATTAAAGTATGACAGGTTACGAAAAGTAAGGGCTGTAAAGAGATAGCTTCGAATTTGGGGATATCAAAACCAAAGCAAAAGATGATGAATGTAAAAATAAAATAGATAAACCCCATAAGTTATTATACCAGACCTGTTCACACTGAAACACATATCACAATATTCTGTGGATCTATATAAAAAACCTTGTTAAACTTTGTGACATATTTCCATTCTATGGATGTCATGCGCGAACGAACACCCCATAATTTTATTATGCCATATTTCTTCAAACTGAAACATAATTATCAAAGTATACTTACGCAGATAGATATGAAAAGTCTTTATTACAGTTTGTGCCTATTTCCATTCTATGGAGGCCAGGCGCGAACGCAGACCCCACAATTTTATTATACCATCCCTATTTAAGTTAAAACATACTTATCAAACTATTCTTATGTACATCTATATCAAAAACACTTGTAAACGTGTGTTTTTAATTTTTAAATTTTTTTTTTCCATACTTTGTGGACCAGACGCGAACGCAGACCCTACAATTTTAATGAACCACCGTTCTACAGGATCAAACATACCCATTCCTGTGTCTCGATACATCTTCTATCATTATATGTAATCAGTTTTTTAAAATAGTCAACTATATAGGAGCCTATTCGTGACCACACACACACACACACACACACACATTCAGCTTTATATATATATATATATATATATATATATATACATATATATATATATATATATATATATATATATATATATATATATATATATATGTATATATATATATATATAAACTTTAATTTTTGCTTATTGTCGGTCACAACATTATTTCTCTCCTCAAAATTTGAAAAGTCTGGAACCCTCTTAATTTTTGTATTTTAATTTTTCTTGCCTGATGAAATCAAAAATGAATGAAACAGTCAGCACATCGTAGCAAGATATGATTGTATTTACATAAATAATGTGTATATATATATATATATATATATGCATATATATATATATATATATATATATATATATATATATATATATATATATATATATATATGGGAAAATATGATTATTTAATTATAGTTTATCCTTTATTTATACCAATCCTTTTATTTATGCAGCTCCATGTAACTACAGAGCATATACAAATAAATTACGAAAAAGTCTATATTCCAGATTTCAAAAGATTGTCTAATTTCCGTTTATTTCTTGCAGCATGTTTAAACGTTCAATTCGTTACAGCACCTTTTTCGTAGCGCAGAATTATTCATGATTCAAAGATGGCTTAACTAAAAGAAAACACAACTGTAACTACTCTTCCGATTTTCAGAGTTTCTAACCATGCCCATATTTCTTTGTATTTTCTTTTAAAGATAATGAGTTTCTATTCTTCTGATGAGTTAAGGGCGGAATAAATTCAAAAATTGACGTAATAATTACATAAATCATCCTGCACTACGAAACAGGCGCTGTCAAGAATTGAACATTTTAACATGCTGGAAGAAATAAATGATAAGATGGACAGCATCTTGAAATTTGGAATATAGACTTTTTGTTGTTTATTTATACTTTTAAACATGTATTTCCTCGTATTATTTCGATTCATGTAACCTGCGACCATCTTCAGTTTCCAAGTTCAACAGAAAGATTCCTGAGTTCGACAGGGTACATCTGAAGATGGTCGGAGGTTATATCGACCGAAACGTTATGAAAATGGTACTCAAGATAAGAGCATGAATCCAAATAATACGAATAACCAATTCTCATCTCAAAAATTCAGAAACGTCATGTATTTTCTCCTTTTTAAATGTACAGACATTCGAAAGATTAAAGCCTTGTCATATTATTTACCTCCTCCTCGGGAGTTTAGACACAAGATCAAATGTTAGTTTGATGACAGTGTTTCTGTGAAACGAACAGACTTCGAACTCGGCAAAACTAGGTTTTCAATTCATATCGCTAACCACTTAGCAACCGTAACTATCTTTAGCGCAATTATTATCGGCAGCAACAAAAAAATACAATTATTAAACCATCATTTTCGGAGATCAATTACAATCACATCTAATCCACAGAGATTCGGATTCTATATTTCATTTTAAGATCGTCTTATATTATGCCAATATCATACAAATATTACACTTATTTTACGACTATATATAACGGAATCCAATTAAAATAATGGAAGCATAACTAATTAAAATATCCGTTTTCTTCTTTTGTCGCCATTATTTTGGTCATTTGGGATGAATTTCAGCTTTCTTCTCGGTTTCTTATTTATCATTTTATTTTGTTCAGCTTTCAAAACAAAATAATGCTCTGTCGAGAGACCCCAAAATAAATGGCAATCAATTCGCCTGAAATCAGACGAGCGGATATATCACCAGGATATATTTCAATTGTGTGCAGACCATGTTTCATATTTATTGGATTATAGCCAATATATATATATATATATATATATATATATATATATATATATATATATATATATATATATATATATATATATATATACCTAATATGTATGTAAGTATATATATATATATATATATATATATAATATACATATATATGTATGTAGGTATGTATGTATGTATGTATGATGTATGTATGTTCATATATATATATATATATATATACTGATATATAGTGTACATCATTTTTGACGAAAATCAACGTACACACACAAACACACACACACATATATATATAATATACTATAAAAAAAAACTTTAAAATTGGTTCCATTAATGTACGCTGATGAGATTACCCAGTTGTGCAAAGTTATAATTTATAAACTGTTATATACATATTTGCCGAAACAATTGTACTGTTATATACATGTTAGACCGGAACGATTTTATGCAAGTTATTGCCAATAAAATATATTTTGAAAAGTGAACATTAAGAGAGTTTGTCTCTTGTAATGTTTAAGAATTATTTATAGCTCTTGTATTGCATTATTGAGTTATCTCAGTTGAAACTATGTTATTTACTAAACTCAATTACTATCATAATTGGTAACATTGCATATAGACCACAATTATATATATATATATATATATATATATATATATATATATATATATATATATATATATATATATATATATATATAAAGGGGGTAGAACAGTAGTCTAAAGAGCAGATTGTATTTTAATGTGATAGTAAAATTACTAATTTAAAATGCAAGAAAAAAATTGCTCGTTGTAATGCAGATATATAATAAGCTCAATAGATAAATATCCTAGAGCTACTTAATATTTAGTAATGTGATTGATAATTTAAAATTCAAATTAAAATTAAAATTTAAAAATCCGTAAATAAAATTGACTAAAACAATATAATATATATATATATATATATATATATATATATATATATATATATATATATATATATATATTCTTTTTGAAATATAATTAGCCACTGATACGTGTTTCGCCGTCTACGACTTAACAGAGTGGATAATTATATTCTAAAAACAATACATATGCCACTTCCCATTTGGGGGTACCAAATTAGCAAATCGGAAAATTATTCCCCACTCGCATTTAGGTAAAAATGCACTTTCGTAAATAATTGAATTCATTCAAAAAGTATCGCTAGCAAAAACAAATGAATAATACACACAAGCATACACACACACACACTTTATATATATATATATATATATATATATATATATATATATATATATATATATATATATATATTAGTGTTGGGACGATTAATCGGAACCGGAATCGGGAATCGGGAATCGGGAATCAGAAAAATCGGAGATTTTTGGGGTATCGGAATCGGTATCGGAAACGGGAAACTTTGAGCCTATTTTCCGATGCCAAAACCGATTCCTTAAATTATCTACTTTGACTGCTTTTAGTAATAATAAAATAATAAATATTTATTGAGTCAAACTTCCAATAAGACTAAAATCATTAAATCACCCCGTCACAAGTGTGTTTTTTTTTTACGTTTGAGAAAGTACATGCACATCATGGATGTGTTTTTAAAGTAATCGGGACAAAATAATAATTTTATAGTAGAACATTTAGAGATTTATAAAGAATCGGAATCGGTAACTGTATCGAAATTGGGAATTTAGTACGAAATTGGTAATGCTATCGGAATCGGGAAAAATATTTGAATCGTCCCATCACTAATATATATATATATATATATATATATATATGTATATATACTATGATCGGACATTTAAACCTCATTCCACCTCAACCGCCAATATCAGAGAACATGCTAGACTTTATCACATGACAAGAAGGAAGAAGAAAATTCTGTTTGGATTTCCTGTTAAAGAATCTTTTACAATTCGAAAATTTGAAAATTTGATTTTAATTTTTATAAAAAGGTATGTCTATTTAAAATAAATTTAGCACTAGTTGGTTTTTTTAACCATTAAATTTTATATATATATATATATATATATATATATATATATATATATATATATATATAAAGTGACCTTGTATGTGTGTGTATGCATAGAACTACTCTGTCAATTTTCGGTCCACGGTCGTGAGACTTGAGATATGGGCTATTAGAACCTGTGGTAAAAATTTGATTCGGGTTTTTATCGAAAAAATCCGCCAAGAGGTAAAAATGGATTTTTGGAAACTTTTAGGCGTAAATCGAACTAATTTGTATCGTCTATGCATGCGCAAATATACATTTATATATTTAAGTCGATGAATTTGTAAAGCCTTGACTCGCATGTAGCGAATAACGCTACAGAGAGAAATATTTTTGCTCCGATTCTAGCTAATGACACCTGACTAATATGTATTGGTTGCTGTATTTGCGTAAAATATAGTAATCAATAGAGGATTGGCTCTATAACAATAAATACGACTTCTGCATAAGTTAAAATATCATATTTAAGCGTATTTTACAACCGGGAAATATATATATATATATATACTAGCAAAAGTACCCGTCGTTGACTGGGTTAAAAAACATTCTACAGAAAATGGACTTTGATTTATGAAAGTATGATAGGTTATGAAAAGGAAGGGTTGTAAAGAGATAGCTTCGAATTTTGGGGTATCAAAACCAAAGCAAAATATGATGAATGTAAAAATAAAATAGATAAACCCCATAATTTATTAAATCATACCTGTTCACACTGAAACACTTATCACAATATTCTGTGGATCTATATAAAAAAACCTTGTTAAACTTTGTGACATATTTCCATTCTATGGAGGTCAGGTGCGAATGAACACCCCATAATTTTATTATACCATATTTCTTCAAACTGAAACATAATTATCAAAATATACTTACGCAGATAGATATGAAAAGTCTTTATTACAGTTTGTGCCTATTTCCATTCTGTGGAGGCCAGGCGCGAATGCAGACCCCACAATTTTATTATACCATCCCTATTTAAGTTAAAACATACTTATCAAACTATTCTTATGTACATCTATATCAAAAACACTTGTAAACGTTTCTTTTTTTTAATTTTTTAATTTTTTATTTCCATACTTTGTGGACCAGGCGCGAACGCAGACCCTACAATTTTAATGAACCACGGTTCTTCTAGATCAAACATACCCATTCCTGTGTCTTGATACATCTTCTATCATTATATGTAATCAGTTTTTTAAAATAGTCAACCATATAGGAGCTTACTCGTGACCAGACACACACACACATTCAGCTTTATATATATATATATATATATATATATATATATATATATATATATATATATATACTACGAACACGTGTTCGGTTGGCCGCACCTTCAATCTCCAGAAGAGTGTAAATTTTACAACTGAATTTTAACAAGTGCTCCATCAAACGTTCCACTGATCCTTGTTTAAGATTCTAGTATGAATTTAAGAAACCTTAAACTTGCTTTATTTCTAGATGTAAATATCATTATTACCACACACACACACACACACACACACACATATATATATATATATATATATATATATATATATATATATATATATATATATATATATATATATATATATATATATACTAGAAGGGAGACCCGACGTTGCCTGGGGTTGAATGATGATCAATGAATATTTCACACTCTTATATTTTTATTGTCATCGAAATCAATAAAATCGCCAGGGAGGAAGCTTCACATGCCTCCATGCAGTAAACTTAGTCCAAAAAATATATGCTATTCTACGTTGCACTCAAAAGAACCAACTGTTTCTTTTATAAAATAATTTTATATAAACTTCTTTCCAGTTAACCAAAAAAAAAAAACATTAGGAAATTTACATGGGGGTTTGAACCTACAAGACCACATCATGCAAAAATAAATAAATAAATAAAATTTAAAAAAAAAACACGTAAATTATAAAATTCTTTGCAGTTAATGGAAAAATTTAAGAAATTTACGTACGGAGTTTGACTCTACAGACCAAGTCATGCAAATAAAACACGCTATCAACTTACCTACAGTATAATTTTCATTGCTCGTTGTTCTGTCAAGGTTTCTAAGCGACGACATGGATAAAATGGCTTTACCGATGATAGATGAATTAAAATAACAGTTTCGATTATCGATTATCGATAATTATCGGAGGTATTCTGGGACACAACTTAACTAAGATCACTTCCAGACTTATACACTAAAGTTTCGTAAATTTTAAAGAAAATCTGTTCAGCCGTTTCGGAGTCTATAAGGAACTAACTCATACACACAGAGAAAGTAACTGAAGGATTTTGAACTTAAGTAGATTCTTTATTTTTGACGATATTTTCCTGTAATTTTAACACAATTTGTACTAGGATATTGGGAAAGTTTTTGTCATTTAAAATTTAAACAATTAGACAATACGCCCCGACGCACAACCTATATGGAAAAGTTTTATTTAATTTTGAGTGTTTCGATGCTGTAGAGTCTAAATCTAAAATGATCTCCAGGTGAACGATGCGTTTTTTTTTTAATTTGCAATTTAATTTGATTATTTTATTGCAAAAGTTGGGCGTAAAACTCATGTGAGGGAGGTAATCGTTTAGTAAATTTGTTTCGCTGGACTGTTTCCCGGGTGAATACAAAATGGTAGCCTTCAACTCTAATGTAAACAAGTTCTTGTTGAACAGTCTCCTAAATAATCAAATTCTACCCAGTTTACACTATTAACAATTATTACATTACTGCCTTACAGTCATTAACCCTTATCCTCAAGTAGCCTTTGGACCTTGATAAGTGGTGACTTAGAAGTAAAACAGAAAAATGAGAGCAAAGCAGATAGTTGGAGGCGTAGGCATAATGCATACCTTAAGGTTTTTTTGTTTTTTTCAACAAATTTGAAAAGGGGGCAGTGCCGTGTAAAAATATGAAGATTTTCGGTCAGTAGTTAACTCCATTAGTTTCAAAATTCGGTAAAAAAAAATGAATTCCCGAATGTTTGTGCAATACATTTTGAGTCAAATAATGAGAATGAAAAAGTTATTTCTTTTACGAAAACAACATTTAAAAAAAAAAAATTGTAAATATGCAAATAAATAGAACCAAAACAAGTATTCCTGATTTGCTTATGACCCTGATCAACATTTACTGTGAAAGTGACAACCAAAATACTACTCCAATTCCAGGCTGGACAGGTTTCAATATTCTTTTATTACTATCCTTCCGGCTTTTCTTGAAACAATAATTATAAATGTAATTATTATAATTATGTTTGAATATATATATGCGTGTGTGTGTGTGTGTGTGTGTGTGTGTGTGTGTGTGTGTGTGTGTGTGCGCGCGTGTGTGTGTGTGTGTGTGTGTGTGTGTGTGTGTGTGTGTGTGTGTGTGTGTGTGTGTGTGTGTGTAAGTTGAAATGGCGATTTTATTAAAAAAAAAAAATAATAATAATAATAATAATAATAATAATAATAATAAGTGTTCACGATAGGCTCATAAAAAAAAAATAATAAATAACAAAAACAGAAAATCGTAGCAATCATTTAATCAGCTGTATCTTATAGTGTGTGAAATAAATCGTAAAGAAAAGTCCAATTCATTTTTGAATGATCAATGCTGCACTGTCCCTGCCGCAAGCATATTTGAAAATGATTGGTGAATCAAAACCCTATATAGTCGAAACGAGAACGGCAACGTATGCCTTCCTCCTTTTAAGCAGATAGAAGTTGTCAGTTTATAAATGGTAAATATTCACTTGCAATACTCCTCGAAACTCCTAATCGAGAGATGGAACCAGGCATAAAAAAACTTGTGAATAAAACGTACGATGGTCGATACGAGAAGTCGATAAAACGTTAAAAAAAAAAAAAAATTAAATTCAAACTTCTGTGAAAAAAAAAAAAATCCTAACAAGATATGCAGCCGGGAAGTCGGATCAAGACAAAAGAAAGAAATTCACGTGCGAGGATATAAAAATCGATTTTACATAGTCTTATTCTTATACTAGCAGGGATACCCGACGATGCCCGAGATTGAATGATGATCAACTTTTACAATCCTATATTTTTATTGTCATCGAAATAGATGAATTCGCCCATTTTTCAATAAAATCGACCTATTGCCTGCTCTAGTTGGGGCTCCATCGCGGTGCACAGCGTTTAAGATTCACATGCTTCTAGTCAGTGCCTTAGTTCACAATACATTGTAGTCTGCATTGCACAGTACAGAACCTACTGTTGATTTTTTAGAATTATTTTTATATATAATGACTTGAATTGAAGTTTAAAATACAAAAGTCAAGTGTCATGCTTTAATTGTGTTCTAAACAGAGCATTCATTTCCAACGCATCTCTGTCATATCTAAGAACCTACTGTATATTTTATATGTCTGGCCTTTCTGCTTGTGAGGTAATAAAACTTCCCAAATGCATCTGTGATGTTAGGCTGTATAAAGTGTTAACTTTGGTCAAAATCGCCTGTTTCTGTTCTCACCGAATTTTTTTTTCGATTATCGATTACCGACACTTATCGAAATATCGCGATACAAAATCTATCTAAGATCACTGGCAGATACATAACGTATATTGTGTGAAATCTCATAAGAATCGGCCCAGCCATTTTCGAGTCCACAGGGAACGAACTCGGACGCACACAGACAAAGTGCGTTTAATATGATAGTGTGTATATATATATATATATATATATATATATATATATATATATATATATATATATGGTAAGGTGATTGATAATTTATAATTCAAAATTAAAATTAAAAATTAAAAATTAAAAATCCGTTTCATAAGAAGGAGCACAACAAAGCCAATAAATTGTACGATCGTTTCGGAAACGATGTTTTTTTATTGTGACAGACATTGGTCAAGGACAATAATTTTAGCTTATAGTTTTTTATGAAAACAAAGTCTCCTCATCAGCAAAATATTGAGTGCTTTTTTTAAAAATAAAATACACCATAAATAAACCTAGCATTTAAGTAGTGCAGATGAATCTTAAAATCGTTCAACCTTTGAAAGCCGTAATAATCCTCAGAGCAATTAATTTAGATGTTGTTTGTAGCGCTTCTACATGCTCTAACTCTGCTCTATAGAAAATTTCTCTAAGCCTCTTTAAACATGTATATATATATATTTATATATTTAAAAATACAACATATATCTTTGTCCTTTTCTCCTCCTTGCAACCTCTATCTCACAGAAGAGATGTTGCGAGTTTGTCTCTGATGTATCGTTATTTTCATGGAAAGTGTTCAACTGAGCTTCAATCTTTGGTCCCCCCTCGCCAAACTTTCACAAGAAACACTCGTCTAGCTGTAAACACTATCAATAATTTCCCCCACTCTTTATCTGTGGCTAAACCTAAACGTAGATTCCATGAACAAAGCTTCTTTCTTAGAACTGCACGCCTGTGGAATTGTCTTCCGTTTTCCTGCTTTCCGGCTGACTACAATATGGTTGTGTTCAAGTCTAAAGTAAATAAGTTCTTGATGAGCCGTTCCATATAAGTTATTAAATTTACCAAATTTTCATTACTAATGATTACTATATTGACCAATTTCTACTGTACACTCTTTAACCCTTATCCTTGAGTGGCCTCTGGGCCTTGATAATGTGGTGATGCCTTTGTAAAAAAAAAAAAAAAAAAAATATATATATATATATATATATATATATATATACACACACACACACTTAAAGACTTAAAGCATAAGAAAAAAACTTCCGATAGCATGACTGGATTCGGCATTAAATAATCTAAATATTGTTGAGAGGCCACACGACAAAACAATCGATGAACGCATTTATATATATATTTATATATATATATATATATATATATATATATATTTATATATATATATTTATATATATATATATATTTATATATATATATATATATATATATATATATATAATTTTTACGGTACCTTTTTTTTTTAATTAAATTGTAAAGTGAGACTAAGGAAGGGTTATAAATGCTCTCCTCCACATAATAAGAACGGATTTCTAAATAATAACATTATTTCAGTATGATCCGTATTCTGCATCAATACCATATTTTCAAATATCCATTCATTCTGTATCGTCTATTATATCGATTGAACAACAAATCCTGATATTATTCAGTGCACTATTTGAAAAATGCCTAATAAATTATCAAAGTGGGATGCATCTTCCCATGTAAAATTTAACGTATAATGATATCCTTTATCAAAAATTTTTAAAAAAAACATCGTCTAGGAATATGAACTTTTTAATGTTTCCGAATTTTTGAGATACGAATTGATATTTTGAATTATTTGAATTATTTCGTGTGATCATTACCTGCTGCCACTGTTAAAACATAACATATTTCCTCGGCTAATAATGATCGCCCCCTCTTACTTTAACGTCAACACGTCTATTGGCTGAACGGACATAATCTGTCATTCCACGTTTCATATTTACCGAACACTGAAGAATGCTTCTTCGTCCTATTTAACATGGCTGCTGCATTCTATTTATTCAGAATATCAATCCCATTATTTACCCTTTCCATTCGATTACGTATTTAAACATTTTAATCGCATCTTGACTGCAGTACCTGATAGTTACATTTTCGTTTCCCCATTTCTCATTTTATGAACCTGAAGTCGGTTCGGGTGCATATTACGAACCGGATTTCTCGTAAATATCTGCATGGCCTCGAGCGACACCTGACATCAACCGCCGGAATATGCCGAACGGCAATCAAATCTTTAAAATGCAAGGGAACCCTATCAAATTACAAAACGTTAGTAAACAGAAAATAAATTTTATCGAATATTAATTATATTTTTTTTAAATCGAAAACTAATAAGTTAAATATAACAACAAGCTGCCGTAAGTTTCATGAATAAAAATTGTTTTATTTCTTTGTGTAAATAATTAGAAACCTTTTTTTTATTTCGTGTGATTAAAAACAAAAACCTTATGCACCGGTTATTTTGGGGGGCACGGTTTTGTTTATGGGTTGTGGTTTAGGACTTGATTTGACGTCTGTAATATTTTATCTAGGCTGGATAAATTCATTATCGTGTGCTCCATTGCTATAACTAATTCAAATTAAAGAACTTAATTTTTTCTTTCACTTTATCAAAAGTCGTCTGCTTTGCTGTGTAATGGCTAACCGCGTCTGTTACCGTTTTCGGATTGGTTGATCAGCAACATGACCCGGTTCCGGTCCAGCCATAACGGATATTTACGAGAAATTCGGTTCGTAATAAGCACCAGTACCTACTTCCGGTCCATAATAAGCACCAGAACCAAAAGTTTAACTAACCTTAATACGTGTTTGTTTATACTCAAATTTAAACCAAACGCCATGGAAAAAAATATTTGAAAACATATGAAATTTGAAACGAAACCTTTTACAAAAATGATCGAATTATTTCCTTTTCATTTTGCAAAACTAAAAAATGTTCTGAAAAGTTAAAACAACAACAATTTTATGCATTCATTCTTTTTGCGAACTGTTATACTCATCTTCATAGTTGATGTTTCATCACGTTTCGGCCAATTCATCCTCTGGCCTTCTTCAGGTGATTAACCGTGACGGGATAGGAGTGCTGAGTCTTGTAACTGTATCTCCAGTAATTACTGCCTTCCATAGTTGTTGGATCACCTCGTTTTGACCAGCTAATCCTCTGGCCTGTTTTGGGTAGGATTGAAACCGCCATCTTCAGACAATGCTCACATGTAACCGTAGAGCCCCAACGCGCCACGATGCAGGCAAAAAGAATGAGTGCGCTAATTATGAAGCAGCATTTCAAGTGATTACAAAAGTAAAAAAAAAAAACAATGAAGATAAATAAAAAACAATTTTCTTTTATAAAACAGCCAAACCGAACACCATGAATAAATATTTCAAGATGTAAAGAACTTGAAGCATAGACCTTTTGTCCAAGATTACTAGGTTTCGGATTAAATAACTTGAGAAGGGTTAATATGTCGTACATAAGAACAACCAAACTAAACGCCATGAATAAACATTTGAAGATATAAAGAACTTGGAGCATAAAACGCATCTGGCATTATATATAACTTGAAAAAGGATCGATACGCCGTAAAATAAAACAACCAAACTCATATTCAAATTTGTAAATCTACTTTAGTTTAAAAAGATTAAGTAAAAACAAATAACCTTAACAAATACATATCATCGCTGTTGACTAAATCCAGTATTTTTTATTCAAGTGAAAAATACTGCAGCGATTTTTTTTCTTCTTAAAGAGAATCTGAAAGTGCGGCAACACTTCATAACAACTTACAAAAAAAAAGCGGGAACCAGAATGAAGATATAAAATAATGCGTAAAGTATACCTATTAATGCCAGTCAAAAATGCGTCTGCGATGTTTCGAAATTTTTTTTTTTTTTTTTTTTTTTTTTTTTTGCTTTTCGTTTCCTTTGCTTGGCCACCATGAAATCAACTTGAAAGAAGAACGATGGGTGGGAGACAATCAGCGCGCAAGAAAAAAAAAATTGGAAGAATTTGATGCGTCAAAAGATAAAAAAAAAAAAAACCCAAAAAATGAAACTGAATAAATAAATAAAATTATCCGTCATGTCTTCTTTCCCAGTGCAGATTTATTTTAATCGTCTTTGCACCTTTTTATCTTTTCCGTTGCGTCATGTCAATTTTTCTTTTAATATTTTGTCAATCCATAAGTTAAAAGTTCTCACAAGTAACTTGAACGTGTGTGTGGAGATGACTATATAATTCTTATATATATATATATATATATATATATATATATATATATATATATATATATATGAGCAAAAAGTTAATAAAATATGTTAAAAAACACTTTGAAATGAGTTAAAAACATATTTAATCTGAAAAGGAAACACTAGATAAATGGATAGTCCTTAATCCGCGGAGTTTCGAAGAAATACTCTCCTTCTCATCAGAGGGTAGGAATTAGCAAAATGCGGGATCGGATTTTGCATGCAGAAGTATTTGATGAAACAAGTAAGTCAAAGATCTTACTTGAAAACAAAATAAGTTAAGCAGAGGGAATATGGTAAAGAAAAGGTGATTACACACACACACACACACACACACACACACACACACATATATATATATATATATATATATATATATATATATATATTTATATATATATATTATGTCAGCTCCTTTCCTTGATGATTCCCGAAAGGATGAAACACTAGTTTCCATAGGTATTTAATGATTTTATATATCTGTTTGTCTGTCCGTTCGTCTGTCTGTCTGTCGATTTGTCTGTCTGTCTGTCTGTATGCCTGCCTGTCTGTCTCCATATTCTCAAACTCTATCTCCTCCGAAACTAAAAGTCGTAGAGCGGCGCTAGGGGCCTCAAATAATCGGATTTTTTACAGGCCGTCTTTTATTGGTCTTTCGCTGGTAAAAATAGTTTTAAGAGGTTTAAGATGAGTCAAAATTGAAAAAAATATTAAACACTTTGTACATTCATCTTTGTTTATTTTTAATTTCTAATTTTTAATCAGTTCATGTGCGTGTCACGTTTGTACAGTGGTAATGTCACCGGATTTGAATGCTATAGTTTCGGTTGATGGCATCTGAATAAGATTCTTTTTTACCTTTGAAATCATGACTCTATAATAATATATACGACATATGGACAGATTAAAACTCAAATCATTTGAGCGTACTACTAGTATATATATATATATATATATATATATATATATATATATATATATATATATATATATATATATATGAAGCTGAACGTCTGCGTGTGTGTCTGGTCACAAATAGGCTCCTATATGGTTGACTATTATAGAAAACTGATCACATATAATGATAGAAGATGTATCGAGACACAGGAATGGGTATGTTTGATCTGGCATAATGATGATTCATTAAAATTGTGGGGTCTGTGTACGCGCCTGGTCCACAAAGTATGGAAATAATAAATTTAAAAATGATAAAAAAAAAAACGTTTACAAGTGTTTTTGATATAGATGTACATAAGAATACTTTGATAAGTATTTTTTAACTTAAATAGGGATGGTATAATAAAATTGTGGGGTCTGCGTTCGCGCCTGGCCTCCATAGAATGGAAATAGGCACAAACTTTAATAAAGACTTTTCATATCTATCGTAAGCATACTTTGATAATTATGTTTCAGTTTGAAGAAATATGGTATGATAAAATTATGGGGTGTTCATTCGCGCCTGACCTCCATAGAATGGAAATATGTCACAAAGTTTAACAAGGTTTTTTAATATAGATCCACAGAATATTGTGATAAGTGTTTCAGTGTGTACAGGTATGGTATAATAAATTATTGGGTTTATCTATTTTATTTTTACTTTCATCATATTTTGCTTTGGTTTTGATACCCCCAAGTTCGAAGCTATCTCTTTAGAGCCCTTCCATTTCATAACCTATCATACTTTCATAAATCAGAGTCCATTTTCTTTGAAAACCGGAACGAATAACATCTTTGTGTGCTTGACCAGACAAAAGAAGAACATTTAGATTTAGCCGTAACCATCCACGCGTTGTTCCGACGTGCTCCTGAAAATGCAAGATATTTTCTCCCCAAAAAACTCAGACAACCAATTCCATATTTAACATTGGTTGCAACTCGTTGTTACCGGGTAGCACGCTGTTCCTTTTTCGGGGATTATATATTACTATCTTGCCAGTCTAATGCCTCCATAACTGTTCTCTGACTTCCCTACACCAACTTGTCTCTCCAACCCTGTTCAACTCACTCTCTCTACGTGTATATTTAAACTATCTACTATTCTAATGACGTCATCAACTCACGTAACCTAAGAATCAAATCAACTGATCCGTAGTTGTCACGTATTTTATTTATCTAGCTAACATTCCTATGTGTTCTAACATTCTAACGTTAAGGTTCCCAATACATTTCTAACATAAATATTTCATCATTAAAATAACTAATTCGTCTCGATACATATTTTCAAACATTCTATTTTACAAACATCCAAAGCGATCAAAATAATCGTTCTGATTACTCGGCGTTTTCCTGGAACCAACAATATAACAAGATTCCAAATCTTCAATTAAACTGAACGGTTCAAATACAAAACGAATATGTGAACGAATATTATTCTGAAATAGTGTGGTAAACTAAACTGAACATTAAGATGTAGAAATACAGGGTGAGTCACAGGAAACGGATGTTTTTAAGGAATATTTCAGCAAAAACTTAAAGTAAAAGATAAACAAATACAGTGTAACCCGGATATAAGAGACCAGATATAAGAAAACGGATATAAGATAAATTTTCTCTGGTCCAAAATTAGAGCTTGTATTAATGTACAGTGTACCCCGGATATAAAATACTCAGATATAATTGTGACCCTGATATAAGACAGTTGTAGTGGCCGGCAGGAAGTCTCTTATATGCGGGTTACACTGTAAGAACAAATTAAACGCCATCTTAAGCAGGTTTAAAGACTACCTTCCTCACTCCCTATGTCTTATATATACGTATCCATATGGAGAGCAAGGAGAGTTCTAAAAACATCCGTTTCCCGTGACTCACCCTGTAGTGTAGTTTTGACTTTGGACAGACAGATACGAAATTTCCGTTGGATATGACACTTTTCTGTCCGCCGTTTTTTGGTGGTTGTTGTAGGCATAAAATGCACTTTTAAAATTTGCAATACACACACCAAATCCCCAGTAATGACGAATTTAAATTAAACGATTCGAATGCAAAATGAATATTAGGCTTATCAAGGATTTATCGCGTTTTGCATTAGAAAATCTTCTGTTATTTCTAAATTCTTTATGCTCATGCGTAATTACATTCCGACCAATATATATTTTTTATCTTACGATGCCAAACGTCTAGCACATTTAGAAATGGACTCGTGCTTCTCTCTGAGAACACTTTGATAAGGAACCCAGTGACGCCAATTTCGGCAACTGTTAAGTCAATTCTACTCCAAACTCAGATGCGATATCGAATATAATTTAGTCGCTGTTTGATATATACTTAAACGGGGAGAAAAAAAAATCACACAAAAAAAAAAGAAGTTCCGTTTTTTTTGTTTTTTTTTGTATTTTTTTTTTTTTTTTTACTTTGTTCTCTTAACTCTTTAAAGTCTCGAAAGTTGTTGAATCTGTGCATTGTTAAAAGCTTTCGTTTGTTCAAATGTCATCAAAAATGGATATAATTTTCTCTCTCTCTTTTACCGTAATCGTTTTTCATATCACCGATAAAGTAGTGTAATTTTACCTGGAAAGCGACAACTCGCATAAACTATTCTACTTATTTTTACTTTCAAATACATGTATCTATATATTAATAGGATAACATATGTGTTAGTTTGTGTGTCACGCTTACATCCAAGTTACTGTCGTTTGTTATGGACTTCCATTTCTTGTAATAAATAATTTTACCAATAATTTGTTATAAGTTTTTGGTTTCGGTTTCGATTATAGCTGATGACACTTAAGTCATCTAGTTTTTTAGAAATAATTTTACCAAGAATTCTTCATAAGTTTTAGTTTCGGTTTCAATTATAGCCGAAGAAAACTCAAGTTATATACAGGGTGTCCCAATAAAATGTATACACTCTTTAAATGACCATAAAACCAACATTTATTATGAGAAAGAACAGTTTCCTACATCAAAATACTGTGAATAAATATAAAAACAAGCTAATTATCGAAAGTGGTCAAATTATTGGCCATTGTGGTCCATGAACCTCTGACAACGCTCACAGATTGAATCGAAAACGTTCCTAATCAGTTGAATTGGTATGTTAACACATCTTCTTTCAATGGTTGCTCCAACTCATTCATTGTAGCACGTTTTATGGTGTGAACCCTATGTTTAACATGCCCCCACCCCATAAAAAGTGCTAAAATCAGGTGAACGTGGACAGTACTCGATACTTCCTCTTCGTCCTTACTATCTGTTTCTCAGGTGACTATCAAGATATGCTCTTACGTCATGATGATAGTGGGGAAGTGCTCTATCCTGCTGGAAGTCACATTCTTTATTCCTAAACATCTGTTGGGAACGTGGTATAGCGTATTTATGTAGCAAGTTGAGATAATTTAAACAGTGTATACATTTTATTCGGACACCATATTATATTTCATAATTTTTAGTTTCGGTTCAAGATGATACACCCAAGTCATAAAGAGTCACGAGATGTCACAGTAAAACTTATTGGGTTGATTTCAATCAGTATTTTGTTCATTTTTCCACTTTTGAACCATTATCGACGCTCTGAAGACAACATACATTCGTCGGTCATTTTGATTGCCCGTTTAATTTACCTACTCGACACTACTTGTCTTTCGAACTGAATGAACGCTTAAAATTCCGTTAAAATTCACAAAACGTGTCCAGGTATGTAGAAGAGTAATTTATCTTGCCTTTGGTAACATTTATTTTTTATGTTTTTGAATTTTTGGCCATTTTCTTTGTTGTTGACTTCTTAGCTAAATACCCAGATTTTTCATTTATCTCAAGAATAGAAAGCAGCTGAATGGGAGCAAACCTGCCTGTATAGTCACTACCTCACGAATAAAACGACATGTTGGTACCTTGAAATTGATTCGTTTGACCGATCAGATACTGCAGGGTTTATCCTTATAATAAATACATACGAATAATACCGAGTGGAAAATATGTTTTGATGAAGCTGATATTTTTCTGGATAGCGCAAAACATTAGCTTTTTTTGTTTTGTTTTGTTTTTGTCGACAGAAAAAAAAAACAATATCACGCAACAAATGATTTTTTTTTTGTTTTTGTCTTTACATATCTATGGAAATAGAGTCGTTTGTATTTTAAATATACAATTGACCGAAATGAGATTAATTAAGCGCTAATAAATACTCAAAAAGTAATATTATGCTACATAGTTCAATGCAAATAATAAAATCACTTTGTAAGAGATTTTCTTTTATTTACTTGCTCAGTTCAGCACTTCTTGGCAGATAATGTTCTGTTTTTACCTGTTTCTTTCGAATGTTCTATTTTTACATAACGTTTCATTGGCTCCTTTCTTCGAAATTACAAGGTCCTTTCTCACACTATTACAACTATATATTAATACGATAGCGTGTGTGTTCTTTTGTGTGTCACGCTTTCCGGCAAATTTGATTGGTTGAGATTTAATTCTGGAATAGACATTTAATTTCGGAATACACATTTACGAACGCTCGAGGTTGCATCTGAATAGCGTGTTCTCACCGCTATATTTTTTTTAATTCTATAAAGATTAGGGTTTTATCTTTCAAAAGTTGTTAAGAAATAATTGATTTTAAGTGATTCTGTAGTAAAAAAAAAAAAACGATAATAAATCTCTCGGTCGGTGGGGACAAAAATTTAGCAGTTATTTGTTTTTATTTCATTGTGTATTTTTTTTTTAGATTTGTTTATTAAGAGAGAGAGAGGGGGGAGATGCTGATGATATCATTGCTACTACTACATTTACATGTAAACAAAAGCCAAGATGCATATCTCTTATCGGTAAATATGAATAATTACTCCACCCTCGAAAATTCCTTTAAAATTACCACTCTTGTAGGTTTTCGGGGTCACTGAAAACGAAAATAACGTTTAAAATTATGGCAAACGAGTAGTTTCCAAGATATGAAGAAATGTTAGATTTTAAAAAGTGGGAGATCACTTTTCTATATTGATTTAACGTAATTTTTAAAAACTTTTTTAATTTAATTGTTTAAAAACTAACATTCCTTTATATCTTGGAGACTACTCGTTTGCCGCAATTTTAAACTTTAATTTCGTTTCAGCGACCCCGAAAACCTATAGGAGTTGTAATTTTAAAGGGTGGAGTAATTATTCATATTTACCCTGTTATCAAACCTCGAACTTTATGAAAAGCAACATGTTATTAGCGAAACGAAACTGGTTTTGTACATAAAATATTTTTATAAAAACATTAAATATATATATATATATATATATATATATATATATATATATTAAATGACAGTTCCTTTTTCTAAATAAATTATTTTTGTTACAACTTGTTTTAAATAAAATAGTTTCATAAAAAAACTGTTTTTGGTACAGAAAATATTTTAATCTATATATTAATACGATAGCGTGTGTGTTATTTTCTGTGTCACGTTTTTTTCTTCCGAGTTTCTGTCGTTTAATTGTTGTGCCTTTCCATTTCTTGTAATAAATAATTTTACCAAGAATTCTACATAAGTTTTGGTTTTGGTTTCGATTATAGTTGAAGGAACTCAAGTTATATATGCATACATTTTTTTTTCTTCGTAAGTTTGGGTTTCGGTTTCGATTCAAGCTGATGCACACAACCCATATGGATATATTTTTATTTTTAAAATCACAAGTTTTTAATATATAAGAATGGATATGAAATTGACTCTTATAGTAATATATACGAAATCTGCATAAATTAAAATATCATATTTAAGCATATTTTACGACCCGGCCATTCCGGGCGCCCCGCTAGCTTAGATAAATAGTTTTGCAGTTTTAACGAAAGAACTACAATAATATCAAGATGTCTCCATTTACGCTGAACATCCACAAAAATGGCAACATCAATATATTACGTATACACTGTGGAATTTCCACAGGTCCCGCTAGTATATTATTATAATGATATACGAAAACGAGGCTATACCAAAGAGGGTGGGGTTCACTATCATATTCTTACCTAGAATTGCCAGATTGGCTTTGAAAAGCCAAATTTCGCTAATTTTTGCTCCCCCCCCCCGAAGCGGTTTGGCCTTCGAAAATTGTAGATTTCAACGGGATTATCCATACCTTTACAATATGTTTTCCTGTGCTGGTTTAAGGAGTGCCAAAATAATAGTTTATTTTTTTCCCCTTCTAGTTTTTTTATTTTTTTTTTTTTTTTGGCAAGAGATAGAACCCTCTTGATATCCAGCCTCGTGGGAAGTTAGTAAATGGAGACATAAAAATGTCATCGGTTCACGTGTTTTTGTTTTTAATTTACGTCTATTTTTTTTTTAATTTTCGTCTATTTTTTTTTTTTTAATTTTCGTCTATTTTTTTTTTAATTTTTCAGCAGATTGTTATCTACCAAATAATAAAAGGGGGGATCAATATTTAAATATTTGTAGGAGCTGTTCAGTTTCTAAATCAACGTTTTAATAACTGATCGCCCATTTTAGAAAAATTCGAGGTTTTTTAGGCAAAATTTCGCGAAATTTTTCCTTTTTTTGAGCAGTTTGGTCTTTTTTTTTTTTTTTTTATAATTCGTTTAAAACTGGTCTATTTCTGATTATTATTGACTTTTTTCCTTTATCTATAATTTATACTTTATTATAATCTAGTAGATGAGTGTTCATTCGATAATTCACTAAAAAAAAAAAAAAAAAAAAAGTAAAAATAAAATAAATATAGGGGATACCGCTGATACATGTCATCCTATCTTTAGGTTTTATAAGTCACTCCGTCGGTCGGTCTGTCCGTAACACTTTTGTGCTTGGCCTTTTTGGTTAAGATCAATGGTCTGTTGTTAATAGATGTTGTTCTTAGCTTTTTAAGTTTTTCTTGGCCTTTTGGCTAAGATCAAAGTGTAGCATCTCTTCCTGCAGATACTGCAAGCAAAGACCATATGTGGGGGCAACCCTTCATACCAATTGTCACTATCCAGCTCCCCTACTCTCCGGGAAGTTGGTTCCCATTTCCCCTTCACTCCTCACATTAAAAATCGGCCTTGTGCCTAATTTGCTCGGTGGGGGAGCAAATAAATACCCTTTTCTTAGCCTTTTGGCCAAGATCAAAGCGTAGTATCTGTTCTTACATGCCGTACTTATTGTGATATAAAGTGGAGGATCACTTTTCTGTATTAATTTAATGTAAAATGATCACCCACTTTACAAACAGTCAGTCTCAAAGCCATTCAAGTCATTCTCCAGATCATTCAGGTTGTTTTTTAAGGATTCCAGTTATTTTTTAAGCATTCAATTCATCCTTAATTTCATTAAAGTCATTCTAAATCATTTACTTTTTATTTAAGTCATTTCAGCCCATTTTTCGGTCATTTTAGTTTATCTTTAAGAATTTCATGTCAATTCTACATTCACACATTACACGAGAGTACACGACTAATGGCTATCGGCCTTGTTCTAGTCTCTAGGTGTATTTAGAATCTTTTGTGTGTGTGATAGTATTAAGTGTTAGCTTGCTTTGGTTTTACAACACAAAAATTTTGTACTATAAATGTTTTTACATGCTTCAAAGAGAAAAAGAGGCATATTACTGATACCTAAAGGAGTTACTGTGATAGGATCCAGATTTATAGAAAAAAAATTGTGTATTCATTCTTACGCGGACTGTTACTCTCGTCTTTATAGTTGTTGTTTCACGACGTTTTGGACGATTCGTCCTCCATTTAGCCCCAAAAATCCTCAAGACCTTAACATACTTAAATTTGAGTTCAGCACCATGCAAAACTGCTAAATAGACATACACAGGAAATTTCCGACAAATATAGTTAAATAGTTAAAAAAAAAAAAAAAAAAATATGGAGTGTTTTTATTAGCCCTAAAAAGCCCCTGGGGGTCACGCCCAAGCGTTATCGCGAAGTATAGACAAACAAAATTATATAGAAATCAGTTAGTTACAATTTTTCAGAAAGTTTTATAAAAATCCAAGACTTTTTTTTTTTTTTTTTTTTTTTTTTTTTAATAATCACAAAATGTCAATTTTAGCCATTTTGACGCGAAAGGCACCCCTGTCATCACACATAAGATGCGAGGAGCCAACAAATTAAGGGGAGCGGGAATTACGAGGCTTGTGTAAATAAAATCAGCGATTAACTTTCTACTCTCCTCAATTTTATAGGTTGCCATGAACAGGATTTCTTTCAAAGAAACGCATCTGCGGAACACATTATCACTACACTGATTCTCTGCAAACTAGAACTTTGCCATCTTCGAATCCAATGTTAACGAATAAACCGTTCCCATATACCAAACTTTGTCCATTCCATTATTTTATTTAATCTTATTATCTTTTGGAAACCGACATCAATTAATCTCATTAACTCCCATTCTTGAATGGCTTCGTGCCTTAATAAGCGATACTTAGTAAAAATTAAAAAGATAAGAGTGTATATTAATTAGTTTTATACATTTGCGCATTCACTAGCGGGCCTGTGGAAATTGCACAGGCGACTCATATGTAATATATTGATGCTGCCATTTTGTAGATATTCAGTGTAAATAGAGACGCTCTGATATTGTAGCTATTTTGTTAAAACTGCAAAAGTATTTATCCAAGCTCCCAGGGGCGTAAAATACGCTTAAATATATTTTAATTCTTGCAGATTTCGTTTATATTATTACAGAGTTAATGTTCTATCGATTTTTATATATTATAAAGTTGTGATTTCAAAAGTAAAAAAATATATCTATATGACTTGGGTTCATCAGCTTGAATCGAAACGAAACCGAATCCCAAAGTTATGAATATATAACTTTAGTTCCTTCAGCTTTAATCGAAACCGAAACCTATGAAGAATCCTTGGTAAAATTATTTATTAACAGAAATGGAACTACATAACAATTAAACGACCCGGATGTAAGCGAGATACAGAAAATAACACGCTATCGTATTAATATATAGATAATTTTTTGCGGATTGTTATCCTCATCTTAGTTGTTTCACTACTTTTCGGAAAACCTTCTACAGGTGATTAACTGCAACGGGATATGAATGCCGAGTCTTATTACTGTATCTCTTGTAGTTACTGAATTCTAAAGCTGTTATCGCCATGGCAGTTGGAAGCTGCTTCATCTCGCTGTCATCAAACATCTGAAATTATTGGATCAACAAACTCCTGGAGAAAGTGGAGGCAACTCTTACCACAGAGTTCCGTAAGAGAAAAAGAAAATATTCTTATGATGCGTAATGCGAGTATCCCACAGTTACTCCCGATAAGTTTACATAGTATTCAAGGGCGACATGAGGATTATATATAGTACTCTATGGCAATTATTGCGATTAATAGAACCATTTAATTTAAAGATGGCTTCATCGCTCCATACGATTTGCATCTACTGCACATTTTTTTCAGCTCTCAGAGAATTGAAATATCCGATCAGGATAATCTTCATTGAGAATATGGGCTAGTGTTGGAATGAAGTATTTCAAGTGCAAACGTTTCATGGTGCGATATACGCCATGGTTTGAGATATTGGTTTCCCGTTCAAAACGGTCGAACAGATTTCTGTGGTGATCGAAGTAGACTTTCCTGCACCCACGCTTTTCCATGGCTCTTGAATGTCTGGTCGTCCCGAACGTTTCTTGTTTATGTTCTGTGCGGTTCCAGCTTCAAATTTGCTTTTGATGCAAACAATGGTCCGGCGAGTTGATGGTTGTCTTGCGAATTTCTTTCCGAATAGTCTTTGCAGTCTTCTAATAACATTTCTGGACAAACTTCCTCTCTTCCAAATTAAGTCGATTTCCTGCCAAGCTCTGATCATTTCATTTTATACCACAACACAAAAAAAGGCAGCATGTTAGTGACAGCTAAAGTGAGAGCATATCTGGTAAAGGGGACATAAGCAGAGTTATTTTTAATGTATAACCACTTATCTAGTCCAAAAAAGACTCGAGGATGAATCTTATCCAGAAGGAATATATTTTTGTATTGTCATCCAGTTTTGGTTATTCAGATTAATGAAGACCATTATTTTTGTTACTAAACACATCATTGACTAGGACACCCAGTCCAAATGGCAATACGGAAAATATAAAAAAAAATATTCATTTTAACGAAGCGACTAATATTAGCTTCGTGATTAGATTTTTACCCGAATAAAATTAGCAAGATAAAAATCCAATTTTATTGTATTGGTTTATCTAGCTATTATGGGGGAGGATATGCGGAATTGGTTAAAATCGTTTTGTTTTTGTTTTTTTTTAATAAAAATACTAGTTATATATTCTCGCATAAAAATTGTAATTTTCTATAATCATTCCAGTCTTGCAACCATTAAGAAAAAAAAAAGTTTATGGTTAAATACGGAAGCGATTCTATAAATTACCCTGCCCCTCCTCCCGTCATATAGATATTTTGTTAATAGAACAATATATTTTGAGAAACAAATGACAAAATTAAGATAATTACACATAAATAATAGCTATTTTAATGAGCCCACTATGGTGGACACTTTAAAATATTTCTCGTATTGGAAGATATTTGCCAAAAAGCTAGATCTATTAATCAATTATTTGTACGAATACAAATTGTCAAATCAGATTAGAAAATCTCGATTTTAAGCAATCGAGGCCATTTAACAAGTTTATCTACATGCTGAGTAACATTCTGACATTCTTTATAGAAACGACTACAGCCTTCAAGTGGAAATCTTTCCTATTTTGGGCCATTAAGAAGGTTATTTGCACACTAATATTATCAATAACAATACATTAAACAATGAGAATGATTGTGCGTATCACCACCCGGACTTGTGGTTAATGGTATGGTTAAGGAAGACGTCATTTTTTCTTTTTTATTATTAATGAACGACGGGAGTGATTCTATAAAATTACGATCGTATGCAACAATTTGTATAAAGTTTGAATTGAGATTAGTTTTAAAAATAGAGACAGAACGCCATTTTGGTTAGAAGAATGTCTAATAATTTGGGGGTCGAGCACAATGTGGTTACGAATCAGTAAATTTTCCGCTTTTCATTTAAAAACAATTACCAATCAAATCATTTTCTTCTCCAGTTCAATAAATAAAATTATGAGGGCGGGGGGGTTAAGAATAAAATCACCATTGTGTAAAGTACAGAATAGTTAACAGTCAAAAACTCAAACACAAAACATATCAAACGCAGTAGAATCACATTCTCTATCGACCTGTAGACACTTAAACGAGCGAGTTCTAAGAATTTTCGTATTCTTATTATTTGAATTACTAGTCTTATCTTCAGCGATATTTTCACAACGTTTCGGTCGATGTAACTTCCGACCATCTTTAGGTGAAAATAACACTCAAGACAAGAACAGTAGTCCTAAGAATCCAAATAGCCAATCCTCATCTGAAAAATTCAAAGACGTAGTAGGAATCTTTAGATATTCAGGTGTTTTAAACATGAAAATACTTCGTAAACTTAAATGCCTAAGTGCGATTTTGGGAGAGATTTTTTTTTTTGCGGAAGAGGGGGGGGTTGTCACTTGGATTAAAAATTTATGGTAAACACTATTTAGCACAAATATATTTAGCATAAATTTAACTAAAGTCAAAATATTTCGGTCGCCATGCTTAGTTTGTTTTTTTAAGTAGACAAAGACATAAAAAAATCTGTATTTTTTTCCTTTGTTTATATTATATTATAAATATTACTTTAAACGCAGCTTTGCATTCACCGTTGATTTTAGGGTAGGCTGAAAACGTACATGTAAAATTGGGGCAGACAAGTAGGTTTGGGGGGGGGGATATTAAGATATTTATTATCCACTGTAATCCAATGGATTAACTGACGGCTATGTTTTCTTCCCAATTGAAGCATTAGTACGCATGCCCGTAACAATACCCCCTTACCCATGTTAAGAATGGCGAACGTCACCGACATTCATTAAGTAATACATTGGAAAAAAAAATCATAATACCCAGAAAACAACTCGTTTGTCCCCAAATTTAAATAGGATATTAGTTTTCAGCAGACCTAAAAACCGATAAGAGTCGTCATATTAAAAAAGAGTGTTGAGTTGCAGTTAAAGTAAAAGTTTAAAAGTCTTAATCTCTACGCATTAGAAGTAAGCAGGTCGGTAGAGAATTTAATACTGGGTTTTCTAAAAAAAATTTATAGAGTTCTTTTTAGTCTATAATAACACTTTTTAAGCATAAATTTAACCAAAGTTAAATCATTACTTCGGTCACCATGTTAGTTTGTAGAGTAGACAAGCACTTCAATAGAAAATCTTGATTTCTACGCATTAACGATATACAGGTCGTTACAGAATATGATACTGTTTTCTAAAAATTTTATAGAGTTCTTTTTCATTTATTTTTTAAGGTTAGACTGTTAAATCTTCCGGGCTTTTCTCTTCCCAATCTACAAGTTTCGTAGCTGTAAAAACGCTTTGTGGTTCGGTTTGCGTCCTAGGAAAGACGTGAACATTTCCTTAGGATTAACCGATCCAAACGGTTCTAGAATTTTCTTTCTGAATTCTAATCCAATTTCTGGACATGAACGGGAGTTCTTGAAAAGTGACTGAAAGAGATCATCTCCGATGATTTGGCACAAGAGATCGCAATAATAAAGCCGAGAAAATGGCAGCGAAATAAGAGAAAAGTTCTCCGTAGTGAAATCCAGATATTTCGAATATTCGAGGCCGAAGATATGTTTATAGAAAGTTTGTTTCGACGATTCTAAATCGTCGGCCTCTTGTCGAAGTTTCAGATCAATGATGCCATTGTACACGGATACAGCAATTTTAAAAATATCTTTATCATATCGAACTTTGCACAAGTTCGCTAGAAGGTCGTCCGGTATTGGTTTATCGCTTTCATGATGACAGGATATAAAGCGAAGAATTTCTGGCTCCCATCCAAAGTTGTCCCAAAACTTGTCCATCACCCCTAGAATATCCTTCTCCATAACAATGGTATTGTAAAATGTATAAGGGGGACGATTGCAGACCGCTTGATACGCGCTCCCTATTTTTCGACAAAGATTTGCCGTGTCCTTATGAGAAAGCAAAACCATATCCGATCTGGTTGCGGTACTGGTAGATAAGTCAAAAGAAGCGACTACTGCAGCCACAGTTAGTTTTTCGCGTCGTTTGTGCAACAGCGAGGTAAAGCCTGGCTGAATAACATAGCAGTACGGCGGGCAGTCCCTTTTCTCTCTTCGGCTTAGAAGATCGAAGCAGATGAAACCGAGCAGTTCGCTTTCAGGCGTGGCGTTGCAAACACTGAAGGTCAGTACGTTATGGTTCCACGTGGGGAAGTCGCAGGCGATCAACGTTTTCAGGCCAAGAAAATTATCGTACATCGAAAGCAGTTGCGAAAGTACATGTTTGAGCGGGAAGTATTCCGACAGTTTCAGGGACAACTCATCGTAGGAGACAGGTTCCGATGTCCGTTGACAATAGTCAATGTCCCACAAGTTTAGTTCTTCGTCAAACTGGTAACCGAACCTACCGCACTGACGCCGTTTCTGCGCTAACCAGTCTTTCTTCTTTTGCTTTAACGCGTTACCGAGGCGAGAGGAAAAGTGGGTGTACAGTCTCGTCATGGAGCTCTCTTTTAAGTAGTTGCTGCTGAAGAGCATTTCAGCGCTGTTCTCGTATCCTAGACGCTTGGCGTAATCCTGCTCAGCTTTAAGCAACTTGTTCACGAAGATCATGTCATCGGTTTCCCTGTAATACGTAAGAAATACCTTCTTCCTGGTTTCTGGGTTATGAGCCGTGCTGATGACATGATTAAAAGTGTCCGGATCAAGTAAGACAAGATACGCGTAATCGTTTTGCTCGAAGCGCTGTAAGAATGTAGAACAGATCCCGTTCGTTTCGTTCCGGGATAGGGCAATAAGTGGATGACGTAGTCTTCGGTTCAGATGAAGAGTCCTTTGCATATCCTCGATAATAAATTCAAGTCTATTAAACTCAGCGGACTGGTCGTCGAAGCTCTTATTACCGAAACGGTTCCCCAACCTGAGTAACTTGGATATCCATCTTCGTAACGAAGGCTTGCTGGAACAGTATTTTTCGTTAAATTTTAACAAGACCTGAAACACATCCCGCCTGTTTAGAGAACTATACAAGACGCTGTGAAGAATTTTATCGGACGGGAAATCTGAAGAACTCGGCGTATTCATGTGAGAACTTGAAAGTATATGCAGGAAGTGGATGTTACGAAGGGCGACAAGATGGCGGTAGAGGCCAATCTCTATCGGCTTGTAGACAGTGTCGACTGAAATTTCGTCGTTACTTAAATCGCTAATTTGCGAGTAAACACGGTTTATTTCGTCGACTACTCTCCTAACAATGTTCCGGTGTGTCTCGCCATGATCAAAGTCCCATTGTAAAAAAATTTCAGGGCGACAAGCCATCGTTTGAGATTTCTGTTAAAAATATTAAGATTTTAAAAACAACCAATCACTGTACTGTCTGTACCTCTATTGTGATGATCTCTAGAAATTATAAGTTGGCCAATAATTTAAAGGTCTAATATTGATCACGTGACCTTGACTATGGTCCAAAATATATTTTTTTTTAAATCTAGTAATAGTAGTAATAATAATAATGGTACTCATGCACTTATTGATCCGTGCTGAAATAATAACGTTATTATTTAAAAAGACATTCTTAACATGGGGAGGGGAGGGGAGTGTGTTTTGTACCTATTCTGTATTTTAACCTTACAATTGAATAAAAAAAAAAACGGGTTTGTATTACTGTACACATAGATTCGAAAAAGTTGTCAAAAAACAAATATATAACAAATAAATGTTATCAAAGGCAAGATAAGTTACTTTTCTACCAAACTGGATATATTTTTTGTGTTTTTATTCAATGTAACATATTTATTCAGCTCGAAAAACATACAGTGTTTACCGATGTATTCGAAAATTCAAGATGGCGTCTCACACCCTCTTTAACACCGTAAGTATGGAAAAAGGTGTTATAAAAAAAAAACTATACAAAATACTATTAAAAACCCGCCGAATATATGTCAACCTATGTCACGGTAACATATATTGAGCGAGTTTTTAACAGTATTTTATCCAGTTTTTTATTTATAACATCTATTCCCACACTTACCGTGTTAAAGAGAGAATAAGACGCCATCTTGAATGTTCCAATACATCGGTAAACACTGTATGGTTTTCGAGCTGAATAAACATGTTACATTGAATAAAAACACGAAAAATATATCCAGTTTGGTAGAAAAGTAACTTATCTTGCCTTTGATAACATTTATTTGTTATATATTTGTTTTTTTGACAACTTTTTCGAATCTCTGTGTACAGTAATACAAACCCCCAAAAAAACATATCATAAAGCTTTAATTAACTTGGAAATACGATCTAAAAATATAGCGCGGATCAGTATGTGCATTAGCACCATAATAATAATAATAATAATAATAGTGGTAGTGGTGAACCAAAAACATTGAAACTGCAAAATTTTAAATCAACTATTTTCCCGCCCACTCCCAAAAGTGGAATCGGCATTGAATGCCGCCGCATCAAATAGTTGTGAAATGTCAAAGATGGAAAGACTGGGGGGGGGAACTAACTGGGCCTCCACAAGATACGTTCATAGAGGACTGGAACTTGTGAAAGGCTTGTCGCCACTCAAAATTCAATAAAAGCCGACGATTGCTGCCATCGAGACGTCAATAGTAAGCGATTGTTGCGATAACGCAAATTCATTTGCAAAGGTTGCCGAAAGAGATGAAGGGTACTCGAAATCTTGGAGACATGCGAAACTTCATATATAGGGTATTCGAACACATGCGAAACTTTATATATGGGTTTTAGCCGAGAAAAATCGGTGCAAAAGCGTGAAAATTAAAAAAATGGATTTTGTCAATGATGGTCAAACAACGGCATTACGAATATGCATGCGTAACATAATGGCTATTAGTAGATGTTTTAATTTTTAACCTTGCAGCAAACATGTCTTCATAGGTCAGTCATTAACGTCAAAAGAAAAAGTAAATCGTAAGCGTAATATTTTGGTTTCGATTCTCGATGGTGGCGCGCGAGTCATTTTTTTTTTAACTCATTTCTGTATATTGGGTCTTAAAAATAAATACGAAATCTGCATTAATTAAAATATCATATTTAAGCGTATTTTACGATCGGGCAATGCCGGGCGGCCTGTTAGGTAATTAATATTTTTTTAGGCCTTATTAATTCAACTTTTTAGAGATAAAGCAACTTTATTGAAGACGGATTTTTTTTTTTTAATTACTTGCTCGACGCCATCCTAGATTATAAAGTCGGTTTCTACAAGGATTTGATGGAGATATTCTGGCACGAAGATAGGTCTCCTACAGCCTATCTGTAGAAACAAAATATCATAAATCTACTTCCTAGCCGTATAAAACATAGTTGTTTTCAAGACACATATAAACAAATACTTCTAGCATTTTGTTTTCAAAAAATAAAATATTATGAATAGAAATTGTCGGCAGTATTTAGCTTAATGAACATTTTGTACTCCATTTTCGAAAAAACAGCATAGAAGTGCAATATAAAACAAACTCATAAGATTTAATTAAAATAGTGCAAATTTAGAAAGCTATTCTTAACATGGGGAGGAGACCTTTGTGTTACTCTGTGCTTGCTGGAACTACAAAATTTTGAGTCATGTCCTTTTTCCATTTAACTTAATAAAACCAAAAATGGCCGCCGGCAGCTTTCACCGTTAATAGGTTGTTTTATTTTTTTTATAAAAATATTGGATTAATTTGCGTTAATTCTGGTTTACGTCTTTTTTAACCTAACAAGTAAGTACGCTTTATGCTATTTTCTTTATTTTTCTTTTTTACAAGCAGTATTACATATGAGGGTTAATCTGAAGAATTACTTTAGCACTTACTAAATTTTGCCGCTTTTAACCACAACAATTCGTTTTCAGACTGTAAAGATGTTTTTTAACAATTACCCTACCAGTAAAGTTAAGTCCGAGTGGCAAGCACCAGCAAGCTAAACCTCTGCAACTCACACTTAATTGCCTAAGTTTAGCGAAGTTAAACGATAACCTCGTCCACCATGTTGATAAGACGCACGAACATCGAGATAAAGTTCTGAAATTTTAAAAAAATCTTAGTTTCTACTCGTTAAAAGCATTAGAAAGGTCGGTGATGAATTTAATTCTATTGCGTTTGCTATAAATTATTTAATGTTTTATTTTTTTTTTACTAACAGGAAGCACACGCATGTTAATTCGTGGTATTGGAGATGTGCACTACATGTTTAAGCAATAATTAAGGGCCTCTCTATCTTCCTCTTCCACGGGTCAGTGATTGAAAACAGACGACCCAAACGATTAAACTCCGTCTGATCTTCGGCCCTGTCGGTAGGGCATTAGAATACGCCGACTGCCCCCCTGCAGAGGGTAAAAGTCCCTCAATCGGGGTCCTGGATATGACCTTAAACTATATTAAGTGGTGAGGCCCCAGCTTGTGGGCTTTGGGGGGTGTGGAGCCACCCTTTAATTACCATTGCCCCCAGGTCCACTCTGACCCGGAGTGGTAGTACCTGTTAGGGTTCCAACTATGGGTTAAATAGAAACCGACGTGAAAACAACAAGTATATTCTATTAAAAAAATTTTCTTCAAAATCTTTGGATTCGGCATTAAACAACCCAAAAAGGGTTGATATGCCGTAAAACAAAAACAACCAACCAACCAAATCCTTCTGATCTTCAAATGTGTGTTTCGTCTTAATCCTTATTTTGGGGAGAATGAACAGTGTTTCCTCTTTCGAGAAAAATAATAGTCAGGGATTTGTGCCAGAATGATCGGCTAGCAAGGTAATATAATCAAGATATAATATAAAAACTATATTCGTAATGCCCTCTGTTCCGTCTGCCTGCTTCCCTCCGGACTACAACTTGGATGTCTTCAAGTCCAATGTTAACAAATTCCTAATGAACCACCCCCTTAATTAAACACTTCATCAAATCTCAACGTAATGTACTTGCAATAACCCTTATCCCTGAGTGGCTTCCGGGCCTTGATAAGTGGTGATCACTGTGTAAAACAAAAAAAAAGACTAATGTCTAGACTACATATTCCAAATTTCGCCAAAATTCATTATTAGTTCTCGAACTTAAACATATATAGGTCTTAAGAAAATAATTAACTCCAGAGAATCTTGCTTAATTAGTATCTAATGTTGTCTTCACGCTGATTGTTATTGAAAACAGACAATCCAAGACGAATAAATCTATTCTAGTCTTCAACTTGTGTCTTTTCTAGGTCTGTATTTTAAAAGCATAAACGAATTTGTTTGCAAACAGCGTCCTGAAACGGGTAGGATCACACATGCAAAAACGAACGGGAACCAAAGTATGCTATGAACGTTTGTGTTTTTTAATTGATCGTGACTTATAAGACATTAGACCTCCCCTAATAGGGTATGTATATATAACTTACATTTGAGTCGGAGGTCAGTGATTTTTTTATACTAGCAGGCCGCCCGGCATTGCCCAGTCGTAAAATACGCTTAATATGATGTTTTGATTAATACAGATTTCGTATTTATTATTATGTTATATTCGACCCTAATATATAGTAATTATTTTAAAAGTTTAAAAAGAAAATGACTCGAGCGCCACCATCAAGAATCGAAACCAAAACGTTTAATTTACGATTTACTTTTTCTTTTGACATTAATGTCTGAGCTATAAAAATATTTGCTACAAGGCTAAAAATTAACACATGAACCAATAGCTATTATGTTATGCATGCATATTCGTAATGCCCTCGTTCGACAAATTTCATTTCTTTAATCTTCACACTTTTGCACCAATTTCCCCCGGCTAAAACACAAATATAAAGTTTCGCATGGGTTCGAATACCTATATATTAAGTTTCATGTTTGTAGACCAAAAACTGCCAGAGGAGTTTGGTAGGCAATTTTTTAAACAAATATATATATATACGCATGCA
Source organism: Euprymna scolopes (assembly GCF_053919585.1). Classification (NCBI taxonomy): domain Eukaryota; kingdom Metazoa; phylum Mollusca; class Cephalopoda; order Sepiida; family Sepiolidae; genus Euprymna; species Euprymna scolopes. Next base: position 27,167,299 of record NC_136494.1, read on the forward strand.
TATATATAGAGAGAGAAAGAGGTTTTTGTTTACTATAACCTTTTTACGCAAATATTATGCAAGTATAAATCATGTAGAATATCTGCATGAATATAATTACACGTAATAGTCATCTAAAGATGATCATCCCATAAGAAAACAAAAAAAAACTAATAGGGAATTAATTAAAATGAATATTTAAAAGAATATGCAAATTAGCTAGATCTTTTGCAGATGAATGCAATTCCACGGCCCATATATAACAAAGTTAGATTTTTTTTTTTTTTTTAATAAATAGGAAAACGGGTTTTTAATATGAATATCAATACACAACAAACAAATTCATAGGAGTATAAATTATATTTGCTCTAAGAAAAATTGATCAAACGCTTCCATAAACAAGAATTTATTTGTAAAGTTCGAACGAGTTAACCTCGTTCACTCAACGCTTAATGAGTCATCAAAAATTCGTTAAATAGCAACTGTTGCCCAACTGGGGGTAAAAGTGCGCGAAGATGTTATTTACGAAGAGTTAATGGATTGTAAAGTGCGTTGTTTCTCTGGCGGGAAATAAAGCGTGATTTAAGATAAACAAAACTGCATCGTGTTTCTTTTCTTTCCTTTCTTTTCACTTTTTCTAAAAACAAATGTTGATTTAACATGCACGTTGCACCAGTTTGCATTTGATTTTCTTTTAATTTCTTTTTCTTGTTTTTAGAATTAGAAGGTGATTATTTATACAACAAACCACGCGTTTTAACGTTAGATTTACAGATTGGTGGTGGTTTGTTATTTCCAGCGTAGATTTAAACTCGGCGTACTGCTTTCGATTCATGTCTGCATTACTTTCACTGGAAGATGTTCGCAACCTTCATCTGGTATTTTCTGTAAGTATTTTATTCTGGTGAATTGTGGACAATAACGCTAACACATTAGTGAAGCAAAGTTTTTTTTTCTTGAGTTTTTATTTTTATGTTGTTTTTGTTTTGGGCATTATTTTTGGTTTTTGTTGTTTTTATTTTATTAAATGTTGATTTTATGTTGTTGTTTTTTTTTGTTTTTCTAATTTTATAAAATTTTGATATTTATGTTGCTTTTGTTTTGTTTTTGTTGTTTTTTTTTTGTTTCTAACTTCCTAAAATTTTGATTTTATGTTGTTTTTTTTTGTTTTTCTAATTTATAAAATTTTTATCTTTATGTTGTTTTTGTTTTGTTTTTGTTGTTTTTTTTTGTTTCTAACTTCCTAAAATTTTGATTTTATGTTGTTTTTTTTTGTTTTTCTAATTTATAAAATTTTGATATTTATGTTGTTTTTGTTTTGTTTTTGTTGTTTTTTTTTGTTTCTAACTTCCTAAAATTTTGATTTTATGTTGTTTTTTTTTGTTTTTCTAATTTATAAAATTTTTATCTTTATGTTGTTTTTGTTTTGTTTTTGTTGTTTTTTTTGTTTCTAACTTCCTAAAATTTTTATTTTATGCTGTTTTTGCTTTTATATTCTAAAATTTTGATTTTATGTTGTTTTTGTTTTGTTTTTGTGTTTTTCTCAAATTTTGATTCATGTTGTTTTTGTTTATCGTTGTTTTTCTTGTTTTTTATTGTCTTGATTTTCTTTAATTAAAATTTTATGTTGTTTTTGTTGTTCTTTTTGTGTTTTTTAATCTTGATTTTATGTTTTTTTTTGTTTGTTTTTTTGCTTTTGCTGTTTAATTTGATGCTGTGTGGTATTGTTTTGTATATTAAATCCAATGAACTGATATGACTATGCATTCGGATTGTTTCGTCTCAATATCTGTTATTATATTAAAGCTGCTTACAAAATAACGTTTACAGTGGGTGGTGGTGGTGGTGGCTATTTATGCAAAGACTGAAGATTCTAAGTTTGCATTAAATCTCATCATTTTAAATGAAAGCGAAAGAAAAGTACGCATGTAAAAAAAAAATTATTTGGAAATGTAGGTCGAATGTTGAAATGCAACCCGTTTTATAGTGATAGTTTCGTAATTTTGAAAATGACTTTTATCGCGTTCTTGCATTCGAACCCTTCAAATCATAAATAGAGCATTGTCTCCACAACACTTCACAAAGATGATTATTCGTACTAGCTTTTAAACGGTAGAAACTAGGCAAATATTGAAATCGCTAGATACAGTGCCAATCCTGCTTAACGAACAGATATAAACGAGTCTTTCGTAATTCATACGTAAAGCACAGACATACAGGTTATACGGCATTAGTTCTGTTGGATGTCTCGAGTAGAAGTGTGAGTGACGGATAATTAAACTGTGTGTAAATAAAAATAAAGAACGAATCTGTGGTGCGCCTTTCCATTTCGCTTTAAAGTAAAAAGCAATTGAGTCTGAATCTATCAATCTATCAAGTTCAATCTATCTATCTATCTATCTATCTGTCTGCCTGTCTCTCTGTCTGTCTGTCTGTCTATCTATGTATCTATCTATCTTTACCAATTATCTATCTATCTATCTAATATAATCAAGTTAAATATATCTATCTATTATTTTTCTATCTATCTATCTAGTTCAATATATCATTCTGTATATATTTATTTTTCTACTTATCTATCTATCTATCCTTATCTATCTATCTATCTATCTGTCTGTCTGTCTGTCTGTCTGTCTATCTTTCTATCTAATATAATCAAGTTAAATATATCTATCTATTATTTTTCTATCTATCTATCTATCTATGTCGTCAAAATTGAAATAATAAAAAAAAAAGTAAAACATAAGAATGTTTTGAGTAAAGAATGGTTGGATCACTCTACCGCTCCAGTAGATATCTCACTGCCGATGCAGTCCTCTATCTGTATAAGAGCTTGGTACGTCCTAAAATGGAGTACTGTTGAAGGAGCTGCTCAGCGCGCAATATCCAGCTTTGATAGACTTCAAAACCGGCTTCGAAACCTAGTAGGTGAATGATTCGATTTTGTACGTGTAAACACTCTCACATACGGATGAATATGGACACGTTTATACATACACAGACAATATGAGCCGCGATGAACAGATACGTAAGCATACATTTATATAGACAAGCACATACAATTACATGAACACGTAGACGACTCGTTCCGTTATATACACAAGTATGTAACAGTTCAAAATAAATTATTTTTGCTGAAAAAATATAATTTCTTAATCTTTTTATATTAATAAAACAATGTATAAATGGGTTCTTCGCACTTACTTACTCTCTTATAAAAATACTACGTATTACATTTTCTTCCGCAAACTTTTACCATGATTTTTCGTCGTACGGGCGATAAAGCATTGGGAGCTAGTTAAAGATTGAAATTAAGATACTAACACCATAAGAGGAGGTTATAATCTCGATAATCTATAAACATTTAGATATCAAGAACGTGATACACAAAATGACTGATTATGTGTGTGCATGTGTGTATGATACGGCACTAACCATATTTGGGGTAAACCGGCTCCCTCCGGAGAAAGAAGTTCCATGGGAGTATGAAATTCACAAGCGATCTCCAGTCGCATGTATATCCCCGTTAAGGAAGATGATGACGTTAGTTTTTTTTTTTTGTTTTGTTTTTTTTTTTTTTCAACCCTTGCAGAGAGGTGTCGATGTCCTCCTACATACAGCGCCTGGAATTCCCAAATTGGTCACCCATTTTAGTAATGACCAGGCTCGATGTTGCTTAACTTCGGTGATCTGATGGGACCCGGTATGTCAACGTGATTGTGCCGTATATAATATGTATGATTATGTATGAGTCCATTATTGCTGCGTTAAGAAAGCCTTCCATTTACAGAGAACGAAGGACATTAGTGGAGTCAACACAAGGGGCGCACTTTGCGTAAGAGAAGAAGAGGCAGCGAGGAGATACATCCGCATATTTTGCAGTTGCTCGAACGAATAAATAATAAGGGTTCAAAACGTGTAGAACCCCAACATATGCAATGACATCTATAATATAAATCTCACCTGTCTGTTAAAATGTATGTATGTATGTATGTATGTATGTATGTATTTTGCTACTGGTACCATGTAACCCAGTACTACCTGCCTCATGGTCGGTTCACCGGCGACTAAACTGGTTCCCCCACCAGACTTGTTTGGTGAGGAGGGCGGCTAGTCTCCCTCGAGGATTAAAAACAAGACCTTCCAAAGGGCGAATATGCTCTTTTTTCTGGGTCAACGGCCAACTAGCACCGTGTATATTTATGTGTGTATATGTGTATTGGGGTAGAGAGGGCTCCCGTAAGCCGTGGTGAAGGCAACCTTTCTAGGAGAAGCAAATCTCTGATTTAAAAAACCATAAAGCGGAAGACCAGTACGCCCATTAAGCTGGTCTGCAGTTTAATTTGTTGCTGGCTATCTCGCTCTTGCTTGTTGCTGGATCTCAACATTTTGAACTGAGAGAGAGACTTAGCTGTCGTACAAAGCTAAGACTCTTTAACATCATATTTGTATAGATACTCCCTCAGACATTTGGGCTCATGGATTTTAAATGTCTGAGGGAGTGGCACTCGTCTGACAAGACGTTGCAATCATCATGTATGTATGTGTGTATGTATGTATGTATGCCTAAAACTTTCGACAAAGGAGACGGATTTTCACGAGACGGTATCGTTTTGAAGTTCAACCATTCGAACGACAAATATCGAAAAATTGGCTAAAAACATTAATTCCTCCGCCCTCAACTGGGCACTTTTCTACAAGGAAGGGTCGCTTTTTTCGTCGATATTTTCGAAAGTCATCCACTCTTTTCGATTGAGTAGCCTTTATTTTAAACCTTCATTACTTCCAGTTTGGTAATGGGCGCAACAGCAAAGATGTCACTTTTTTCACGTTCTGTCTGCCTACTACCAGTTTTTTTTTGGGGGGGGGGCTCAACACACATTTCCAAACACCCGGGCAACGCCAGGCAACGCCGGGCAACGCCGGACAACGCCGCGAAACGCCGGGAAACGCCAGAAACGCTGGACACCCAGGCTAGTTTGTTATAAAATCTAAAAGACTTGATATACGATAACCGTCTAGGGTTAAGACCATAGCATTTACAATACAAAAGAAAACAATGAAACAAAATTACAGAATGTTTTTAATTTCGACAAAAAATCTTTCACTATAAATGCACACATAATAAATAAAAGAACTGCAGCAAGAGCTCGTCTTCCTGCCACCGCTGCAATGAGAGCTCCATTTTTCATTTGCTTAACAGAAACCGGACTTCTTATGAACGAAGTTTCTTTCGAAGAACTTATCATCTGTGGAACACATTACCACGGTGCTAATTCCCTTCAAAGCTAATGTCAATAAAAAACCTGTCATAAATCGGCCTCATAAGTAAACACATTTTGTTCTCTGTGTTTAACATTTCAATCCTCTCACAATATTATTCGTCATTCAACTGAAAATCTACTCATCTCATTAGTTTTTATTCTCGAGTAGATTTTAGCCTTGATAAACGGTGACTCCTCAGTAAAAAAGACAGTTATACACAGTATTTAGTGCGTCGAATCTTGCAGGCGAGCCATCTCTCTTTAAACAACACGATAAAGAAATGTCGGTACTTGTAATGACTATAAAATGATTAGCTAGATTGATGGAATGTTTACATGTCCCGACCTAAAAACAAAATGGACGACTAAATAGAGTTTTATGTAAAAACTGGAATTGTCCGCCAGCTTCATGTAAAATTACAATATATGTATTTCTTCAGTCTACATGAAAACATTGTAATAAATATCATTTACAAGAAATGTTTGGCGTATTCTAAAAGCCATTGCTTATTGGTTTATATGAAATATTAACAACTAAACTGGAATAATTCTATTAAAAAATGAAATTTTTATTAATAATTACGCAAGACTTTCAACATATGTTTTAATAATTACATAAGCACTTTCATTGGTGTGCTAGTTTCGTATGTCGTTTCACTTTCTGTCCGTTTCCGATTTTACGTAAAACCACTTTCAGCCGTCCATTTTGTTTCTAGGCCGGGACATGTAAAAATTACCCGAGATTGTTTCAGTGCATACGGAGCCAGTCCCGAGTATTAACGCAGAATACCGAATCAGACCTAAGGATTGACAGAAAGCTCGACGAACAGGGAATAAACTGTTTATTTGTTTGTGTGTTTGTTTGTTTGTTTGTTTGTTAAAATAATTTATTTAATGTAAACTCATTTTCTTTTTTGTTGTTGTTGTTGTTGTTGTTGTTGTTGGTGGTGTTTTGCTCAGAAGAGGGTAATGATTTTATTGTTGTATAGCCGAGTTTCAGTGCGTGCACGTGTCACTATTCTCTATCTAGTGGCTCTTAACTATCTGCACCCAAGTTATATTTGTGACATATATATATATATATATATATATATATATATATATATATATATATATATATATATATATATATCAATAATCGTCTAAATGTTTAGATGCGTTTTTAATCTTGTGGTCCACCTGAGTTCTATCTGTTCTTGGAAGGAAGCTGGAAACTTTTTGAACGAATGAATTTCAACTCCAAAACGAAGGTTAGATTTATATGTTTTTTTTATTCACTTTCCAAGTGTCGAACGCAGTGGAATGGAAAATGAGGATCTTTGCTTGTGGTTAATTCTAATCTCCAATTTGGAGACACGTCACCTCCCTCCCAAGAGAGGGAAAGACAACCGTTAACCCGTCTGTTCTTATTTACATCCAAATAATAACTTCAACTCTGCATCCAGCTAACCTGATCACGTGGTAACTACCACGTCCTTCCGGGATGCTATTTTTAGAACTTCCGGTGCAATTTGTCTATTTTATACCTCAATAATGTTTTGACAACTTTTATCAAAACATAGCTTCACATCACATCTCTTGCTTTCCTCGCCAGTTAGATAGATAGATAGATAGATAGATAGATAGATAGATAGATAGATAGCAGATAATTTCTCGCGTTCCCCAACTACATAACATTTTGATTTAATCATGATCTGGATTAAATAATTTTCTTTACCTCAGTAATCAATCAATCGAATTTATTTATTTATTTATTTATTTTTAGGAAGTTTTATTTTATTTTATTTATTTGGGAGTGGAGGTATAAAATAACCTCAATCCTGAAACTAATCCCTAAATAATCTGGTTTGTCATTCGTACGATTTAGTGCAGTTTTCATTTTTACAATTTTTCGCGACTTTTCAAATTTTATATCATTTTTCTAACTCGAGCAGTGCTCTTTTAATCATATCCTATGTCTTCAAACTCGACAATTCTTAGGACTGACTCGCAAATTTACGTAAAACTCTTAAATGTACCAAACGAAAGTTTTGTAATTTATGTGTGTATGTGTGTATGTGTGTGTGTGCGTGTGCAAACGCTGACCAATTTTTGGAATGAAAAATATATTAGGTCGGTACAAAAATAATGTCGTTTTGATATGTATAGTTGAACGACAAAAAACGACATTGTTTTTGCACCAGCCTAATATTTCTGTTATTACGAAGATAAGTCAATGAAAAATGAATTTATAAAAATTGAAAATAATATTTTTTGTTATGAAAAAATACAATGAATCATTATTAGGCAATTTTTTACGAAAATTTAACATAATTAAAATTCATACCAAGAAAACAAAAACAGTAAAAGTAAGAGAATTTTCATAAATATTTGTATTTCAATAACAAACAAAACTGACTCCCTATATACTGAAACCTTAATTCGTGACAAGTAGCGAAATTTCAGCAAACGCTAAATACAAGTACAGAGACAACAATATTATCGGAGAAAGCGCTGTCACAATTTCGAACAAAGCCGTCGTCATATGAGAGCCACCCACATTTCTTCGAAAGATTTGATTATGTGTGTCTTGTAGTTGTCAACTATAATGCGGCACAAGCTTATCGGAGTTTAATAGGATTAATTCTAGTTAATTAATTCCGACGTCATTAAATATCAGACATAAAATTAACTAGATCGTATTTCTGCTAAATTTGGACAGGATATACTAATAGTAAAGTTAAAAACTTTGTGCTTGTTCAGAAAAACGCGAAATGCATTTTATTCAGAAAAGCACGAAATGTATTTTGTTTAGAAAAGCGCAAAATATATTTTGTTTAGAAAAGCACGAAATATATTTTGTTCAGAAAAGCACGAAATGTATTTTGTTCAGAAAACCACGAAATATATTTTGTTTAGAAAAGCACGAAATGTATTTTGTTCAGAAAACCACGAAATATATTTTGTTCAGAAAAGCACGAAATATATTTTGTTCAGAAAACCACGAAATATATTTTGTTCAGAAAACCACGAAATATATTTTGTTCAGAAAAGCACGAAATGTATTTTGTTCAGAAAAGCACGGAATGTATTTTGTTCAGAAAACCACGAAATATATTTTATTCAGAAAAGCGCGAAATATATTTTGTTTAGAAAAGCGCGAAATGTATTTTGTTCAGAAAACCACGAAATATATTTTGTTTAGAAAAGCACGAAATGTATTTTGTTTAGAAAAGCACGAAATATATTTTGTTCAGAAAACCACGAAATATATTTTGTTCAGAAAAGCACGAAATGTATTTTGTTCAGAAAAGCACGAAATGTATTTTGTTCAGAAAAGCACGAAATATATTTTGTTCAGAAAAGCACGAAATGTATTTTGTTCAGAAAACCACGAAATATATTTTGTTTAGAAAAGCACGAAATGTATTTTGTTTAGAAAAGCACGAAATGTATTTTGTTTAGAAAACCACGAAATATATTTTGTTCAGAAAACCACGAAATGTATTTTGTTCAGAAAACCACGAAATATATTTTGTTCAGAAAAGCACGAAATGTATTTTGTTCAGAAAAGCACGAAATATATTTTGTTCAGAAAACCACGAAATATATTTTGTTCAGAAAACCACGAAATATATTTTGTTCAGAAAAGCACGAAATATATTTTGTTCAGAAAACCACGAAATGTATTTTGTTCAGAAAACCACGAAATATATTTTGTTTAGAAAAGCACGAAATATATTTTGTTCAGAAAACCACGAAATATATTTTGTTCAGAAAAGCACGAAATGTATTTTGTTCAGAAAAGCACGGAATGTATTTTGTTCAGAAAAGCACGAAATGTATTTTGTTCAGAAAAGCACGAAATGTATTTTGTTCAGAAAAGCACGAAATATATTTTGTTAAGAAAAGCACGAAATGTATTTTGTTCAGAAAACCACGAAATATATTTTGTTTAGAAAAGCACGAAATGTATTTTGTTTAGAAAAGCACGAAATGTATTTTGTTCAGAAAAGCACGAAATGTATTTTGTTCAGAAAAGCACGAAATATATTTTGTTCAGAAAACCACGAAATATATTTTGTTCAGAAAACCACGAAATGTATTTTGTTCAGAAAAGCACGAAATGTATTTTGTTCAGAAAACCACGAAATATATTTTGTTCAGAAAACCACGAAATATATTTTGTTCAGAAAAGCACGAAATGTATTTTGTTCAGAAAAGCACGAAATGTATTTTGTTCAGAAAACCACGAAATATATTTTGTTTAGAAAAGCACGAAATATATTTTGTTCAGAAAACCACGAAATATATTTTGTTCAGAAAACCACGAAATATATTTTGTTCAGAAAAGCACGAAATGTATTTTGTTCAGAAAACCACGAAATATATTTTTTTTAGAAAACCACGAAATATATTTTGTTCAGAAAAGCACGAAATATATTTTGTTCAGAAAAGCACGAAATATATTTTGTTCAGAAAAGCACGAAATGTATTTTGTTTAGAAAAGCACGAAATATATTTTGTTCAGAAAACCACGAAATATATTTTGTTCAGAAAAGCACGAAATGTATTTTGTTCAGAAAACCACGAAATATATTTTGTTCAGAAAAGCACGAAATGTATTTTGTTCAGAAAACCACGAAATATATTTTGTTTAGAAAAGCACGAAATATATTTTGTTCAGAAAAGCACGAAATGTATTTTGTTTAGAAATGCACGAAATGTATTTTGTTCAGAAAAGCGCGAAATGTATTTTGTTCAGAAAAGCACGAAATGTATTTTTTTCAGAAAAGTCCAAAATATATTTTATTTAGAAAAGCGCGAAATGTATTTTGTTCAGAAAAGCGCCAACTGTATTTTGTTCAGAAAAACGGGAAATGCATTTTTTCAGAAAAGTCCAAAATGTATTTTATTTAGAAAAGCGCGAAAGTTATTTTCTTCAGAAAAGCGCGAAATGTATTTTAAGAAAAGCACAAAATGTATTTTGTTCAGAAAAGCGCAAATGTATTTTCTTAAGAAATCGCGAAATGTATTTGTTCAGAAAAGCGCGAAATGTATTTTGTTCAGAAAAGCACGAAATGTATTTTGTTCAGAAAAGCGCAAGATGTATTTTCTTCAGAAAAGTGTGAGATGTATTTTGTTAAGAAAAGTGCGAAATGTATTTTGTTCAGAAAATTGTGTGAATTATTTTTAATGAATATATATATATATCATTCAAACACGGTCGTGTTTGAATATATAGTTACGTGGCAGTTTTAGTCATTTAGAAATGCTTTAAATCTTCACCGCTCACTCATTTTTTGACTAAATTTCAAACAATTATTACAGTTTATAGATCATCTTCTCAGCTATACTGTGAAAAAAATGTGAATTTTTGTTCAGTAAAACAAAAGTTAGGATGAATTTACTGATGTTCAAAATCGTAAAAAAACGTAGAGTCGGGTATTTTACGTATCTATGTGGTCATCTGTTACTAATTTTGTATTAAGGTGTAATCTCTCTTGGTGAACTAACATTATCTAGAAAGGAACTATAATCTTTCACAATTAAAAACAATTACAATTAATTTAGGAATGGAATAACTACAATAAGAAGGTGCCCAACCGATTCATATTTCTATCCTGAATACCTGACACTAACTAGAAGCATATTAATGTGTGTTAATATTATTAAATGATCGGGTGCTTATTTAGAATTACACTTAATTAGAAAAACAATACAGTAAACACGGAAAATCTTTACGGTGTACATACCCGTCACGGAACAAACATGTTATATTCCAGAAGTCACGTAAATTAACCAAATAGTTTGTTTTTGTTTTAGTTTGTTTATTTAACTAAGGAAGTTAAATTTTATTACAACGCAAGGCGCTACTTTTAGATCGGGCATTTTTTATCTACAATAAATTAAGGGTAGACAACTCAATTCGTACTACGAGTGGTTCTCAAGCCTTGATAAGCGTTTGTCATTAGTATAAAATGATATGTAGAAAATTAAATTTGCGTTGCATTTGGTAAAAAATTATTAGCGATTCTTCGTTATAATACCAAAATCCAAAAAACGAACTCTTGAATTTCGATAAAAACCATCGTCATGTCAAAGTTCGTATCCAAAAATTACGAAAAGCGATAAGTTGAAAATTATTATTAATGAAAATAGATTTCCAAATGATGAGTTACTTTAGAGTTGCCAGATTGTCATTTTTCGAGTCCAATTCGCCTGTTTTAAAGCAGTTTTGTCTTAAAAAATTGTATTTAATCTTTGTAAAAATTTGGTTTTACATTTTAAAAAAAAACCCTAATCCCCCACTCTAAATTCTGAAATAATTGTTGCTGTTTTCTCCAACGCGTAATCGCCAAAACAAAATTCTATATTGAGAGGGAGAAAAGCGGAGGATACTAGCTTTAAAAAATATGAAAACGGTGGATTTTTTTTCAAAGGAGTCACCACTTATCAAGGCCTGGAGGCCACTCGATGATAAGGGTTAATAAGCCTACAGTGGTCAATGGGACAATGTCGTAATCAATGTCATTAGTAGTGGAACTTGTTTACGTTGGACTTGAAGATGACCATATTATAATATGACTATAGTCAGCTGGAAAGCAGGCAAAAGGAAGAGAGTTCCACAGGTGTGCAGTTCTAAGAAAGAAACTTTGTTCACGGAATTTACGATTAGGTTTAGGCACAGATAAAGAGTGAGGGAAATTATTGATAGTCTTTTCAGCTATACGATTGTTTCTCGTGAAAATTCGGCGAGGGGGCCGTAGATTGGAGCTCAGACGAGCACTTGCTATGAAAGTAATGATAACGCAGAGACAGGCTCGCAACGTCTCTTCTGTGAGAAAGAGGTTGCAGCGAAGAGAAAAAGGATTCCCCCACTAGGCTACAAAGTCTATTTTTAACTCTGTCAAGGCAGGATAAGATCTTTTTAGCAGCTACTGCTCAGATGTGGCAACAGTACTCAATCCTTGAATGTACCTGGCTCTAATATAGGAAGAGAATTGCATCAGCAATGGGATATCTACTGGATCGATAGAAGGATCCCACCATTTTCCCAGCGTCCTTCGCAACAGATTTGATGTACGTGTTCCATTTCAGATCAGGAGAAACGATCAAGCCCATGAGCTTGTCAAAACATGGTGCCTCCTCAAGATGTGAGCCATTAATTTCAATTGATGCCAGATGGGGATCAGACCGTTGATGATGTAAAGACAGAAGTTTGCTTTTAGATGCATTAAAAGTAACCAGCCACTCCTTTCCCCATTGTACCACATGCTCAAGATCAGAGGAGAGAGAATCGGAGAGAACTTGGTCGTTAGCGGCCCTTGATGTATTGCCATAAATGGTGGTGTCTTTAGCATAAATGTCTACAAATGATCTTAGGGTGTGATTTGGAAGATGATTGATGTAGATTAGGAAGAAAGTTAGGCCCAGGATGGACCCCTGAGGGACTCCAGCATTAATACTGTGAACTTCTGATTTCTGGCCATTGACCACTACTCTTATGAACGTATCAGACAGAAATGATTTAATAATTGAGAAGACATTACCAGATATACCGTAGCTGGAGATTTTGTGAAGTAGACATTTATGGCGTACTCTATCAAAGGCCTTTGATATGTCAAGAGCAATTTCCCTAGAAAGGAAGCCTCCGGCAAGAGATTCGTTAATCCTATGAGATATAACCGTAAGCTCATCTGCTGTAGATCTAGCAGAACGGAAACCATATTGAATATCACTAAGAAGTTTATTTCTGCTGAGGTGGTGGACTACTTCCCTATTTATTAAATTGCCGGAAGTGTTTTTATCTACAAAAAAATATTTTTCTTCAAAAACATAAAAATGTCAATGATTTCAATTTTATAGGAAACGTCTTTACCTTAAGAAAATGAATTTTTAAAAAAGACACAATGTTTAGTCAACATACTTCAATATAACCCAGAATTACTATCTTTCATATAACTATTGTTATATTTTTATTTTATACAGCATTAATAATGTGCATTTTCTATTTTGCTTTTTTTCTTTGCCTGTTTTCCTGTACAATTTTAATTATTTTTTATACTTTAGCAACCTGTGTTACGTCTCTTGTGTTTATTTTCTCTGTCCAAAACAATATGGCCGGCTCTTTTTTTTCGCGAATCGTCAAAGTACATATTTTATGTAATAACTAGGACTATGGCAAGAGAATATTCTTATCATTGCTTTGGCTCTCGAGTATATATTCGACACAGACACAGTTAATCAATCGAGAACCACATCGCACTATTTAAAAACATATAAGATATTAACTGATATATACTGCTCGAATGTCATGTCTTGTTATTTATTCTTTGTTAAGCTATATATATAAATTCGTAATCCTGCCTGTTTGTTTGTTTACAATTTGATTAATATATACAAAAGTTTCCTTATTTTACTCTTTCATTTATTTCTATATATAGTATGATTTTGCAAAATATACCATTAAGCGATCATGTCATTTGCATATTACATTAAGAAAAATCGATTTTATTAAATAGCGGTATCTTAGTTAATGTTTCTAGTGAGAGAATTGTTTTAAGTGTTCTATTTTAAATTGTTATTTAATAAATTTTAAACAATAATTATATTGATAACGTATTTAATTTAATTTATTTGGAATTATTATTCCAACATCGATTTTTAAAAAAAAAACTTTTTTTTAGAAATATTTGCCCTGAGAAACTTCCGAACACAAACTAAAATAATTTGCTAATCTCAGTAAGTTTCTAGCTTGATAAAATAATTCCGTGTGGATAGAAAAATGTTTGATCTACTGCTCCCCCTCTAAATTCCACAATTTACATGTTGCTCATCTGCTGTAGATGTAATCTCATAGATTACAAACTTAACATTTCAATTAAAAACGGTACATTTTACACGACGTTGTTTAACCCCTACGAAAATGAAGATCTACGTTTTTGGCCTTTAAACAGCCTTTATAAATAATATGAAAGAAGAAATTTTGAAAAAAAGACAATTAACATTTTCGCGTGGGGATCACTTTTTAATTTAACGTAAAATGAGCACCTAATTTTTGGCCACCAAGCGTTCAACGAGACATGTCATCTCTAACATTTTTTCAAGTTTGGCGATCGAGGCGGGGGCAAAACATGGCAAATACCATTTGTTTTGGAGCGGGAATTACATTTGAAACATAAAATAACGGTGAATTTAATTTTTATGAGACCATTCTGTACTTTCACCTAACAATTTTATAAACAAAACTAACCCCAAAAAAATTTTAAAAGATTCTGCCTACTTGGCTAATACTTTTTTTTTGCGATCGAACACGCATTCGCTGCTATTTTTATTGAAACAAAAATTGTAATGGTTTATTTTTAATTATTTATTTGAGGGGGGGTTCAGTTATCTGGAGAATAGTTTCTTCTCTTTGTATCCCTTCTACCAAAATATCTGGTGGAGAGGGTATCACGTACTTCTTTTTTCGAGCGATTAAATTTACATGTTTTTATCCGTTCTTTTATTTTTGGAATTGTTGTGGGGGTATCCACGTTGCCCGTAATGAAAATGATTAGTATAGCAGGTGTATTCAAAACGGAACTTCATGTCAACCCAGGCAACGCCGGGTACACAACAGGCCCAGATCCCTCCGGGGGTCCGGCCGACAAGATCAAAGTGTAGTATCTGTTCCAACAGATGCTGCAAAGCTAAGACTAGCAAAGACCAGCTATGACTAGCAAAGACCATATGTGGGGTTAACCCCACATATCTGAACTTGGTCAAGGTAGGGATCACCCTACGACCACAGTTACTATCCAGCTCCCATTTCCCACCTCTCGGGAGCTGGTACCCCTCTTCCCTCCCTCCTTCCCTCCATCTCCACATTAAAAAACGGCCTTGTGCCTAATTTGCTCAGTGGGGAAGCAAATAAATACAACAGGCAACGCCGGGTACCAATGCTAACCGTGTAATATTTATGAAATGTTTATTTATTTTGACCTCATGATTTGCCGATTAGAAACTACATTTGGTGGGAGATTTTACAAAGCACTCTTCCTTTTCCATGTTAAGATTGGGTTTCTAAATAATAACATTATTATTTCAGAACAGTACCGCCTCTGCCTAACTAGCCAACCAGCTTCTCAAATCTCCAAGCCGTTTTTCATCGTCAACGAGTCAAACTAATTAGCCCTTATCTTCCAGTGGCTTTCGGAGCTTGATAAGCGGTAGTCATTAGTAAAAATACTTGGTGCCTTCAATAATATTCCAGGCATTTAAAATTGTTGTAGACTCTTGAAAATTCAGCATGTCATTGCTATATATCTTATGGGATGACTGATGATTTCAGTTTCAAATGAACGGCTACAGAAGGAAGTAGAATACACCCTACTAAAGCCTGATTGTCACCGCTGGTAAAGTTCAAAAAATGCAATCTTGACGTGAGGACACTTTAGAAGAAAGACATGTCCTAAGATTCTGCTTTAAACATGGAAAATGGCATGGAGTGCTTCAGATTGCTTTTGAACTATCTTGCATAAACCGAGCATCAGCTTTGAGGTGGCATAAGAGATCCAAGAAAGGTAGGGAGTCTGTGAGGGATTGTGAGAGGTGTAAGAAGAGTAATGACGTCAGAACATCAGAATTGATTGGCCAAATAAAGAATTTAATGGATAAGGATCGTCGTGTGTCTATAAACAATAAGTGCACTGTTTGATGTCAATCGAGTGTACAGTTCCCACGCTATTCGCGAGAAACTGAAGATGCGTAAGATTTGCACGAATACACGAGTCCACAACTCCATCCTTGTCACAGACTAGTTGACCAATATGGACAGCAAGATAGTTCCTCGCCCTCCCTAGTGTTCAGGCCTTGCTCCCTATGAGGGGACAAATTAGGCTGTGACAAGAGTCATTGACACGCTATCACAAGAGGATTTCCATGAGGCATTCCAGAAGTTGTTGGAACGGTACAACAAGTGCATTACAGCCGGGGAAGATTACTTCGAAGAGGACTAGAGTTTCATGTGTATACTGTCAATAAAAGTTCCCATACGAAAAACGTCCAGAAACTTATCGAAGGCACCTCGTAAAAGAGTCCGTAGAATATTGACTTTGCTTTGCGTTTTGTAAAAATTATTTGTTGTATATTTTGTTTGATTTCAGTTTTCCCTGGTTAACTATACTGCTCGAACACCATGTCTTGTTACGCACGCTCTGTTAATAGTGTAATATTTCTGAAATGTTTATTCTAACCTCATGATTTTCCGATTAGAAACTATGATTTTTTGGCGGGGGAAGGGGGTAAGACGCATTAGAAAAATAATGTTATTCGATTAATTCGTCTCCAATATTTTCGATTGTCTTCAGACAGAGGTAAACATTTCAAAGTAATTGCTTTTCCGGTGTTTAATCAATTGATCCAATCTTTATGTTGCTTCTTTATGGCAAAACCGATTTACCATTAACCCTCATTCTTCGGCCATTAAAGTTTCTTTCTATTTCTGTCTAATAATGATTCCTTTTCTTTCCTGTGCAGAGATCATTTATGTTATATTTGTTTTATTTTAGGGCAGTTTTTCTTCGTGTCCATAATTATATACTTTGTGGACGCATCTGAAATGCTAATGCAAACTTAAGCATGACAGACCAACGGATATCCGATTCCAAACTTATATGCGCAAGAACCACGAACATTCTATTTCAAACTTAAGCACAACAGACCAGCGGATATCCGATTCCAAACTTATATGCGCAAGAACCACGAACATTCTATTTCAAACTTAAGCACAACAGACGAGCGGATATCCGATTCCAAAGTTATATGCGCAAGAATCACGAACATTCTATTTCAAATTTAAGCGTGACAGACCAACGGATATCCGATTCCAAACTTATATGCGCAAGAACCACGAACATTCTATTTTAAGCTTAAGTGTGACAGACAAACGAAATGCTCTGATAAGCGCTCGGTTCGTTTGTCTTTCACGCTTACGTTTATAAGATGTTCGTCTGTCTGTCTCTTAGTTTTAAATAGAATTTTCATCGGTCGGTCTGTCACAATTAATTTTTAAATAGAATATTAATCAGTTTGTCACGTGTAAGTTTAAAATAGCAATTTCGTTGGCCTGTCATGCAAAGGTTTGAAAAAAGTGTCCGTTGTTCTGCCACGGCTAGGTTTAATTTATTTTATCATTTGGCTCAAGCTCAAGATGGGACACCCCTCTGCCATTACTATTTATTTGCTTTTCCACGAGAGCAAAATGTGATATAAGGTCGTTTTTTAATGTGAGGACAAAACATTTCCCCAAAAGAGACACTCTGGCAGTAGGCAAAACTACAACTTGCCTTAAGGACAAATTAACTTAAGTGGAGCATCAAAACA
>NC_136494.1:27189889-27239889 GCF_053919585.1 Euprymna scolopes
AATGGTAGTATTTTTCAAGACACCATCTTTAGGTGAAATAAAATGCTACCGAGACACGACACTAGATTTCTTTGGACACCCATAAACAAAGTTAACACATTTTTCCCTAGACCACCACCTCAAAATCGATCGAAGCCTACAGTGTATGAGTCATTTGAAATATCCTTTTCTCTGTTGACTAAGGAACAGCTGATATCTTGTGCAGTTCTAGAAGGTTCATCTTCAAAAGCTGTTTCCTCCTGCCTTTCGGGTGGAGTAAATTTGTTGCTTACAGCTTGAAGCGTCCTTACCGGGGAATTCCGACAGGGTTGCCGTGACAATTTTTAATAGGTCAGGGTGCTTCTCCTTTAGGAGTACTGACTTGGCTCTACGCCACGATTAGTTTCATGTCACATGTTGTGGTGGTAAAAAGGGAGTAAATAACACGTTTCCCACTATCTTTCACACTTTGGATCTATCTACCGTATTTGCCTAAACAATCTGTCTACGTTGAACCTGTCTACCTTATTTGTCTTACGTATTTTCTAACTTGGATCTGTTTACTTTATTTGCCTAACGTATCTGTCTATTTTGGGTAAGTTGGCTTTATTTGCCTGACGCATTGGCTAACTTGAATTTGTCTACTTTATTTGCCTAACGTATTTGTCTACCTTGGATCTGTCTAACTTATTTGCCTAACGTATCTTTCTAACTTGAATTTGTTAACCTTATTTGCCAAATGTATTTTCTACCTTGGATCTGTCTACCTTATTTGCCTAAGGTATTTGTCTACTTTCGATGTGTCTACCTTATTTGCCTCACGTATTTGTCTATATTTGAATCTATCTAGTTTATTTGCCTAACGTATCTGTCTACCTTTGATCTATCTAGCTTATTTGCCTAACGTATCTGTCTACCTTTATCTATCTAACTTATTTGCCTAACGTATCAGTCTACCTTTGATCTATCTAGTTTATTTTTCTAGCGTATCTGTTTACCTTTG
Organism: Euprymna scolopes; assembly: GCF_053919585.1. Classification (NCBI taxonomy): domain Eukaryota; kingdom Metazoa; phylum Mollusca; class Cephalopoda; order Sepiida; family Sepiolidae; genus Euprymna; species Euprymna scolopes. The sequence goes on from NC_136494.1 coordinate 27,190,872, forward strand.
ATCTATCTAATTTATTTGCCTAACGTATCTGTCTACCTTTGATCTATCTAGCTTATTTGCCTAACGTATCTGTCTACCTTATATCTATCTAGTTTATTTGTCTAACGTATCTGTCTACTTTGTATCTATCTAGTTTATTTTTCTAACGTATTTGTCTACCTGGGATCTATCTAGTTTATTTGCCTAACGTATCTGTCTACCTTGGATCTATCTAGGTTATTTGTCTAACGTATCTGTCTACTTTGTATCTATCTAGTTTATTTTCCTATTGTATCTATCTACCTTGGATCTATCTAGTTTATTTGTTTAACCTATTTGTCTACCTTGAATCTATCTAACTTAGTTGCCTTACGTGGGTGTCTACCTTGAATCTATCTAGTTTATTTGCCTAACGTATCTGTCTGCCTGGGATCTAGTTAGATTATTTGCTTAACGTATTTGTTTACCTTTGATCTATCTCATTTATTTGCCTAACGTATCAGTCTACCTTTGATCCATCTAGTTTATTTTTCTAACGTATCTGTCTACTTTGGTTTTATCTAGTTTATTTGCCTAACGTATCTGTCTCCCTTGGATTTATCTAGTTTATTTGCCTAACGTATCTGTCTACTTTGAATTTATCTAGTTTATTTGCCTAACGTATCTGTCTACTTTGGATTTATCTAGTTTATTTGCCTAACGTATCTGTCTCCCTTGGATTTATCTAGTTTATTTGCCTAACGTATCTGTCTACTTTGGATTTATCTAGTTTATTTGCCTAACGTATCTGTCTACTTTGGATTTATCTAGTTTATTTGCCTAACGTATCTGTCTGCCTTTTTATCTAATATATTTTTCTAACTTGAACATACTTACTTTAGTTGGATTCGTCTATTTTATTTGCTTTACGTATATGTTTATTTTGGGTCGGTCTACCTTATTTACCTAACGTATTTGTTTACTTTGGATCTTGTTATCTTTTTTGCCAAACATATTTTTCTGACTTTAATCTATTTACTTTATTTAGATTAGTCTACTTTATGTGCCTAACGTATCTGTCTTACGTGGATGTGTCTACCTTATTTGCCTAACTACTTAACATCTGTTAACTGCCCTCGTTATCACATATGACTACATTTGGAACATTTGGAAGCTTGGAGAAATGTAAAGTGTTCTTTTTATTACCAATAAGAGTCCCACTGATGGGTATGATAAAATATACCTCAGGTACGATTCTAAATTACCTTAGATACTCAGAAGCAAGATTTTCACTTATTATCCACCCGACTATCCTGAAATTCATCTTCTCCACCCCTTTTTGAATTTTTTATCTCCACCTGCCATATCTCTAAACTATGGTCACTATTCAAGTTCTTCCTAATCATCTTGGGCATAATAAAACACTGCATCTGATGGAGAATGGGACCCCAATTTAGGAACTTTGAAGAGTTTGGAGTAATCACTTATTTACCATTCTCCTAGTTCTCCTCTGGATCGAAGGGGTATTGTTACATAATGGCGGGTCTCATATCGGATATCGATCACATAAGCTAGTGTTTATCTTTACAAGGGTCGAATTAAGTACATATCGAAGTGGCACGAAATTTAGTAAACTTTGGTTAATTTCTAGTTTTCCACGAAAGATAACAGGAAGAGACATCCTAAAAGTTAGGAACAGTTAAACAGGTCAAAAAAGAGTAAAAGCAAGAAACGACGTCAGTCGATATGACGCATGACGTTACGGATATCAAGATTGACAGAGAAACCAAAAGTTTGTATTCAGTCTGTCTATATTACGTGCAAAGGACAAGTTGCCAATAATGCTTTGTAATAATAATGTAAGATATTCTGTCCAGTGGTCTCATGCAAGCCAGTCGACACGTACATATACGTTGTAATACACATCCTGTTTTCAAAACATTTACATCTAGATACTTTAGAAAGCATACATATACAGAGACAATGGTCGAACTTTATAAAAGTCGAAGTGGAACGAAATTTAGTAAATTTTAGTAAATCGATGATAGAGTTGCGAAATTTAGGAAATTTGATTTGGTTGTTCTGTTTTACGGCATGTCAATCCTTTTTTTGGTTGTTTAATGCCGAATCTAATCATTTTGGTAAAAGATTTTTATGCTACAAGTATTTTTTATATCTTCAGATCATTATCCATGGTTTTTGGTTTGGTTGTTTCGTTTTATGACATACTAACTAACCGCCCGGCGTTGCCTGATCGTACACTATGCTTAAACTGATATTTTAATTTATGCAGATTCCGTATGTATTATTATAGAGTCAATCCTCTATTGATTATTAGATATTACGAGGAATACTTTGCCCTGTGGATTAATTCACAACAAATTAAAAAATTAAAAACTAATAATGATAACGTCGTTCATCAAATTTCGTCAGTGTTTGTTTATAATATCACGTCAGATAAGATTTGTGTTTGACAATAAAAAAGTCACTTTTGATTTAATGTTTAGTTTTAAAATATGCAAATAAAGAAATGATTTACGGCGATTTGTAATTGTACTTCTTCTTTTATCGTAAATTGAACTTATAAATAAGAAAAAATTAAAATAAAATTTGAAGTACACCCGGGTTTCAACAAGGTATCATTCGATCTTTAGTCGAATGCTCTACCACTGAGCTATATATCCAGATTAGAATAAGTCTGTTTTTTAAGAAGAAATGATTTGCTGAGATTTTATTATCTCCCTTTGCCGGTGTAACGTAAAATATTGCCCTTTTACAGGGTAATATTTTTATCTATAAGAGAAAAAAAGGTATTTTTCTAAATCGGATTTATTTTTTATTTTCGATACTTTATCGGGTGAATTTCTGTACAAACATATCTAAGAACACTGCCAGATGTATAAATAACCTTTGTGTGAAATTTGCAAAAGATCGGTTCAGCCGTTTTGGAAAGAAATCAAAGACACATACATAAAGTGACTTTTATATAATAGTAAATATTAACTCTTTTCCCGTTATTTAATAAATAATCCAGCAGTTTTGAAAATAAGGTTTTATGTTTCAAACTCTTTATATTTTTATGTAAGTATTCATGATGTTTCAAGCTTAAGGTAGATCAGCTGAAAACTTGATTCATGACGACCAAATTAAACACAGAAAAAAATACCGTGTTTACGACAATTGGATAAGGGATTTGCCCGCGGATCGTAGACAATAAAACCCAAAAATTATGTGTGCTACAACCCCTGTAGTGCGATGAAGCTCACTTTCTTTTGAAAACCAATTAAAGTACACGCAAGTTAGAAAACGGAGCCACAACGCTCTTAACGCATAAACCTGTAAATCTTTATTATCTGTCCATCGACAGCGCAAACGGTAGGGAACGCGTCTGGGGCGCTAAATATCTTTGTTTCGATTCCAGCTGATGGCATCCAAGTCATTTTTTTTTTTTTTTTTTTTACTTTTGAAACCAGTACTATTCGATTCGATGCCTACGTTCAGTCTCGAAAAACAAAGGATACTCTCTGTAGGGGCAGATGCGCAATCCCCCAACCACACCTCTCCTGGATCGGCACTGTTTGGATCCAGTTGCAAGGAGAATTCCAGGACGACTAGAAACAATGCAGAAAGCACATACAGCATCTGGAAATCTTAAATGGTCACCCATTTAGTACTGATCAGGTTCAACGTTACTTAAGTTTGGTGATCCAGTGGGAACCGGTGTATCAACATGATTATGTAGTACAAACCAGTTCTATAAATAAGGTACAATATAATATTCAATAGAGAATTGGCTCTGCAATAATAAATATGAAATCTGCAAAAATTAAAATATATTTAAGCGTATTTTACAACTGGGTAAGACAAGGTAGCCTCTCACTAGATTATTTTAGTAAAGCTCTCTGACCATTTCCGTGCCCCCAAACCAAAACCAGGATTTGACAGGTGGGAGGTCGGAGAGCGATGCAGGTAAATTTCCTTGCATCCTTTTCAGATCACATTCTCTTCGCCAATTGTAGCTTCGAATGAACAAACCTATTTAGTTTAATATTATTTTTAGCAAACTTTTCCTTTGTTCTAAGACATGTAGATAATGCTATTGAACAAGCCACATCATAAAAGTGTGTGCCGATTCCTTTAATGGCCTAATATTCACGTCCATAAGATTCTCTGTCTAAGCCGGACTTCATTCCGTGAGGAATGGCAGAGCCAGCAGTTTGAATATAAATAATGTAAATTATAATTCCGTCTCTAAAATCTTCCGGCAAAGATTAAATGCTGTAAATAAAGACATAAGTCCACGTGATTACATTTAACTTTAAAGACGCCCTTCCTATATTTAAGCTCCATAAATATCGCTTAGCGTTGTTATATCTCACGTATGGTCAATACAAGAGTGAGAAAAGAGAGCGAACTGGTTAGTAAAATGATGCGGGCAGCAAAGAATTCGGTTCAACGGAGCAGTTTATTTGTTATTTAGGCGTAGACATTACTTCATCCGTAAAATTTCAATAAACAAACAATGTTAACCAACGTTAAACAATGTTAAACAACTTTAAATAATGTTAAACAATGTTAAACAACTTAAAACAATGTTAAACACTGTTAAATAACGTTAAAAAATGTTAAACAATGTTAAACAACGTTAAACAATGTTAAACAATGCTAAACAAGGTTAAACAACGTTAAAAAATGTTAAACAAGGTTAAACACTGTTAAACAACGTTAAACAATGTTAACGTTAAAAAAATTTAAACAACGTTAAACAATCTTAAACAACATAAAACACTGTTAAACAACGTTAAACAATGTTGAATAACGTTAAACAACGTTAAACAACGTTAAACAATATTAAATTAAGTGGTGTTTTGCAACAAACTGGGTAATGGTGCATAACACGAGACCCTACGTTTCAAACATGGCGGCAGGTCTGTCAATTGAGGTATGGAAGCACAAAATGGACACAATACTTCTACTATTCTTCAAAAGTGATTACTTAAATATTTGGGCAGAATATTAAGATGTTTTTTTTTACATTTTCACCCCAAACAAAGCACATTACCATTTTGATGTAGGGGCTACTATTAGGGACACAAGCTACAGGTGTACTATGTGGGAGTTGGGAAGCAAGACGTCGGTTCACGTTACACTTGAACCTCTGTATGTCAGTACAGTTGGGGAAGCAGGAACCCGGAAGGGAATTCCAAAGTCTAGCCGCTCTGGGGAAGAAACTACTGGAGTAGAAGACTCTTACATCTAGGGATCTGTACTCTGAAGGGATGGGATTTTACTGCTTTGTCGAGGGTATTTACGTAGAGGGGGTACAAGTGCTTGCAGTTCGTCGGAACATTCACCGTTAAAGTACTTGTAGAGCAGGCAGAGGGATGCTACATTTCGTCGATGGGACAGAGGCTGAAGCTTGGATGGCAGTTCAGAACCTATCAGGTTGGCGACTCTCTTTTGAACCTTGTCTAGGAGTGAGAGACTAGTAGCTGTTGCACCGGCCCGAGTATGATAACAATACTCCATACATGGGGGAATGGTGACCTTATAGAGTTACAGGATACTTTCGGGCGTTAGTAGCTTTCTAGTACGGTAGAGAGAACCTACCTTTTTCGCAGCGATCCTGGCAATGCTCTCAATGTAATTCTTTCAGCTCATATTTCCTGTGAACGTTAGGCCGAGGAGTTTAAAAGATGTGCTTTCAGATAAAGAGTCTTTGGTCATAGCTATTTGTGTTCTTGTAACTATTGAAGGAAACAAGTTTAGTCTTGGTAGCATTGAATGTGACCATCCATTTTGTCCCCATTCCACTACAGATTGGAGGTCATCCTCTAGTGTTTCTGACATTTCTTTAGATATGTGTCCATTTGTTTTCCTGTCGTGTCTGTTATAGAGCGTGGTGTCATCAGTATATATATCCATCTCACACACAATTTTGTCAGGGAGGGCATTTATGAATATTAGGAATAATAGAGGTCCAAGGATAGACCCCTGAGGCACTCTCGCATTTATATCATATTGTTTAAATGTACGAACATCGAGGATAACCTGGATTTTTCTCTTATCTAAGAAGGATTTAATTATGTTAAATATTCTTCCAGTGATACCGTATGATCTGATTTTCCTGAGAAGACCTTCATGTAATACCCTGTCAAAAGCCCTAGATATATCTAGAGCTACCGCTCTACCCTCCCCTGCTTTGTTAAGTGAATGGTATATACGCTCAGAGATTACAGTTAGGATGTCTGCTGTGGAACGGGCTTGCCTAAATCCATATTGTTGGTCGGTCAGAAGTTTAGCAACGATGGTTTATAACGAGTAAAATCTTTGTTTGCATGAATGAATAACGCGTACAGAAATATGTCGGCAAGTTGAAATACTAACTGTTCATTTCAACTTGCTGACATGTTTCTATTACTTTTGCGCATGCGTACTTTCATTTATAGCTTGAAGTGATTTAATTTTAAATTTCTTTCATCTGTTCTGATGGGTTAGCTTAAACGGTAAGGAACACGACTGGAAGGTTGATGTTTTGCTTTTGATTCTAGCTTTAATTGTCTTGGCCTTAAAGAAATAGTCGACGAACGCACAGTCTCTAGGAGATTCCTTGCATTGTTGGGCACGAGTGGTGTGGCCTCTTCCTCGCCTCAGACGGTTTCGAAAACTCTGTGTCGAAGAAGTGATGTAATTTCTATCTAATAATTTGACACCCGCTTTTATCGTGTATTGTCTTGGGAAATAATCCATTACTCTTATCACTTTACATACTGAGAGCACTGAGTCTATTTTCTGTTTGCTTCTAAATTGCCCTTACATTTTCGTAATTCATACTAGTTACTAGTAGAAACCAAAATTAATCTTACATATAAAACTCTGTATGTATGTGTGTCTGTCTATCACCAATTTTTCAAACAGCATCACCACAGAAACGCAAGATCTCACAATAGCGAGAGGCGAGTCAAATGATTGCATTTTTGTGAACCGTTCTTTTATAGATATTAAGCCCGTAAAAATAGCTGCTAACGTGATCAAAATCGAAGAAAAACTGGAATTTGACAAGCATAATTTTATTTGAGTTTTTTGTATGCATGTGCAAATATATATATATATATATATATATATAATACTTGTTTATTGTAATATAAACATGCTCACATCCCGCTGCTACAAATAGCCACTTGTTTCAATCAAACAACAGATATCATCAGGCAGCGACTTGACTATTCAAAAGTTCAATGAATAACTTTTGAATAGTCAAGTCGCTGCCTGATGATATCTGTTGTTTGATTGAAACAAGTGGCTATTTGTAGCAGCGGGATGTGAGCATGTTTATATAACAATGAACAAGTATTATCAGCTCTTTTTATTGAGCACTATCTAACAATCTCGTTGAATTCATTAGTCCATTACTTTTGAATATAAAAAAAACCCGAGTATATATATATATATATATATATATATATATATATATATATATATATATATATATATATATATATATATATATATATATATATATATATACTAATATTGGTTCATTTTTAGCCATTTAATACCCATCTAACAATAACTCAAATAGTAGAGATTAAGACTGTGTCGTTAAATTTTTTGATTTCGAATTCAGCTGACGGCACCCAAGTCATATTATTTTCTTTTAACTTTTAAAATGACTACTATATATTGAGTATACTTTAATAAACAATAGAGAATTAGATCTAATATGATAGATACAAAATTTGCATCAATATATTTAAGTGTATTTTATGACCGGCAACATTAGGCGCTTTGCTGTAACGTTGTCCGCGGACTAACATACGTTTGTTGCAGTTTCAGACGCAAAAAAGACCAAGACAAAGAATAGGAAATAACTTTGTACGAGCAGCATTTATTTCCTCATTGTTAGAGCCGTGATGTCACCCACGTGATCTAGAACGTCCTTCACGTCTCTTACGAGATCTCGAACGTTATCTTGTCTCTCTCGAGATCTCAAACGTTATCTTGCCTCTTTCGAGATCTCAAAACGTTATCTTGTCTCTCTCAAGATATTTGTCTTTCTCTATTTTTCTTTTACCGGCGACGTCAGGTTGCATGCATTTACATAGGCGCGTCCGCGCTATGTTACATTGCTTGTTCCTTATAAAAGCAAGGCTAAACTTAATTCTTTCTTATTCAATTTTCTTACTTAGCGTTAAAAGTTGTCCTGACATATACTCACTGACACTCTCGAAATTCATGCTAGTTGACATAATCTCTACCTGTCGACGTAGGGTCCCAGTATATAATATGAGAGGTGATTGGTTTATTGCTAGTGCCAGAGAACAATAACGGATCCGATTCATACTATCTGTATAACCATCTAGTGCCCCACTGTGAAGGAGTTGGATTCAACTCTATATAGTGACGTCATGTCTAACTGTGTTACAGTGAGAGCCTGCTAAGTACACTTTCGCGTAGACAGTATTTTATTATTAATATCAGTTACGGTTTTGATTTTCGAGATGAGGATTAAGTGCTGGTATTATTTGGATTATTCAAACTACTGTTCTCATCTTGTGTGCTATTTTTACAATGTTTTGGTTGATATAACCTCCGACCTTCTTCACGCATGTCGTGTCGGACTCGGGAATCTTTCTGTCGAACTCGAGAATTTTCTGTCGAATTCAGTTTAAAACAAGTCGAGAATCTCTTAATGAATTCGAAAAACCAGGCGCCTTCTTGGAACACTACACCCTTCTTTTCGGGGTTTGCTCAGGTTCAGCTCAGTTCCAGGCATTATTTCCTTCTTTATGGGTTATGAACTACTTAATTGCCGATCGCCTGACGCACACGTACTGAAGAATGCCGGCGGTGCTGTTAATGATTATTTTGTATACGATCAGAGTGATCCCTGGAAGAAGGCTGGTTTTCTCCCCCTTCCAGTTTACTGTAACATCTTGTTGTAGTTGAACGCAAATAAATCCACAGCTTTTCGTCTGGAAAGACAAAAAAAAATGACTTACCAAGACTGAAGAACTCCTGCGTCCTATAACATGTAAGGCAGTCAAAATATACCATCGTGTTCGATCTGAAGCCAAATCCACAACGTCCCTTCATTTTTCCCCCCGTTGTAATCAAATCTCTCCTGATTGTCTGCTTCCAGTTCATCTTTTGGTCTTCCTCTTCTTTTTCTATTAGGAGTTCATTGAAGTATTTGGTTGGCAATTTTTCTCTGGATTAAAGATTAAGCTATATCCCAGCCAGTCTAGGCGTCGTTTTCATATTATTGTTGATACCACCTGTTGGCTAATGCGGTCTCTAGATTGGTAATTCGATCCTTGGAATGTTTCTAAGGTACTTGGAATCAAACTCATCTAACTTCTTCCCTTAGCTGATTGTTAAATACCAAGTCTCACTTTTATATATCAGTATGGACAAGATGTTGCTGTTGTAAAATCTTAATTCAGATCTGAGGTGAATTTTATGTTGCTCTAGAGATTGCAGAAATGATTAAATGCTGTTGAGGCCTGGCTTATACTGCACTGCAACACACAGTCCATATTGCCTTTCTTGTTTATTGAGCTTCCTAAGTAGGTAAAGTTGAACTATTTCAAGGTTGTTCCAAAAATAAAACTTCCTATTCTTTAACTCAAAAAGTTAAAGAGCTACGAAGATATGATTAGCACCATTAAAACGAACCACGTTTTGTGTTCGATGATTTATTGTCATACATTCTCAATGCACTCCTGACAGGAATTCAATGACACATCCCTGTTTCTGACGTACGTTCATGACAGTAGTTGCTTTTTGGAGTCTTACACCGGCAATATCTGCAACAGGGAGATTAAACTTTCGGGTTATGAATGCATAATTTCAGCCATCATAGTAATTCAATTTTCAACCCCTTCTGATTCATTTGGGCGGAATAAAAATAGGAGGTATTACCTTTGGAACGCTCCCCGTATCAGTAGCGCAATAAATAAGAACGCGTCGAGATAATTCCCCCTTATTAAATGTTAAATGTGTATTTTTATTGTCGTAAATTACTGCAACGTAACGGTGCGCCCTTATTGTAACAAAGTTTCGACGAACGAGAAAAGCAGCAGTAGCAGCCGCATTTAAAGCACGTATGCAAATTGGCAAGTGTGCACGTGCTGACGTAAGAAGAAGAAGAAGAAGAAGAAGAAGAAGAAGAAGAAGAAGAAGAAGAAGAAGAAAGGAAATAGGCAAATACACCACGCGGTCAAGAAGGGAATCAAAGTTTTTCCGGGGAAGATGAGCGTGTGAAAACGAGGGCAAGAACGCGCTGGCTAGGACCGGCTTGAAGTGGCGGGGAGAGAGACATTTAAAAAGCACATGTTACATGGCAGAGCATTGTAAAAACACTTGGGTGTGCGAAAAGACGTTTGAAAGATAATGAAATTAATTATTTTGAGGGAACCACGAATAAATAGATTTCATTAAAAAATGCCGAGTCGGTCGGATTTTTATTTCTTTGCCTTTTTTTTTTTTTTTTTTTTTGCTTGTTCCTTTACGACGAAGTCTCAGACAACGTATGGGTCCGAGTTTTGATATGTAGCGACAAGATTAAAGTGTAACGGTCACGTTATATCACAATGATATCTTACACTGCTTAAATAAATCGGTATTAAGTTTCACTACCTTCCATAGTAAGCAAGTTGCCATGCCCAGGACGCAACAACAAAGTAAATCTCTCTGGTAAACGATGATATCACAATAAAATTGGTTATCTTTTCTAACTGGGTAATCTCATTTTAATGTGTGCGATAGCTTCGTATAACTAAGAATAATAACTTCTTTACGTTTATATTATTCTTTATGAAAAGTGGGCGACAAATCGGCCAACAGAATAAGAAAAATAATCAAAAAAAGAAACAAGTGAAGCATGCATGGTCCTCCGTGAGTGCACAGTGAATGAAGCATAAAAAAATGACTAAGTTCAGCATTTACCCCCCGCCCGCCCTCCCATTAAGCCCCAAAAGTCCCCAGGGGACGTCAAATCCTGGTGAAAATGGACGGTGCAGTTTTAGGCCTTTACATATGTAAATTTGAGTTCTGTACCATGCAAAAAAAGAAATGACTTAGTCCATCATTTGTCCCCTCCCTCATTTATCCCCAAAAGTCCCCAAGGCCTTAACATATTTAAATTTGAGTTCAGCACCATGCAAAACTGCTAAATAGACATACACAGAAAATTTTGGACAAATATGGTAAAAAAAAAAATGGAGTGTTTTTATTAGCCTTAAAAGAGCCCCTGGTGCACACCCATGAGTTACCGCGAAGTATAGACAAACAAAATTATATAGAAATCAGTTAGTTACAACTTTTCAGAAAGTTTTATAAAAATCCAAGGGATCAATTTTTTTTTTTTAATAAGCACAAAAGTGTCAATTTTAGCCATTTTAACTCGAAAAGCACCCCTGAGGGGGGGGGTCCCGGAAAATTCGTTCTGTTACTTTTTTACTCATATCATGTTTAATGTTTGTTGCAAAATTTCAAAAAAATTCCAAGGCGTACTTATTGAGAAAAGTGGGGCACTTACGAACGGACGAACGGAAAAGAATGAATTTACAGGTTCACCTTCCATTTTGTCGGAGGAACAAATATATGATTATTAGACTATTGCGTCTTTAAAGAATAAAGATAATTTTATTCAATTAATATATCATTTAGAATTTGAGAAAATATTAAATCTTTTTCAGCAAACAAATTTAAACCGTCCGAAACCTCGGAACGTTTCATTGAATGTTCTGCTCACTTGGCAGGCCGACTGCAGGCTCGGTACGTTCTCTTGCAGAAACGTTCGTGATAATATTTACGAAACAAATTTGAACGTAATGGATGCCAAGTGTATGGAAGTAAAAGAAATAGGATGAGGTATGAGAGTGGATGATATTCTTCAAAGATAAAAGCAATTGTGAGGCAAGGGTTACGCAATCCCACCTACACCTCTCTTGAATCGGCACTGCTTGAATCCAGTCGCAAGGAGAATTACAGGAAACAATTTCGAGATAAGCGGAGAGCACATACAGCAGCTGTAGGTCCCAAATGGTCACCCATTTAGTACTGACCAGGTTCAACGTTGCTTAACCTCGATGATCGAACGTAGGAGAGGACATAATTATGAAGTCACAACATATTGACAAAATATGAACTATATTTAAAAGAAATGTTAAAGTTCAAGGACATCTTTTCTCGGTCACCAAATTTAAACGCCGATATCCAGGATATCAGGAAGTTTCATAGAATGTCCTGCTGGTTTGGCAGGCCGAGAGCAGGCTTGATGCGTTTCGCTCGAATAGTAGCGATGGAGAAGCGTTCGTAAAGCGATTAATGGAATACTAATGGCTATTTAATAACTCCTCCCCCCCCCACTGCGTATTAGTGTGAAAATGCCCGCTCTAGACTCCACGGTATCCAATAAAACAATCACGCCCCAACTAATATTTTCGGAGGTGAAAGTAAAATAATATTTGTATTAGATTGCTGGGTATTTACATGACATCCCGCTTAACAGGTATCGTTTCAAGATCTCCCTCTTCCGGGGATACAGTTCTTGTGTTTTCTTTTGAAACGATCAAAATATTTGGACTGGCAGATAGATCGACACGAAGGTAGAGGGTGGGAGTAGCTCGCAACCGAATGCATAACACTTCTATCTCAACACTCCGCCTACCCTCCCCCTGGTGCGAAATCAAAACACAAGAATTACAGGTGTTATTTCTCAGCGAGCGAGAACCGAAGGATAGCAAGAGATTTTCGCCAAGTGCCTCTCGTACACGTCCGCCATCTTGGCAAGCAAAATATCTTCCGTCGCGAATCGAATTGTCGTTTGAATAAAGGTTCCATGTATAGGAAAATGGAACTGATAAGTAGAAAATACGCACGAGCGCATGTATACATATATAAAATGTACAATTCAACACGCGCACACACACACACACACACACACACACATGTATATATATATATATATATATATACAGACACACACACACACACACACATATATATATATATAATTTTTAGGATGTGAGAGATTATATTATTCCCACAGTCAAGCAACGTCGCAGCTCACAAGAGCCATGGAAGCCAACCAACAAGACACCAGTTTCGCCCTCATTTGGGCTCATTAGTTGAACACATCCGAAGTTGGGATTCGAACCCCGAGTCTTTAGCATGTGAGGAAAGTACTCTGCCAGTTGAGCAACTGCGACGCACACACAAGAAAGTCAATTAAGCAACACAGATTAAGCAAGCCCCGGCGAAATCCGACTATGGAATGAACAAACTTCGACTTGAACAAAGGGTGTGGCCATCCAACGAGCATCCAAGCCGATGTCTCAGAAATAGGAATTTTACTGAAATGCCTTGGACTTCTAGTTTGTGAGCTGCAATGATGCTTAACTATGGAAATAATTATATCATCTCTCACATTCCGAAAATTATATTACTAATTGCTCGTTAGGTAAGCATTATAAATGACATCGTCAAATGATCTTGTAACGATGTATGTAACCCACTTTCCGGTTTACGACATCCGGTTGCGCATGCGCGCATGACCTGCGCACTGAAATATTAACGCTATTATTTCGAAATTATTATTTAACATGGGAACAGTTGGGTTTAAAATAACTTAAACGTAACACAGAAATGAACGATGTAAAAAAAGCAGATATATCAAATTTTGAATTTAACTATAATAAGTATTATGGTATCTGTTCAGTGCATATTTACCTATAAGTATGGCCAACCACTTATTATTCTGTAACTGTAATTTTTTTTCAAAAATAATCAATTATAATAAACAGAACGACTCATAGAAACTATCTATATTCTTTTTCATTTTAATATACTTTCATAGAAATGTTTTTGTTATGTAAAAAAGCAACTATTTTCTTTACGTCACAAGTGTCACGCTCATACATGAATTCCATAGCTAATATAAAATACTGACCCAACGGGTCACGGGTAGTCTAGTATATATATATATATATATTTATATATATATATATATATATATAAATATATATATATATATATATATATATATATATATATATATATATATATATATATATATATATTGACGCTGCATTGATATTATACATAATACCGTTACATTAATTCACTCGAACGTACTATGTGTAGCACTCCTTTGTCATTTGTCCTTGGGATTTTTATGTTTTTTTATGTTTTTTTTTTTTTTTACATCGAGATTACGCTTATCGCTTTCATCGTCTTTTAATGCCAACATCAAGTGCCGTGGATAGGAAACTAAATAACTCCTAGATTAATTAAGAATCGAACTCAAAGACACTCACAAAAGTTCATCCGGTTCGCAGGAAATGGTACGTTCGCGTTTTGTGTTAGTTCCGTGCAGAATGGAAGCATACAGCGGCTTCAATAGCGAATTAAATGGGTATTCGCATAAATGAGAATTTATCATGAACTTTTTTTTTTTTTCATATGTCGTGATTTTCATAATGGATACCATTCCCAGGACTATTTTGATTATGTGTGACCTTAAATGACCGAAAATAAATAAGACAACAAGGGGGTAGAGTAAACAAGTGCCCGTAAACAGAGAAAGTGCATAATAAATATGTTGTTAGGTATTACTCCTGACTTGACCATAATGACTCCCCTTGTTACAATCATTATAAATATTTACGGCCTTATCAGGTTGACACACCCGTTCCCGTTAGATCACTGGTCGGTACTAAAGTGGGTGACCATTTAAGAATCCCAGGTGTTGTATGTGCTCTCCGCTTATCTCGGCATTGTTTTCTAGCCATCCTGAACTTCAACCACTATCGACCATCACATTAATCCTTATCCTTGAGTGACCTCTTGGCCTTCTTAGGAAGTGTTTTCTTTCTGGGAAATAGTCAAGAGTATATCTGCCTGTTTCATATATATTTGTCGGTATCGTATACTTCTATGTATCCGTATATGTTAGTCTGTTCGTGTGTCTGTCTGTCTCCATTCTCTAAAACACACTATAAAAAATAAATCAAGTACGACATAATCACGTGACACACCGGTTCCCGTTAGATCATCGACGTCAAGCAACGTTCAGTCTGCTCAGTACGTGCTCTCCGCTTATCTCGGCATTGTTTCCAGTCATCCTGGACTTCTCCTTGCCACTGGACTCAAGCAGTGCCGATTCAGGAGAGGTGTGGTTGGAGACTGCGCAACTCTTGCATCACAATTACACGCACAGTTACCTTTACAAAGGGTATCCATTGTCTTTCGAGACTGAACGGAGGCTTCTAACTATTTATATTGTTTGCGGGAAGATTACTTGATTATTTCTGATCTTAATTGGCCGACTGGTTCTACCACATCAGGCTATCAGAAAATACTGACCGATGACCCCCCCCCTCTGAACTGATTTTATTGTTTTGCTTTGCTTTTTACTTTCTCTTTACAAATGCAATGCGAAAACAAACAACGATGTCTCTCTACAAAAAAGAAAAAATCAAACACCTTGTGTAAATATTTAAAGATGTAAAAAAAAAAAAAATGAAAAATAAAATATTTTACCAAGATGACCGGATCATGAATTCATTAACATGAAAAGGATTGCTATGTTATGAAAGGAGACATCCAAACCAAAACTCATGGATGAATATTTGAAGATATAAAGAGCTGGAAACGTAAAGAACTTTACCTAAATGAGTGGTCTGGGTATTAAATCGCAGAAGAAGGGTTGATATGCCGTAAAACAACTAAAAAAATATTTAAAGACATAAAAAAAAAACAACTTGAAGCATAAAATCTTTTTTTCCAAAACGACCGGATTTCGCATTAAATAATAAAAAAAAAGTCGATATACCATCAAATAAAACAAGCAGCCCAAACAATCTATATATTAATACGATAGCGCTTGTGTTATCTTACGTGTCACGCCTATTAATACGATGGCGCTTGTGTTATTTCATGTGTCACGCTTACATCCGGGTCGTTTAATTGTTATGTACTTCGATTTCTTGTCATGAATCATTTTATCACGATTTCTTCATAAGTTTTGGTTTCGGTTTCGATTATAGCTGATAGCACTTAAGTCATCTATTTATATATATATATATATATATATATATATATATATATATATAAATAAATAATTTTATCAAGAATTCTTCATAAGTTTTGGTGTCGGTTTCGATTATAACTGATGACACTCCAGTAATCTATCTTTTTTTAAATAATTTTATCAAGAATTCTTCATAAGTTTTGGTTTCGGTTTGGATCATAACTGATAGTACTCCAGTAATCTTTTTTTTTTAATAATTTTATCAAGAATACTTCATAAGTTTTTGTTTCGGTTTCGATTATGGCTGAAGGAACTCAAGTTATATATATATATATATATATATATATATATATATATATATATATATATATATATATATATATATATATTAATACGTTTTTATTTTGGTTTCGATTCAAGCTAATGCACCCAATTCATATGGATGTAGTTTTTTTTTTTTTAAATCACAACTTTATAATATATAAAAATTGATAGAGCATTAACTCTATAGAGTTAATGCTCTATCGATTTTTTTTAATATATACGAAATCTGCAAGAATTAAAATATCAGATTTAAGACCGGACTTTGCCGGGCGTTCATGCTTGTTTAAATAAATACTTTTGCAGTTTTAACAAAAGAGCTACAATAATATCAGAGCATCTCCATTTACACTGAACGTCTAAAAAATGCCAACATCAATATATTATAATGAGTTCCCCGTGTAATTTCCACAGGTCCCGCTAGTATGAATAAATATTTGAATATATAAAGAACTTGAATAAGAATAAACTGAAATACAGGGAATCTTGCTTAATTCGTGTCTGATGACAAAATTAATGCAAATCTGAAATATTTGGGAAATAGTGCTCATATTATGCCCGCTAAAATACTTTCAAATATCCCAAAGAAAATAAACTATTTAGAATATTTATCATTGAAACACTACCGTGTTTGAATATATGGTTAAGTGGCAGTTTTAGACATTTAAAACTGCTTTAAAAGTCGTCGCTCGCTTATTTTTCGAGCAAATTTCAAACAATTATTACATTTTATAGATTACTTTCTCAGCTATATTGTGAAAAAAATTTTCGATTTTCGTTCGGTAAAACAAAAGTTATGATGAATTTTCTGGTGTTCAAAATCGTAAAAATATGTAAGGAGGTTAGCGACGTTTTTATAACTGGTTTCCATAGCAACCACGTCGCATCAGCGACTACTGTTGCTACTAATTCGAAAAGAGAGGTAACAAGTTAAACAGATAATGAAATCATGAAAGGGAGATAACTGGGGGAATTTTATCTAAGATAGACAAGAGCCGTACATTGTTATTACATATGTGTTTATGGGGGCAAAAAAATAAGACTGAAATTAAATAAAGAACAAGTGAATTTATTGGAAGCCTGGGAAAATCATGGATTACAATAGAAAAATGCGAGCATGAAAAGTAATATGGTTAAACTTAAAGATAGAAAAGTAAAGGACTAGTTGTTAAAACTGGAAAAGAAAAGGACAAGATATTCTAGTAAAAAAATATAATAAATTTATAGCTTAAAATATTGCAGAATTAAGAATTGATTATATAATGTTAAATTGAATTTTTAAAAAAAACTTAATGCTGCAATATTTTAAGTTATAAATTTATTATATTTTTACTAGAATATCTTGTCCTTTTCTTTTCCAGTTCAAACAACTAGTCCTTTAATTTTCCATGTTTAAGCTTAACCATATTACTTTTCATGCTTGCATTTTTCTATTGTAATTCATGTATGTTTAATGCATATTATTAAAATGTTACAAAATCGAAGATATGTGTTTTCACTTTACACTTAACACCAGTTGCATAAAAATAAATTACCTATAGTCCATATTATCAGCAGCAGCAACAATAGCAGCAGCAGCAACAGCAGCAGCCCTGCCGATTCAACAGCGTCGGCGACCACGGCTCTCCAAATTGTCGAGCCATGGTAATCTCGGGAAGAAAAATAAAGACGGTAGTTGCTTTCTGTTTTGATTCTGGGGGTGCATTTCCCCCAGTAATTAAACGCGCCCCTAGATACCAACCTGGAAATTTCCACGACTCGGCGCGATACATACAGCGCCTAGTCTTCTCAAATGGTCACTCTTCTGGTACTGGCCAGTCTCATCGTTGCTTAACTTCGGTGATCTGGCGAGAACCGATGTGTCGACGCGATTGTGCCGCACACATATAGGAATGAATTCTGTGCATACAAATATATAAACATATTCACAAACTTTAACTTTATATAGAGAGACTAGCAGGGAGACCCGACGTTGTCCGGGATTGAATGAGGATCAACAAATTTTCCACCCTCCCAACTTTTATTCTCATCAAAATTGGTGAAATCGCTCATTTTTAAAAATCAAATCGATTGGTTGCTGCTCTAGTTAGGGACATCCCTCCCCCACAGTGTATCGGAGGGAAGCTTCACACGCCTCCCCGTAGTAATTAGTCTACAATACATTGTAGTGTACATTGCACTGTAGAGAATCTACTGTTAATTTTATAAAATTATTTTTACATAATTATTTGAATTAAAGTTAAATGTTCCGTTTGCCTGCTTCCCACCGGACTACAACTTGGATCTCTTCAAGTCCAATGTTAACAAATTCCTAATGAACCGCCCACTTAAGTAAACACTTCATCAAATCTCCACACTAACGTAATGTACTTGCAATAACCCTTATCTCTGAGTGGCTTCCGGGCCTTGATAAGTGGTGATCACTGTGTAAAAAAAAAAGTCAAGGATCATGATTCAATTGTGCTCTAAAAAGAAAACATTCATTTCGAACGTGTCCTGTCTTATAAAAGACTCTACAGTTGATTTTATAGACTGGGTAATTCTGCTTGTGCGCTGATAAAACTTTTCAAATGTACTTGTGGTGTTAGGTATAAGAGTGCTAACTTTGGTCAAAATCGGATTTCTTTCTTAAATCGGACTTTTTCGATTTTCGATACTTATCGGAAGCATTCCGACACAAGACCTACGTAAGAACACTTCCAGACACATCAATCACCTTCGAGTGAAATTTTGAAAGAAATCTGCTCAACCGTTTCCGAGTTCACATGGAACGAACTCAAAACAAACACACACACATACACACACACGTGCACTAACACACACACACACACACACATACGCAAAATTCCTTTTAAATAATAGTAGATATAGAGATTGTTACCTGGTGAGGTTCAAAAATGGCGAAACTCCACAATAATCTTGACTTTGTGTCATATCCAGCCCTCGTGAGGATGCAAGTAAATAATGATTCTGCTGGAAAATATATAAACATGTAATTGACTTCCGCTATGGATGTCGTTCTGTGGTCGTCTCTGTGTCTGTAACAGTCAATGAGTTGGTACCTATCAAGCTTGCGACCCAATTTCCAGCAAGTTCACATCGGCAACTTCCGGCAGATTACCCAATATTAAGAATAGCGTTCTATTTCGAAAACCATTCTTAATATGAGAAAAGATTAGATAATTGGGATTATTTAGTTTTCTCCTACTGCAAGAACTATGACACCAGGGTCGGAAAGTGGGATTGACAAATCAGCGCCCTCGCAGAGAAGCATTCTGACCGGCAAAAAGTGCCCGAAAACCCTGTCGACATTCCTTCGTAAGGGTGTCTCTGGCTTTTAGCAATAAATTTCTGAGAAAGTGAGAAGGCAAAGCCAGGGAGAGTGGACCTCCTAGAACTGCACAGGAACCGCATTACACCGCAATCAACGGGGACCAGACCATTGTAGGAATGATCTGTTGATTTGGGGTAGGGGGGTCTATAATAAAATCGTATTGGAAGTCATTTTGTTTCCACATAAGCACATTTTGGGATGTTAGCAACCTTCACGCGGCCACTCCTGTAAGTACCCGATGTTTTACGGGGGAAACGAATGCCGACCATAATAATCTGATTCGAAATGAATGGAGAAACGATGCTCAACAACAACAACAATGATAAAGTAAACTTATTTCGGCGCTATTCTTAATTATGCGCCGACTTCAAGAAGTCAAGCTGTTGTCGACACACCCAAGAGAGAGATACATCTGGTAGTCAGTCTTGAAAGTAATTATTCCAGCGTCGTTCTGGAAACATTTATGCTTTCATTTATTTGCGTTCGTCTTATTACTAAAGATATTTTCGAATATTAATGTACTAGCAGTTCCGTCCAGCTTTGCTCGGGCCCTATGTACTGTTCATAACTTTTTGTGCATATGTATATATTAAAAAGTGTGAATATGTACAATAATGCCTTTTTATATAATAGACTTCCTTAACCACCATAGAGAAAAGTTGGTAGAGACCGCAGATGTCAAATTCTTTTTTTTTTAAATTTGACCCAAATTTTTGAGCCCTTAAGATTTATTGTTTTGGGCTAAAATTAAATTAAAATGTTTGACCCATGTCCAAGTAACCTACATCTAAAATTTCAAATGCTTAGACCCAAATTGGCGGAGGAGTTTGGTAGAGTCTGCAAAGGTCAACCCTTTCAACTTTGACCTCTTGCCAAATTTTCAGCATGTCTTAATACACTTTATGTAAAATTTCAAATGTTTAAGCCAAAAATTGCCAGAGTAATTAGGTAGAGCCCGCAGAGGTCATTTTTTTTATTTGACCTCATTATGACCCCTTAACATTTATTTTTTGGGCTTTAATCTAATTATAAAGTTAGATCTATGTCCAAGTAACCTATATCTAAAATTTCAAGAGTTTAGACCCAAAATTGGCAGAGGAGTTTGGTAGAGTTCTCAAAGGTAAAATCGTTGAGCTTTGGCCCCTTACCAGCAAAATTTCTGGCCGAAAACCAATTAAAATGATTTACCCAAATCTCAATACCTCTTATGTCAAATTTCGAGTCTGTAGACCTAAAACTGACAGTTATTTGGCAGAGAAGAGTACACTGAGAGACAGACAGACAGAGAGACACATACACAAACATTTTCACTTTTATATATATATACTAGTATTTCAGCCCGGTGTTGCCCGGGTGTTTGGAGGTGTATGTTAAGCAAAAAAAAAGCTGTCAATTTTTTTAACTTTGACTCCTATTATGACCCCTTAACATTTATTGTTTTGGGCTCAAATTAAGCTATTAAGTTAGATCCATGTCCAAGGAATCTATATCTAAAATTTCAAGTGTTTAGACCCAAAATTGTCGGAGGAATTTGGTAGAGTTCTCAAAGGTCAAATTGTTGAACTTTGGTCCCTTAACAGCCAAATTTCTGGCAGAAAACCGATCACATAGATTTTCCCAAATCTCAGTACCCTGTATATCAAATTTCGAGTCTGTAGACAAAATTTGACAGAGTTATTGCGTAGGGAAATGTACAAAGACACATACACACGCGCACACAGACGGACACGTTCATTTTTATAGATATACTAGCATGGATGCCCGGCGTTGCCCGGGTGTTTGGAGGTGTATGTTGAGCAAAAAAAAAGTGGTAGTAGAAAGGCAGGCTCGAACCCGTACTGCGAAGGAGGAAAAGAATGGGGAAAAACGTGACGTCTTTGCTATTACGACTACCGCCAAACCGGAAGTGACGTAGGTTTTACTTAAGGCTAGACAATCGAAAAGAGGGGATGACTTTCGAAAATATCGGCGAAAAAAGCGACCTTCCCCGTGTAGAAAAGTGCCCAGTTGAAGGTGAAGGTATTAATGTTTTTAGCCTATTTTTCGATATTTGTCGTTTAAAAGGTCGAACTTTAGAACGATACTGATCTTGTAAAAATCCGTTGCCTCTGTCGAAAGTTTTAGGCAGACATGCAAACAGACATACATACATACATACATACATTCATTCACATATTGGTAACTCAAATTTTCGACGCAAACCGATTAAAAAGTATGCCCTATCTCTGAATACCCTTTATGTAAAATTTCAAATGTTTAGACTCGAAATTTGATATACAGGGTACTGAGATTTGGGAAAACTTTTGTAATCGGTTTTCAGCCAGAAATTTGGCTGTTAAGGGATCAAAGTTCAACGATTTGACCTTTGAGAAGGAGTCAAAATTGGGGTCAAAGTTTTAAAAAATTGACCCCTGCGGTCTGTATATATTTTTCTCTTTGGTAGTTAAGGAAGTCAATTATATAGAAAGGGATTTGCACACTTTTTAATATATACATATTCACATAAAGTTATAACTAGTACATAGGGCCCAAGCAAAGCCGGGATGAACTGCTAGTATATATATAATTTCAGGTTAATATTTTCCAGAGGTAACGTAACTTATGAAATCTTAAAGAGTTTAATACAAGAGTACTCAATACCGAAATAGAGGAAGATAAACGTTTTATTTGCTTTACATAAGCAATCATATATCGCTACACATTTATGATCATGTTTCGGTCAGCTAGTTACTAGTAACTAGAGATTTCTTCATGTGATGTTGCTTATCCAAAAGCTTAGTTCGTAATGTATATATATATATCTCGCTAGATTCGGCCACTCTGATGAGTCGTGGACGACGAAACACGTGTCAGTGGATAATTATATTAAAAAATATATATATATATATAAATGATTAGGATAATAGTCCACTTGAAAAACACTCGTCTAACTGAAACCACTGACAATAACTTCTTTTCCCACTCTTTAACTGTGCTTGAATCAAAACGTTGATTCCATGAACAATGCTTCTTTCTTAGAACTGCACACCTGTGAAACTCTTTTCCGTTTTCCTGTTTCCCAGCTGACTAAAACTTGGTTGTCTTCAAGTCCAACATAAACAAATTCTTGATGAACCGCCTCCTTAAGTAATCCAATCTACCAAATTTCCATTGATAACCACTACTACGATATTATACCATTGATTACTGTACACTAATAACCATTATCCTCGAGTGGCGTCAGGGCCTTGATAAGTGGTGACTCCTATGTAAAAAAATAAATAAATAAATAAATAAGTACAATGGTTTTAGGATATTTATAGATTTGTTTTCGCGATAAATAACGTGTTCTTAAATACATTGATTATACATGTAACATTTACAAACATTTTAGAATAGTGTTGCTGTTATTGAAATTCATTTATTGATCAAATAGAACACGTATATAAAATACGTTTTGAAGCCATCCAACGCAAAAAATAAAAACAATTTAAAAATAATGTTTATCGATATATTTCGGCGAAGAAACTCGTCCATGTCAAGATTCGTTTTATTTTTATTTATTTTTTTTTCTAACGCCTCATGATTGTACTTTTAGGCGGGACACGTCCGTTTAGTAGTTGTTCAACGGTTTTTTTTTTTTTATGGTCCAGGAATGCACATGGCGTGTGCGGAAGGAATAATTGGTTGATTTCCTGTTTGTAAAGCGTTGGCAAATAGGAAATCAAATAGAACACATGCATAAAGTACGTTTGAAGCTATCCAACGCAAAATATAATAAACAATTTAAAAATTATTTTCACCGAAATATTTTGGCGAAGAAACGCGGCCTTGTCACGACTTTTTTTTTTCTTCTTCTAACGTCTCATTATGGTGTTTTTAGGCAGGACACGTCCGTTTTGTTGTTGTTCAACTGTTGTTCAACTGTTGTTCAACAGGACTATAAAATACATTGAACAACAACTAAATAGACGTGTCCCGCCTAACGAGGCGTAAGAAAAAACAGGGCTGGTTTCTTCGCCGAAATATATCGGTAAATATTAGTGTTAAATTGTTAATTATTTTTTTGCGTTGTGTTGCTTTTAAATGTAGTTTATATACGGGTTCTATTTGATTTCCTCTTTGCCAACGTTTTGAAAGAAAGATCCCACTAATTATTTGTTTATTAATACTTGTTTTTATCTTTAATTAGTAATGCTTTAATATATAAAGTTTATGTTTATTAATGGCATGTTAAAAAATAGACGTGTTATCTACCAAAAGTTTTCTTAATTGGAGGACAAGAATATTGATTAGTAAGATATTTAACAATGGCGCTATTTTCAGAAAGGTGCGCGGTTAACCTTCTTGACAATGTTGTGGTAGTTAAGCTGATATATACGTTTTTTTAGGGGGGGTATTTTTTGTTTGTTTTTTTCTTCACTGACAGAGACAGTCTCCCAATGGGCACTTACGCACATGTAAAAGGTTTGTCTTATTACAAAACTCGAGACGAGGAACTTGGAAGTTTGATGTTTTAAATTTATTGTAGAAAATGATTAGTTTTAGTCGATATGTTGCATGTGTAAAGAACGGCTATATGCAAATGCATGGAAATGACGTCACTGATAAAAAATGACTAAAAAGGAGAAAAAGAACGATCACGGGAGAAACGTGGAGTAGGGAACAAAAGAACGTTCGAGATCACGTTAGAGGCGTAAAGCCATGAATGACATTTGAGAGCACGGTCACGTGAGGGACGCCACAGCGGTAACGAATGTGATAAAAAATATCTTTGTACAACAAAACAATCGAGTTGAAGTTATTTTCTGTTCTTTGTCTACTTTACGACTGAAATCACAACGTGTATAAAAGTGTGTTGGTTTCCGGACAACGTTACATATTTTTTATTAATTATATTTTGATACTTTTCATCAACTCTATAGAAAAAAAATCAACCTTGACAAGGGCGAGTTTCTTCGCCGAAATATATCGATGAACATTATTTTAAAATTGTTTTTTTTTTGCACTGAATGGCTTCAAAACGTATTTTATATACATGTTCTATTTGATTTCCTATTTACCGACGGTTTTAAACAGGAATCTAACCAATTATCCATTCAGCACACGCAATGTGCATTCCTGGAATATAAAAAACAAACAGTTAAGCAACAACTAAACGAAGGCATCTCGCCTTAAAGTACCATCATGAGGCGTAAGAAGAAAAAAAACAATCTTGACAAGGGCGAGTTTCTTTGCCGAAATATATCGATAAACATTATTTTCTGTTCTTTGTCTACTTTGCGACTGAAGCCACAATGTGTGTAAAAGTGTGTTAGTTCCTGGACAACGTTACATATTTTTATTAATTATATTTTGATACCTTTTCATCAACTCTATAGAGAAAAAAAAACAATCTTGACAAGGGCGAGTTTCTTCGCCGAAATATATCGATGAACATTATTTTAAAATTGTTTCTTTTTTTTTACGCTGGATGGCTTCAAAGTGGATGTAGTTCCGATAAAATAGCTTTATATATGTACTAGCAGGCCGCCCGGCGTTACCCGGTCGTAAATACGCATGAATATTAAATATTTTAATTAATGCGGAATTCTTATTTATTATAAACAGAAATCCGGTAGGCATTAAACGTAACGTTTAATTCCTTTTAAAATAATGAAATAAAGGGAAACGAAAAGAAACTGAGACATTTACATGCAAGTATTATGTCTTTGTAAATAGTGTATAGGTTGACAGTTGTCCTCATGCACACACACATTCGCACTTTTATTGATATACTAGCAGGCCGCCCGGCGTTTCCCGGTCGTAAAATACACATAAATATTATATTTTCATTAATACAGAAACTGAGACATATGCATGCAAGTATTATGTTTTTTCTACACAATTCACATCTTGTAAGTAAAACAAGTACTCGAGCTGAGATCGAAACCCAAACCTAAAGACAGTGACTCAAGTACGATAACCATTAAGCCAACTTGACACGACGCGTTAAAAACTGTTTTCAAACCTATGTATTCCTAACATAAGTAATCCGCTATGTGAACAATTTGCGCATGCGCATTCGTAAAACAGTTGGTAAACAGATAAAAAATTCGATGACACCCACGTACCAATATTTTTCAATTTTGACTCCTTAGCAGCCCTTTTTCCCGGGTGAAAACTGATTAAAAATATTTCCATATGTCTGAATACCCTATATTCCCAATTTCAAGTTGTAGATCCAAAATTCGTTGAGTATATAGGTTGAGAAGTGTCCTCACGCAAACAAACATTCTATCTTTTATAGACCTACAGTTAGATTATAGACCTATTGTTAGATATGTTTGGATTCCGTACATTTTTTATAGATATTATTTATAAATTGTCTAATTTGTTATGCCAATAAAACCATTATTTAACATTGGTAAATTCACGCAGCAAAATAGTTAGTGAAGAGGAGATTAAGTTAATGCGGATTAATAAGATTTTAATTGTAGCTATTTTGTATCGGAAGGAACATTCGCTTAGGTAATTAAAGGCAGAATGATTATTATTTGGGGTTGTTTTATCTGTTGATGTAATGAACTGTTTGTTATTGTTAACGTCAAAACATCTTGTTTGTATTTTATTCATGGATGAACGTAAGCGCTGAGTTATTTTGACATGTGTTTTGCAAAGTTACTTGCAATGTGTTGATTTCATTATTATTTTTGGTTAGAATTAGGATGTCGTTGGTGGTTTTTATAAGGTTATCTATTATATAAATCTCAAACGTCTGTTTGTATGTATGTATGTATGTATGTATGTATGTATGTATGTATGTATGTATGTATACCAAAAACTTTCAACACACGCGACGGATCTTCTTGAGATAAGCATCGTTTGGAAACTCGATCCTTCGGACGAAAAATATTGAAAATTTGGCCAAAAACAGTCATTCCTTCACCCTCAACTGGGCAGTTTTGTACAAGGAGGGTTCGCTTTTTTTCGTCGACATTTCGCAAGTCATCGTCTCCGTTGTATTGATTATGCTTAATTCAATGGTCTGGACTTCCGGTTCTGCCATGGCCGCGTCGACCAAGACGTTACGCTTTTTTTTCCTCCTTCGCATTGTGGGTTTCGGGCCTTCCTGCCTACTTCCACTTGTTTTAACAATACCTTTCTCCACTCGGGCTGCCTACTGTTGCTTTAATTCCCCACCCCGCTACCACCACTTTTTTTTTACTACACCATCTACACACATTCGGGCGACGCCGGGTACCCCCGCTAGTAAATTATAAATTATTATTATAATTTTTGTTTTTAATTTCTATGAAACGAAGCTTCATAATTTGTGTATTCACTTTTTCTCATTTTCATAATTGTTGTTTCACCATGTTTCGGCCAACTCATCCTCTGGCCTTCTTCTTCGTGGTGCAGTGGGTAGAAGCGTTGAGTCTCTACTGCTCCAGGTGAGTATTGTCTGAAGATAGCGGTTTCAATCCTACCTAAGCAGGCTAGAGGATGAAATGGGCTAACAACAACTATGGAAGGCAGTAATTACTGGGGACACAGTTACAAGATCCAGAATTCCTACTCTGTCGTGGTTAATCACTTGAAGAAGGCCGGAGGATGAGTTGGCAGAAACGTGGTGAAACAACAACTATGAAGATGAGAATAACAGACTGCAAAATAAAAACAAATTTATAATTCTATATTTTTATGAGGTTATAAATTATTTTTTTAAAAAACAATCATGCTTGTATAGTTTTTTCTTCAGTTTTGTTTAGTTAGTTGTTTGTTGTTGTTGTTGTTGTTGTTTTATTTTTGTTTTGTTTTTTGTTTTGTTTTTTGTGTTTTGTCTTTTTTTACCGTTTGTTTTTTCACATTATGATGATCAAATTTAAATTCCATCAAATTTCTAATCTCCTATTATATTAAATCTGGAAAATTTCTAATCTCCTATTATATTAAATCTGGAAAGTTGTATTTCTCATGAAATATATAATTTATTGTATAAATGCTGGTACCTTTGTCATTATATAAGACATCGGTCCTCTTTCGATCACGGGAGTTAATCAACGTTGAGCATGGCAGAAGTAGCAGGTGGTGACCATTTGGAAATACCAAGCGCTGTATGTAGGTGAACGACGATAACCGTCCACAATAACTGCAAAAGCCTAACATTGTTATCTCCCCTGAGAAGGATATACAAACGAGTGGCGATGATCGCTTGTGAATTTTATTTCCATGACACTTTCTCCTTCGAAAGAAACCGCTTGTTAGCGTGAGTGACACTGGAATCTTCATCATTATTCATTCTTATCTATTAGAGACTAGCAGTGTTACCCGACGCTGCCCATTAAACTTTCACCTTTTTCACTATTCTTCTCTCTTCCCTCCATCCGTTTTTACCACCCTCTCCCAACCCCTTCTTCTCCGTTTAGTCTTCTCTATGTCGACGCGCACATACTTATACAGTAGAACACCGGGATACAGTGGCCCTAGGATACGTTTTTTTCCCCGATTACGATGTGGAATACGATGTTCTCCGACCCCTAGTGACGATATTTCCCCTGCCTTACGGTGTTATTTATAATGTTATTGGATTATATACATGTGTATTATATACTGTACTGTATTTTGTTATTAATTTCTATTATGTACTGTATAAAATTTTGCTTAGGCCCCGCCATACGGCGCTTTTACTAACCCCGGAACGAATCAATGTCGTATTTCAGGGCTCTACTGTATACACACACAGAGTACTTCATTTTACAGATTCCTCGGGAAATCGCTCGGCATAAGGGTATTAACTCCTTGGTTTAAAAAATCAGAATTGCTTCGCTTTTTTCTAATTTTTATATATTATTCATTGAGAGGAACGCCGATCAAGAAAATACCGATTTTTCTGGTATTTGCTTTGTCGTTTTTGATTTTTAGCTAAACATTTAAAGAAAAAAAGCATGCACATATACACACAGACAACTGCCTTTTATATTATAGTCATATATTAAAATATAATATTAATATTATTATTATATGTCATATATTAAAAGAGTTAAGAGTATAGGAGTTCTCACACAGGTAATCATCAGTGATTCGTCACTGACAACAACCGGCGGTGTTCCCTGGAATCTGGGTAACAACGTTTCCACAGATTTTCACTACTCTTCATCTCTTATGGCAATCTTTGCAAATTAATTTGCGTTGTCGTAACAACCATTTACCATTGATGGCCTTCGCTGGAATTTGAGTGGCACCAAACCTCCCCAAGATTCCAGTCCGCTTCGCACTCGTCCAGTGGAATTCTGGTTAGTGCTTTCTCTCTCGAATCTTTACATTCTCCTTGACACTTCACGATAATCTGGTGTGACGCTAGTCTATTCCGGTACTACATTTGGTGGGGGTGAGGGAATTTTCCTTGCCATTGATCTAAAGTAATCCCGACTCGGGAGAAATACGATTGATAATTGTGCAACCCTTGCTTCACTATAAAATTCTCATCGTCTAGACACTCTTTCAGGAGGTGTCCATTGTCTCTAAAAATGGATTCGGTTTCTTTAGTTATATCACAAACTCCCTCGCGAGATACTTGTGCCTTCTTATAAACATGGTCTGTTCCTTAGAAAGGTTCGTCGTTAAATTTTTTAGATAATGAAGAACAGAACCGTAAATTTGAATATTTGGACTACTATTCTCATCTGATTATTCAACGTTTCAACCGATGTAACTTCCGAAATTATTCAGTTGCATTTTTTTATAACATGGCCATGTCTGTCGAACTCGTGAACCAGTACAGAATATTTCAAACTGAATCCTTTATCTAATCCATTGGAGTGGATTGTTCTTGTTCCGTCAGCCATGAATGTGTAGTAGTGTTAATTTGGAACCGTGGAGTAACTAATAATAGTGTTTATTAATAATCGGTACCAAGTGACAAACAATCTTCTGGAGCTGAATGCTGTTATCCATACCAAAAGCTATACTAAAAACTAAGAATAACATCGTTATTACTGCTTTTACTTGGTTATGGGCGACAGGATGAGAACAATTAACCTCGTTGATTAAATAATGCGTCTGCTTCGAAATTCCGTATGAATTCTCAAGTTCGATATAAAGATTCCCAACTTCGATAAGAAGGCCAGAGATTATATCGCCTGAAACGTTCTGAAAAAAAGAGCCAAGATGAGAATTGTAGTCCGAATAATCCGATATCTTCTTTAGTTAGAATTCTTTCTATGTAGACATTGGGTACTTACTGTTAATTAATGCCATCCGGCGACGCCGGAAGGAACAGGTATAGGAACTGAAGTAATAAAAGAAATCCTGGACGGTATCAGGTTTCTGAATTTTAGCACTGGAACAAAAGAATGGTCTCTGAGGTAATTGCAACCCAGATTCTGACCGATGACGGCAAACACTAGAGAAAAGGAAAGAGGTGTGCGGATAATATAAACAAGATGTCACAAACACGAGCAAAGACACAAGTCACGAAACGAGAGGCGATCGCACGAGTCGGCCTATCTGCCTGTCACCCGCCATCGCCATCTCTCTCATCCTCCGCACGCCACACGCGTCGATTGTAGCTAAAGCGGTTGTTTTTACAGACGAAGATATTTTGTCATTCATTTCATTTGATAAACACAGAATACTTTTCGACGAGCGTTGGTACCGTTAAGTACAGATGAAGCTGATCGATAAAAACAAATATACATTCGAACGCATGAAAATAAAACGCAGAGATGACGTTATCCATTCATTTAAAGACTCGATCGTTACCAAACATTACTAGAGGGGCCAGCAGCTCTAAGTGAAAGTGTTTTTGTGGAACGAAGTATATTCGAACTTGGCACACCCAGGTTTCCACTCGGTGTCGTTAACCACGGCCTCCCCGTTCTGATTATTTGTTTGTTTGTTTGTTTGTTTGTTTGTCTGTCTGTCTGTTTGAACCGGATTAAATATAACCGTTGGCCTTCAAACAAAAATAAACCGCTGAGGTTCGTCTGAGTACCATTCTGGAAACCTAGACTGTGTTTTAACCATCACATGCTTATTTACCTGGAGAAAGAATAGTCTGACCCTCCCAGGCATTATTTCCTCCTCGAGAAGATGGTGGGTTTATTGCCGGTCGCCTAAATCAGTCCTACCGCGTAATACCAATAGGTCTGTTTCTCGGCTATTTCTGTATAAGCCAGAATTCTCTCCCTTTAGTTGCCTCTTTCTTCCATGTTAAACTGATTTCATGCCTTGTTATTGAAAATGAGTATTTTTTTTTTATCGTTTTGGTAAACCATAAAAGATTGCTGAAATTAACTGGAGCCAACGACAAAAAAAGATGGCGGAAAAGTCACAGAGACTGGTGCAAACTTTCTGTTGCTAGGCGACTCCTTTAACCTGCACTCAGTCACCTTTGGAAGCACTAGGTAATTAAAGTAAAGAAAATTCTCCTAATTGGGATACGCAGATCTCAGTTTGCAATTGGGCAACATCAACTTATCTCAAACCGTTCGATATCATTATAATATATCAACATAATTATATTATAGGAATTAAATCTTATGCATTATAAACAAACTGCTGGTGTACAAACCCACACATAAACATTAAAACGCGACAACGCAATATTGATAAACCCACGAATGCTTGTGCCTATTTACACACCAATTAAATCTTATCACATAAAAGCAAGTAAATTGATTAAGAAGTCTGTCTGTTTGTAGAGGAATTTCGCTAAAAGTATAAGATAGCAAAGGGGGCTCGAGGGAGACGGTGTCCTAAAAGGAAAGCGGCTAAAAGCGGAAGTTGAAAATCACGTGAATTCCGCTCTCAGCCTCTGAACATCGATGACGCAAGACGGCGGTCTCCATGTCGGGGTGGTGGAAGGCGGACACAGATGGCCAAAATTCGACCTTAATAAATATGCAAGCGGTATCTATCCTCCCAATTAATTCCTACTCAATCCCTCATCCCCACCCTTCCCCTCTTTCTTTCTCTCTCCTTCTCTCTCTCTCTCTCTCTCTCTCTCTATCTATCTATCTATCCGTCTATCTCGTATACCCCGATTTGTTTTCTGTTTTTGTTTCGCCAGAAATAAAACTGCTTAACAACTAGTTACGGTAAGCAGAACATCGTAGAGTTAAAATTTTCCTTTCTTTCCCGTCATATCATTGCCACACGTGTATATAACAATGATGGAAGCAAGATACAACTCTATATATGTTGCCTATCTTTGTCTTGATCTATTGTATAGTGCTTACGTGGTTGAAAACGCCTTTAAGTCGGACTTAAAAATATGAGGCACGCATACTGGCCATATTTGTCTCGTGGCGAAGATTCGTCCGCTGTGTTACGGAAAAAGAAGTTAAAAGATAGAATTCTATGTCATTATCAAGTTAGGAACGGAATATGAGAGTCAAATAATTGAAAAATGGCGGGAAAAATCTAATGAGCTAATCTTATGCATTGTTAGCGATGACACAGATGCAGAGAGAGGAAAAGAGTGAAAGAGAAGCAAAACGTTGCGAAATAGTGTTAAATCGTGACTCCAACTCTGTCATGAGTCAAATACCAAAAGTTTATGAACTTGTTCGGAAAAACTCTAAAATGTAACAATCAGTAGAGTGCACCTATTTACTATGCCTCCCCACGGGACAAAGTCAGACACCAGGGTCGTTTTTTAACGTGGAGAAAAGGTACAAAAATAAAAATTGTCTCAGTCGTGGAGGATTTCTCCTCCACCGAAAGAGAACAAGAAAATGAAGTGCAGTATCTGAAGAACAGATGGTATTTATTTGCTCCCTCACCGAGCAAATTAGGCACAAGGCCAATTCGATCACCAGCAACCCGATAACAAGTGAGTCGTTTAACTTATTCTTTTACATATGAGTGACCATGTGAGAATAACAGATTCCTCAGTTTGAAAACAGAAGTAATGTACAATTTGTTTTAATAACATTGGGAAATATATAAACCCATCTCTTATCTCACTACATTAAAAACATATAGCGGCAGATAGTAATGTAGATGGACTTGATTCTCGTGCTTTGGAACGGCAACTAGTCGAAAAGCAAAACTACTAAACAATAACATATAACTATTTTTCTCTGCGTGTCTCATTGTTACTGTCAAGCATTTCTTGTTGTTTTTTTTATATATATATAATTTCTTCTAAAACAGACCAAACTCATGAGATATGTATTTGGAGATTGCGCAACCCTTTCTATACACTCTTTCATAAGATGTATTAAGTTTCTTCAGTTATACCAAAAATTTTCTCCGGTGAGATTTGTGTGACAGAGTGCGGACGCGCATGTGGTTAGCAGTAGCAGCAGCCATATGCAAATGACCGAGTCGGCTGTACGATGTGATAGAAAAGATAAAAAAGGACACGCGTGTACAGAGAAGCACGTATTCCAGAAGTATTTGGGGTGTACATGTATTTGAAACATGTTCGAGATGTAGAGGTATTCGAGACGTGTTTGAAATGGAGATGTGTTCGAGAAGTGTTGTAAATGTAGATGTATTTAAGTCGTGTTTGAGATATAGAGGTATTCGAGACGTGTTCGAGATATAGAGGTATTCGAGACGTGTTCGAGATATAGAGGTATTCGAGACGTGTTCGAGATATAGAGGTATTCGAGACGTGTTTGAGATATAGAGGTATTCGAGACGTGTTCGAGATATAGAGGTATTCGAGACGTGTTTGAGACACGAGAGAGCGAAAATAGACGTGTTACACACGTGAATCGTGAGCCACAGTGAACGACATGTCCTAAATATGGCAGGACAAAGACAAGATACAAATGTTCGACACGGCAGAGAACTACTAAGCACATTGAAATACGAAAAAACTTTTGGTAACAAGAGGCATTATTCTTAAAGTACCTTAACTAAATGTCTGTTGTTTTAAATGCAAAAGTTAGTCGCATTCTTTTCTTGTCTTTGTTTCCTTGCCACTGTCCGCATATAACGTGTGGGTCCCGAGTGTTGACATGTAACGACTCCGTTACACTTATGTCTAGCCGTGTAATGAGCGCTGGTCATGCCTGGTCCTGTATGGGGGATTAGTTTTTGTTGTGTCTCAGAGAACGCGTCGATGCTAAAAGATGGTGCAAATTTTGCTATCAATTTTTATGGTGCGAATTAGTGGAAAATGTTGACATGTAACGTCTACGTTCCAGTTGTACCTTCTTGTAATTCATTGTTAAAATTGTTTGAAAAACGAAATACAACTCTTGATTGTATTCTCACCTTGGTTGTTATTCCACACGTTTCGACCGACATGACCGCAAATGAATTTTTTTCAACATGGTAATTTTTTTTCAACATGTCAAATTCGAGAATGTATCTCTACTATTATATAAAAGTCTTTTTATGTGTGTGAGAGAGTTCCTTCCTTAGAGGTTCCGAAACGGCTGAGCCTATCTTTTTGACAATTTTACACAAAGATAATTTATATGTCTGGCAGTGTTCTTAGATATGTTTTGTACGGAAATTTGTGGGATAAGTATCGAAAATCGAAAAAATTCCAATCCTAAAAATGATTTTTCTTCCTTATAAATAAAAAAAATAATTTTTAGGAGGAAATTTAGGTTGTACCGTCAAGGGAGATAATAAAATCTCAACAAATAATTTCTTATTAGAAAAAAAAAGAGATTTGTTGACATCTGGAAACATAGCTCAGTGGTAGAGTATTCGCCTACAGATCGAATGATCACGTGGTCAAGCCCACTTTGTACCCCATCATTTTTATTTTTTTTTATTAACGAATTCAATTTACGATAAAAGAAGAGATACCATTTAAAATTGCCACAAATCATTTTGCATATTTTAAAACTAAACATTAATCAGATGTGAGTTTCTACGCGCTCATCCTCAAGCTGAGGTGATATTTTAAACAAATGGACGAAATTTGATGAACGATATTATCATTATTATTTATTTTTATTTACTTTTTATTATTTTATTTTTATTTATTTATTTATTTATTTGCGAATTAGTCCACCGTGCAAATTATTCCTCGTAATACATAATAATCAATAGATGATTGATTCTTGAATAATACATACGTAATCTGCATCAATTAAAATATCATGTTTAAGCGTATCGTACGAACGGGCAACGTCGGGCGTCCAGCTAGTACAGAATATTTCGAACTGAATCGTAAATTCAGTCAACGGGATGGATTGTTCTCGCTCTCTCAAACATGATCGGACAGAAGTAATAATTGGAACTGTGGCACAACGGTTAATGGCGTTTATCGGTCCTAAGAATTTTATTTTCATATATGAAGAAGTTTTATTATTAGTCGAACAAGATGTGGCCTACCTGCATCTATTTATTTTTCTCCCAATGTTAGATACAAGGTCGGTTTTAAAATTGAGAGAATCTTTAGAAAAGGGAATACTCTGGATTAGGACAAAAATTAAAATTAATTCAGATTTTTAATGTGGGGAAAATTGAGCTTCCTAAAAAGGGACGCACTGGCCCAGTATAAGAATAAACATTACCTCAGTCTAGAGAGATTTTTTTATTTCACTAACCGATGACGGAAAATGCGAAATATAGTATTAGAATAGATAGTACGATTTGATCGTAAGTCGAGGTATTATTTTACAAAATGTCTGTTTGGGATTTCAACTTAAATTAAAAACCAACTGTTATAAGTAGCACTGCCAGGGGATACCAAGTAATCAGAACTGTTGTTATTATTATTATTATTATTATTATTATTATTATTATTATTATTATTATTATTATTATTATTATTATCGTTGTTGATGTTAGGAAATTAGAATGTTTAGAAAATATCTATCGGGGATGCTAACGAGGAATGTTAACTTGATAGAATGGAATTTTATCCTGGCAATTATGTTTTCACTTGGAAGATGAATTTGAAATACAGAAGCCCATTTGGAATGTGCGAATAATAAAACTGAATTGTGTGAAAACCGTCAAGTGATAGTTTTAGATATAGATGTGGAATTTAGTTTCGATATAATAATTGATAGAGAATTTTTTAAACCTAGTTAGACGGTCGAGTGCCAGCTTTTGGCCGGGCCAGACATAGAATGAAGTAACTCACTCGATACAAGTTGTGAGGGATGGGGCGTTACGAATTAGACAACGGTGAAATTTATGTACGTGCAAAATGAATGCCGATGTTCAAAGTGTATAAATATTTTGATCCCTATCTTTATTTAAAAATTCACGAAAAATCAGGAAATTAACCAATTTTAATGAAATTTTCAGTATTTATCAAATAATAATCGCGAAATATAATGAACTACTTATTTTTATTTAAATCTTAGTGGAAATTTATTATTCTGTTTAAACAAAAAATACCTTTACTAAAGTTATGGTTTTCAGTAGTAAATAAAAAAAATGAAAGAATTTATTTTTGCTTTCTTTATGTAAATAAAGCATCGTAATTTGTAACAATAATGATTGGTAATGGTGGTAATGGTAGTGATGGTGGTAGAAATATATTATTTAAGAGGGCGGCTCAACAAATCTATTTACATTATTGTGCTTGAAAACGACCATGTTATGGTCAGGTGGGGAGCACCCCCATGGTATTGTGTTCCACAGACGGGCAATTTTAGGAAAGAAACTTAGCTCATGGAATTTTCGTTTAGAATTGAAGGGAGATTAGAAAACAACAAGTAAAACGACTCCTAATTATTTTTATTTAAATCTTAGTGAAAATGCACTATTTTGTTTAAACAAAAAAATACCTTTACTAAAGTTATGGTTTTCAGTTATAAATAAAAAAACGTAAGAATTTATTTTTTTTATTTTTTATATAAATAAAGCATCGTAATTTGTAACAATAAAATAAAAATAAAATAATTTTTACATGAACATTACGAAAAAAGCCCCTAAAGTTGGTATTAATGAATTCGATATAACTCGAAGAAAAATTAATTTCTCGAACTACCGATATTATCATTGAATTAAGCATTGTTTACTTAATATTTTCACACCAAAAAATTATAATTGCAAAAAATTTTTCTACTTTTTTTACGCTTACATTTTTAACGTAATCTTTACATGTAAGATTCTAATATTTCCATTGCACGCATGAACATATGATCATCAACGTAAGATAATGTTCATATAATCTTGGAAAATAAAGTAAAAAAATTAAATTGAAAAACAAGAACATAGAAAAATAATTTCATTAAAAAATGGTAAAAATTATACGAACGTTCCATGTTGGTAAGTACGGGTGTACAGATTTGAAAAGAAAACCAGTCTGTTTTGCCCACCATCCTCCTCTTTTCAACTACCCGCCTGTTTGTGTTTATCAACTTTAAATTTTACGTAGACATTCTGATAAATTTTAACGTAAGTCTGTATTTTTTGGTGTGTAATTTTTTCAATGATTATAAATTGTTTTCTTAACCAATTGTAATTCTGTATTAATATTAATAAAAAATGGCGCTAAATTTTTTATGAATAAATTGTCAGTAGTATAATTAATGGATTTAATTAACTTTTATGCATTTTTAAATGAAGGGAGGAGGTATGCTGGAATAATGTTTAATAAAGAAATAAATTACGTCTAATTTGTCCTTCAATACATATTGAATTTTGTCGCCAGAGTTTTATTTGGTACGATAAACAAGTCTCGTTCCTACCAGTGTCACATTTTTGAATAATTATTACTTTTTTATCAAAAGTTAAGTACATTTATTGTATTAATTCATTATCTTAAGACTTTAACTTAATACTTAACTTGGAAATAATTCCAGAAACCTTATATTTTTCTGGCCAGAAAAATGGAAACACGATCTTTGTCATAAAGAAATTTTACGTGAAATATTTTTTAGATTTGAGATAAAATTATTCAAAGTATTTTTTATTTCACACACTTTTATTTTCTTGGAGAAATTAACTTTAAACTATAATCTTTCAAACACAATAAAAAGTAATCGAAAATTAAAAAAGTATTATGATTAGCCGGTGTTCAAAAACATGCCCCTTACCGAAACAGCCATTAAACTGCCCGTACCTAATGAAATTTCAACCTCGACAGAATAATTGAAGAATAAAAGATCATGAAATCACCAACTTTGTCTGGCGTTGTTTAAAAGAAAAAAAAGAATGACACGATGACAAAAGTTATGCTGTTTGTGTATATGTAAAACACCCCCACACACACACAGGAACACAAAACGATACATTATATAATCAGGAACATTTTTGTTATGTATAAATGTAAAGACACTGCACAATATTTTATATATACACTAATCTACGTGCCCGGCATAGCCCGGGTGTTTTGAGGTGTGTGTTGAACAAAAAAAAATGTTGTAGTAGGAAGGCAGGATCGAACCCGTACCGCGAAGGAAGAAAAGAACGTGAAAAAAGTGATCTCTTTGCTGTTACCTCCATCGCCAAACCGGAAGTGGCGAAGTTTTAAATTAAGGCTAGTCAACTCTTATCCCTTAGTGGCTTCCGGGTCTTGATAAGTGGTGACCACCATGTAAAAAAAAAAAAATCGAACAGATGGGATGACTTTCGAAAATATATGTGAAAAAAGCGACCCCTTCCTGTAGAAAAGTGCCCAGTTGAGGGTGAAGGAATTAATGTTTTAGACAATTTTTTTTATATTTGTCGTCTGAGGGGTCGAGCTTCAAAACGATACAGATCTTATGAAAATCCATCACATCTGTCAAAAGTTTTAGACATACATACATACATACATACATACATTTAAACAGACAAGTAAGATTTATATTATAGAAGATGATTTACATTCCTTTAATATCTACCGGTATGCAACACAACGATGTGTCTCACTCAGGCTCCGTGGAGCGACAAGTAAATATGAAACAGGCAGGCGACATCATATTCGGTTTGATCTTTGTTTTTTTGTTTTTTAAATTAATTATATCTCAGAATACGTCATCGTTTCCTGACTGATAAAAAGGGAAA
Organism: Euprymna scolopes; assembly: GCF_053919585.1. Classification (NCBI taxonomy): domain Eukaryota; kingdom Metazoa; phylum Mollusca; class Cephalopoda; order Sepiida; family Sepiolidae; genus Euprymna; species Euprymna scolopes. The sequence continues at coordinate 27,229,409 of NC_136494.1, forward strand.
ATGAGTTTATTGTCTTTGATAATCATGAAAGGATGCAAGACAATAAACTTGATGAACGGAATGAAAAAATTAAAAAACTATTTGTTCCAAGGGCAAATGTATCGATTACATTATCCTATTATGTAAACCTTGGTGGCGGTCCAAGTAGTTCTCATCCTAACGATTTGATGTCTTCTATTCAATGAAGATTTGACAGGAAAAATCAACTCTAAATAATAAAGAACCTTTTAAAAAAAAGTGTAATTTTGTTCGCCGAAAGCAAAGAGGCAACTGAAATGTCAGAGTGACATTAAAGAGCTACATGGGTGATTAAGTTTGTTTTTATTTCGTAAAGAGGCGTTTAGCGATCGCTCATAATAATCTACACGACCGTGGCCCATGTAAATAGAAGTCCGTTCCTCTTAACTCACGTGACCTGCTGACGTCACAGACAGGTAAAGTATAATGGTCACGGTTAGGAGATAGACGACTTTTAGGAAGGTAGTCATTTTCAGGTCCAAAAAATGACTATATTTTCTTTTTCCGAAAGATAAAGAATTATTTTGCATTAAAAAGGGAGTATATTTTACCGGGAAAATCTTCTAGTGTGGTTTTGTTTTATTTTTTAAGTGTATTTAATTATTAAAATATGCATCCGCTTAAAAATATTTTAAACAGAATTTTCCGGCAAAAATAAATACTCCCTATTTTAGTACAGTCACTTTTGGGTAAGTTTTATTAATTGAACTCAAACAGAAAATGACTCTTCATGTAATAGTCGTCTATCGCCTAACCATAGCAATTGTACTCCATTCTAAAAAGTCAGCAAATTACACGACGTTAGTAGAACGGCCTTCCGTTTACGTAGGCCACAATCGCGTAGGTTAAGATCGTCAGCCATTTTTTTTTTAACCTGGCCCATGTGCTATACCTAAAGAGGCGTTGCTTCCTACTGCTAAATATTGCTAAGTACTTGGATTAGAAATTATTAGAGAATCGTATTCGCAGAAATATTTTATTGCATAAATCTGTTGTAGGGTCATTGGGGTTCGAGCGGTTAACTCTCTGGGGCAATCACCCAGATGGGAACGATAAATTAGCAGTAAGGACGAGAGACAGCGGGAAGAGAACGCTAAATAGTCAATCTGGATGAGACGGGCAGCGAGGTGACATGAGTAAGATAAACTGGATACAGTGTAAGAAGGGTTCAGGTGGTTAACTATTAAAATGGGGATCGCATGAGTTGGGAGCGATAACTTAACGAAACTGAAATGAGACTAAATGTTTGGGAGAGAATTAGAAGGATTTACTCTGCATGGTATGGACATTAGTGAGATGAACAAGATGCAATCTCATTAGGTTTATACTGCTAACATTTTGGGGAACTCGTCAAGCATGGACACGATAAATTAGCGGAAATGACGTGAAATGATGAATGATGAGTCAGTAAGTAGACAAAAGTGACATGTTTTCAATAAAGATATATATATATATATATATATATATATATATATATATATATATATATATATATATATATATATATATATAGTGGAGATGGTAATTAATAAAAACTAAAGAAAGTGCTCAATACTGTTGTAGAGCAAATATGCGTTTTATTTTTATTTATATATATATATATATATATATATATATATATATATATTGTCGGGATCATTTCACCAACAAGAAGAGGCGGGGGTAAGAAAAGGCAGTAAGGGCTTGCAACGAAATGGTGACGTTGCTTACAAGCAGTCTTTTCTTTCCTTGTAAAGGTAACAATTAACAGGTAACGTTTGCCGAACAACAGTAACGAGGTAATCAGTCTTAGAGACGCCAACCGACTAGCAAGCTAGGTAACTAGGTTCTTAACTAATCACTAACCCGTAGTGAGACAACTCCTTTTATACATACTAACTCTCAGTGGCGAGAATTCCAACGTGATTTCCAACGAGATTAGAATGTCTATTTAACTTAGTAGGAAATAGACACCCAGTTTTTCAGTAACGGCAAAACAGCAGTTCAGTGTCTTTTCTTCCCTCCGACCCACCCCCGGTAAGTCAAATCAATTTCAATTCTTACAATATATATATATATATATATATATATATATATATATATATATATATTTGTTTTTATTATTTCACCTCTGTTCTACTAACGTATTGAGCACCTTCCCCAAATATACGTCCAAATATATATATATATATATATATATATATAGTCATCCACATACAGTGCTGTTTCGCTGTTTCACAGCTCATCAGTGCAGCTAGACAGGCAACTACCTCAAGCCAGGATTGAAACCCGACCGTTTGTACGGCAGTCAAGGCTCCTAACCATTACGCTATTGGCGGCTGCTTGAACGAGTAGTGAGTTTAACGATGTTTTGATATATATATATATATATATATATATATATATATATATATATATATATATATATATATATATATATATATATATATATATATATATATATATATATATATATATATATATATAAAGAGAGAAGGAAATTAGTGTTGGGACGATTAATCGATATCGGAATCGGGAAAATCGGAACTTTTTAGAGTATCGGAATCGGTATCGGAACTGAAAAAACTGTACGTATTTTCAGACGCCAAAAACGATTCTTTCAATTGTCTATTTTATTTGATTTTGTTAAAAACGAAATTTAACACTGTTAGTAGTAATGTTAAAATAATAAATATTTACCGATTTTAAACTACTGATAAAACTAAAATCTATAGATCATCTCCCACAAGTGTATTTTTACGTTTGAAAAAATAACTACACATTTAACTTCTGCTTTTACGGTAAACGCTACAGTTGAATACTTAGGAATTCATAAAGAATCGAAATCGGTAATTGTATCGGACTCTGCAATTTAGTATGAAATCGATTATTTTCTTGAGCTCCTCATCTTGTGTTGAGCATATTGAGAAGTGATACACGAATTACCATTAGCGTATAAAGCGATGCTCTTTTTGTAAAGAAATCGAGCTTAGGTAATTTGGACGACTCGATCATGATCAGCAGCCGCCGATAGCGTAGTGGTTAGGAGCCTTGACTGTCGTACAGGCAGTCGGGTTTCATTCCTGGCTTGAGGTAGTTGCCTGTCTAGCCGCACTGATGAGCTGTGAAACAGCAAAACAGTACTGTATGTGGATGACTATATATATATATATATATGTATATATATATATATTTACACATATACATACACGTATATGATGATTGCAACGTCTTGTCAGACGAGTGCCACTCCCTCAGACATTTAAAATCCATGAGCCCAAATGTCTGAAGGAGTATCTATACAAATATGATGTTACAGAGTCTTAGCTTTGTACGACAGCTAAGTCTCTCTCTCGGTTCAAAATGTTGAGATCCAGCAACAAGCAAGAGCAAGATAGCCAGCAACAAATGAAACTGCAGACCAGCTTAATGCGGGTACTGGTCTTCCGCTTTATTGTTTTTTAAATCAGAGATTTGCTTCTCCTAGAAAGGTTGCCTTCACCACGGCTTACGGGAGCCCTCACTACCCCAATACACATATACACACACACAAATATACACGGTGCTAGTTAGCCGTTGAAAAAAAAGAGTTCATTCGCCCTTTGGAAGGTCTTGTTTTTAATCCTTAAGGGAGACTAGCCGCCCTCCTCACCAAAAAAGAATGGTGGGGGAACCAGTTTAGTCGCCGGTGACCCGGCCATGAGGCAGGTAGTACTGGGTTACATGGTACCAGTAGCATATGACATGACCTGACATACACGTATATATATATACATGACCTGACATACACGTATATATATAATTGACCTGACATACACGTATATATATACACATATATATACATATATATATACATACATATATATACACATATATATACATACACACATACATATATGTGTATATATACATACATATATATACATACATATATATATGCATATATATATATACATACATATATATATATACATACATACATACATATACATACATACACGTATATATGTATATATATATATATATATATATATATATATATATATATTAGGAGGCCATCCGGCCTTGCCTGATCATAAGATACACTTAAATATGATATTTAAATCATGCAGATTACGTATTTATTATTATTATTATTATTATTATCGAGAGAATTCTCTATCAATTATTATATCAAACTATTAATCCTAATATATAATAGTAAGATCAAAACATTATATATATATATATATATATATATATATATATATATCGTGAGCAAAAAAAATGGGCCAACCAAATTTTATACATTTTATTGCACTAAAAGCTATATTGAACAACGAACAATTGAACAAGAAACCTTAAACAAGACTAATAACACAACAAGGCACTTACTTCAATAAATGCTTAGTATGGAATCGCATTCCCTTTTGATTTCTTTATAGGATCAATCCTTTTAGACATGCTCTCACCCAAAGTGAAACACCATGATGAAGAGATGATATTCCATTCGGTTTACACAGCCTCCCACAGTTTTTCATTGTTCGAAAAAGTTCTTCCAGCTAATGTATGAGATATTATGGACCAAATATTCTCGATTTGGTTTAATTCGGGGCTTTGACCTGGCCAAACCATAAAATCAATTGAATTATCAGGAAACCATTTTTTGTGACTTTAGCAGTGTGTGCAATGGCATTATCATATTGAAAATAATGTTTTGGGATATTCCCAGCTTCTGGATACTTGGCAACAGTCCTGTTTCTAATATTCGAATGTATTCCTTTGAATTGATTGACTTCTCACATCTAATAAGTTTCCCAACTCCTGCTGCAGTAAAAGTTCCCCATACCGTTTTCCCTCTGTTCCCGGGTTTAACTGTCGTTTTTATGCAATTTGGCGAAAACCTTTCCTCAGTTCTTCGAATGCACCGTTCGCGAACATCACTAACAAGACAAACCCTTAATTAATCTGACCATAAAACATTCCTGAACCAGTCTGTATCTTTCTTGTCATAACACGAGAAAAATCTCTATCATTGATGGTCTTCTTAGATAAAAATGCCTTCTTTGCACACCTTTTAGAAGAAAATCCCATTTCTTTTATACGTCTGCATACATAGAAAGAGAATTTCCAGCCCCTGTTTTTAATTCTTTGCTATGGTCAACATAAGCTTTCTTTCAATCCTTCAAGACACTTTATTTAAGCCAGTGGTCGTCCTTCAAAGTGGATGCTCTAGAGCGACAAGATCCAGATTTCCTTTTTACCGAGCGTTCGACTTAGAACTTTTGACCAATTCGCTTCACTGCAGAAAGAGTTGTTTTAGCATTTTCTTTTCTTAAAATATAAAAAATCTGCTTGTAAGTCATTTTGGACTGTCTTAATCCTGCAATTCGGTTTTTTATATGCTCGCCAAGATGCGGTCTTACCATTTTTAGGATTAATTTTTCCACTTATTATTATATGCTATAATAATAATGATCTGCAAAATATAAATTTTCAGTTAAAATTAACAAAAATTAATGGAAAAATATTGAAAATTCAATTCGATTCCTTCTTTCTTTCGCTCTTGCCCCATTTTTTTTTTTTGCTCATATATATATATATATATATATATATATATATATATATATATATATATATACATATATATATATACATACATATATATACACAAGTCTCTACCCTCATTCCTTAGCCGCTGAGCTACGCCCATACGCATAAATTCGCCTATCATCCCTATTTTAAAAGATGGATCACCCGATCGTCGAAGGAAAGGATATAAGAAAGCAATGTCCAGAGAGTTTTATAACCATCTATATATCTATAAAAGTGAAATTGACTGTCTGTGTGTGCGTATGTGTGTGTACATTTCTCTACAGAGCTACTCTGTCAATTTTCAGTCTACAGAATCGAGATTTGATATAGAGATTTGGGAAAATCTTTTATAATCGATTTTCGGCCAGAAATTTTGCTGTCAAGAGGTCAAAGTCCAATGATTTGACCTTTGAAAAATCTACCAAACTCTTCCGCCAATTTAGAGTCTAAACACTTGAAATTTTAGATGTAGGTTACTTGGACATGGATCAAACTTTTTAATTTTATTTGAGCCCAAACCAATAAATGTTAAGGGGTCAAAATTGGGGTCAAATTAAAAACAATTGACCTCTGCGTCAAAATTGGGGTCAAAGTTTTTAAAAAAATTAACCTCTGGTCTAAACATTTGAAATTTTACATAAAGTGTATTCAGTCATAGTGCAAGCTTTCTAATGGGTTGTTGGCCGAAAATATGGCGTCCAAGGGGTCAAAGTTAATAAGATTTGACCTTAGCGTTCTCTAGCAAATTATTCAGCCAATTTTGGGTCTAAACATTTGACATTTTACATACATAAAGGGTAATTAGACATGCAGCAAGCTTTTTTATCAGATTTTGGGCGAAATTTTAGCTTCCAAGAGATCAAAGTTCAAAAAGTTTTAATATATATATATATATATATATATATATATATATATATATATATATATATATATGCACATAAAGTTATGAACAATACATAGGGCTCAAGCAAAGCTGGGCTAAACTGCTAGTATATATATATATATATATATATATATATATATATATATGACTACTTCATTTACTTTCATAAATTAATATACGAAGATATAGTTTTATGCATAAATTTTTCAGTATTTACTTCAGTGCTCAATAAATAGGTAGAGCTGGGTAGTAAGTTATGAAAATTGTCAGATATATTTTCATAACTTACTATATATATATATATATATATATATATATATATATATATATATATATATATATATATATATATATATATATATATATATATATATATATATATATATATATATATATATATATATATATATATATAATGTTTTAATTCAACGCTATTTCACGCGGTTAATGGTAGCCGAATGGATACAGTCTCCGCTAATCGTGCCAGAGATGGCTCGTGTAGCGGGGTTCGAATCGTTCGGCTGGTGTTAATCGTGACACCCTGCACTGAAGAATCCCGAAAGGATGAAACACTAGTGTCTGTAGGTATTTAATTATTATAGCAAAAAAAATAATTATATATATATACATGTATATATATATATATATATATATATATATATATATATATACACACTCCTTTTATTCAATATTCAATAGAAAAGTCTTTGCGATACTAAAGTTTAATTTGTTTTTCTATATCAAATTTTTCGAATTCTTTTCCTAGGCGATCATTATTCTACGTTCTTTATTCCACAGTAAAAAGAAGGAAAATAATGAAACATTCAATTCTTCTGTGAAATAGAACAGATGCGAGTTACGTGTGGCAGTGAAGGTGGGGGTGTGATGGTTCCAAAGGGCATATTTTAATAATAAAACATCTTAAGTGATTTCTCCTCTCGAGAAAATCCAACCAACATTCTTCCCTTTTCTTCAAGCTGAGTCCAATAAAGATTTCTGATTTTGCTAAAGGGTTTTACACTCTTGCGAGATACAAATCTGTGCTGAGGGGTTTTATACTCTTGTAACATATCAATGGCCATAAAAAAACTCAAACGGTTAAAACTGTCGAAATATTTATGCCTTATTTTTTATCTAATTATATCGTTAATAGACTATGTAGTATTTGATTTAGTATAATGTTTAGCGGCATATCAACCCTTCTGATGCCGTAATTCATTGTAATGGTGGAAACTTAGTTCTTGGCCTACTTCAGTCATTTTCGATTCCAGCGTCAAACACCAAAAACGTGCGGTTCCAACCATCAGCTCGATGCCTGTCCTCACAGATATTATCCAAATCCTTAATTGGCCGCATCTGCATTTCCATCATCTGACAGGTGCGATGGCGACTATATAATATATGAAAAATTTTAAATCAAGGGCAATAAATTGCCGCCAAGCTAAGAGACTCGCCAGACACCTCCCAAATAATGACAGCTTAAACACGGGAAACGGAACTACCCCACACCCACCCACACCCCTTTCCCTCACCCCACCCCCTAAAAATAACCCTACTGCTCACATTCACAAAGTATAAACACCAATTTTCTTCGAAATGTAAACCGCACTCAAATATCTTATAAAAACCAATGTAATCTGTAAACCCATTGAAGATGAAGTGTTGCCCCTTAATTGGGACTTCGCTGAAACATGTATGCACATATGTAACCAATGTTTCTATATTAAACACACTATATACCAGCTTTGTCCTACATTGAGCTCTCTTTAATAATCACGCGAGTTTTATTGGATTTACATCTAGGAAGCCAACCGATACAACCATTATATATATATATATATATATATATATATATATATATATATATATATATATATATATATATAACTACTTCATTTACTCACATAAAATTAATATACGAAAGTATAAATTTATGCGTAAACTTTAAGTATTTACTTCAAAAGTTCTCAATACGTAGGTAGAACTAGTTAGTAAGTTATCAAATATATATGGCGATTAAGCTACACTGAATATTCCGCGTTTCATCCACTCTAGGACTCTTCAGGCTTATGCGCATAAGCCTGAAGAGTCCTAGAGGGGATGAAACGCCGAATATTCAGTGTAGCTTAATCGCCATATATATTTCATAACTTACTATATATATATATGTGTGTGTGTGTGTGTGTGTGTGTGTGTGTGTGTGTGTGTGTGTGTGTGTGTGTGTGTGTGTTTGTGTGTGTGTGTGTGAGAAATACATTTTGTGTTGCTACACGTCACTCAATAAAAAATAAATAACGAAAAGATATGAACTTTTATGCTTTTTGCATTAATATTTTTACATACTTACATATATATATATATACTAGGGGGTAACCATTTATCAAGGCCCAAATGCCACTCCTGGATGTGTTAATAAATGCCGGGTAAATGGCGAGACAACTTCTTACGTATGGCCTCAAAGAACCTGACCAAACTAGCGAAGAAGGGGCTACGTTATGCGGACTGTGTTGCATCGTGTATAGATGATGCATTTTTGGGACTTTTTCATGGAAATCGCTCGAAACAAGGAATGAAAGTAGTTTTAAGAAAGGAGCTTTGTTCATGGAAGTTACGTTTAGATTAATGTATGGATAGAGTGGGAAAAATTGTTGATAGTAGCTGTAACTAGTCGAGTGGGGTTTTTTGTGCGAAACTTTGGCAGTGGGAGACCATAGATTGGAGCTCAGACGATCACCTGCCATGAAAATAACGATAGAGCAGAGACAGATTCGCAACGTCTCTTTTGTGGGAAAGAGGTTGCAGAGAAAAGGAAATGGCATAATCTATTAGATTTTTGTAGCCGAATTTGAACTCTGTCAAGGCTGGAAAGGGCGAGCCATGAGACTCCTACCCAGATGTGGCAACAGTACTCCATTTTAGTCTAGTGTATTTATAGAGTTTGTTCACGTCTCTCCACTGAGGGCGATCATCCTCAATGTAAAGACGCTGAACTTTGACCTGCTTCTAAACTATGATGCCATCAGAACCCTAGGTGGTGCTTATATAACGCAGACGGGGGCGGTACAGTTTCAGAAGAAGGCTCCAGTGTGCCCTGCACTGAAGATTGACCAGCCAGATTTTATTGTCGAATTTGATCAGCAGCAGAAGGCTAGAACAGCCTCATGGAAGTGCTCAGAAAACCAGGCACCAGCCAAACTGCGGAATGAGGTAACAGAGTACCACGTGCCCGACCAAATGAGGCCTGTATACGAAGAGGAACTCTGCGATTGGATCAAGGATAGCTAGTTACCCCTATGAGAAACTTGGACCTCCCAAGGGGTTGATCCCGCTGATGACGGTCCCTCAGCACAATAGAGCATGTGAGACCAGTGATGGACTACCGCGAACAACGCGGATGTTGATGCGTTCACGGCAGATGCTGACGTTTGTGCCAGCAAGCTACGAGAGTGGCGCCAGCAAGGCTCCAATGTGTCCCTGCTGGATCTAAGAAAAGCGTACCTACAGGTCCGGATCAGGTGACGGTGGTGTTTGCTTGCAGGAGGTACTGTCTTCTCAGACTAGGCTTCTGGCTGAATGTGATACCTCAAATAATGAAGACCATCGTCAACGCAATGTTGTCACAGGAAGAAACAATAAAAGAGAGGACATCGGCGGACCTTGATGACATATATGTGAACGAAGACGTTGTGTCATCATCACTTGTAATGGCTGAGTTTGGTTTGAGTTGCAAAAACGCAGAACGTTTGGAGGATGGCGCCCGTGTCTTGGGACTGAACGTTCGACAGGAGCAAGGGATCTTGAAATGGGAGCGCGGAACTGCAGTTCCTGAAGTGTCCGATGTCTTTCTTCACGAGGCAAGCAGTATTTTCCATGTGTGGAAAACTTGTGGGGCACCTACCAGTGTGAGGATGGACGTGCGGCAACAGGCATCAGAAAGAGGAGGGCAAACGCAGTGACCAAAGGCTGGGATGATGAAACAGCAGACAATCTGTAATCATGTTGACACACTGGTACCCATTGGATCACT
>NC_136494.1:27244889-27264889 GCF_053919585.1 Euprymna scolopes
AAAATTTATACCGATTTGCTTTTTTTTTTTGGCTTTTTTTTTACACGGTGGTCACCACTTATAAAGGCCGGGAAGCCACTCAGGGATAAGGGTAATTGCAAGTACAGTACGTTAGTGTGGAGATTTGATGAAGTGTTTACTTAAGGGGCGGATCATTAGGAATTTGTTAACTTTGGACTTGAAGACATCCAAGTTGTAGTCAGGTGGGAAGCAGGCAGACGGAACAGAATTCCACAGCCATGCAGTTCTAAGGAAGAAGCTTTGTTCATGGAATCCACGTTTTGATTTAGGCACAGATAAAGAGTGGGGGAAATTTTTCACAGTGGATTCAGCTAGACGAGTGTTTTTCATGAAAGATTGGCGATGGGGGACCAGAGATTGGAGTTCAGACGAACACCTGCCATGAAAATAACGATAAAACAAGGATATGCTCGCAACGTCTCTTCTGTGGGAGAGAGGTTGCAGGGTAGAGAAAAGGGCATCCCCCACTAAGCCACGAAGTCTATTTTGTACTCTGTCAAGGCAGGATAGGCTGTTTTTAGCAGCTCCTGCCCAGATATGGCAACAGTATTCCATCCTTGGGCGTACTTGGCTTTTATATAGATAGAGAATTGCATCAGCAGTGAGATATCTTCTGGGGCGGTAGAAGGATCCCACCATCTTTCCAGCGACCTTGGCAACAGACTTGATGTACGTGTTCCATTTCAAATCAGGAGTAAAGGATAAACCCAGAAGTTTGTCAAAACACGGAGCTTCTCCCAGACGAGAGCCATCAATTTCAATTGATGCCAGATTGGGATCAGAGCGTTGGTAATGTAAGGATAGGAGTTTTGTTTTAGATGCATTAAAGGTAACCAGCCACGTCTTACCCCACTGAACCACGCGCTCGAGATCAGAGGAGAGAGAATCAGAGAGAACTTTGTCATTTACAGCCTTTGATGTGTTGCCGTAGATGGTCGTGTCATCAGCATAGATGTTAACGAATGATTTAAGTATGTGTTTTGCGAGATCATTGATGTAGATCAGAAAGAGAGTTGGGCCCAGGATTGACCCTTGAGGGACTCCAGCATTAATACTGCAGGCCTCTGATTTTTGTCCATCAACCACTACTCTTATAAGACTATCGGAGAGAAATGATTTAATGATTGAGAAAACATTTCCAGTTATACCGTAGCTGGAAATCTTGTGAAGTAGACCCTTATGCCATACCTTGTCGAAGGCCTTTGATATGTCAAGAGCAATTGCCCTATGAAGGAAGCCTTTGTCAAGAGATTCACTAATCCTGTGAGATATAACCGTTAGCACATCTGCGGTAGATCTTGCTTTCAATCGGCTACTCTCCCTGTAAAGATTCTAACCGCTAATCGTTAAGTAATCCTCTGAATTTCAGTTCCGTCTTCCGCCCGCGTATTCTTTTATTCGATGCAGGCTTGATATTGCGATTATGATGATTGTCTAAAAATTAGGGAATGTGAAAAGATAAGTTTCCGTAGTCTTTCCATTTGAACTATTTTTTGGCAGAATCGATTTTGATTCTTTTATCGTCGTTTATTTGGTTGAAACACATTTAATTAAACAATTCAGAGATAACATTTTATGGAAGTCGCTCGAGACAAGGCGGGAAGCCACTTAATGTAAGGACGGTAGATAATTATCGCACAGACAGGAGATGGCTATTGGCTTTATTCTTGAAAAGACCAACGTTAAAAGAATTAGGAAATAAGCAGGAAGGGAGCTTTGCAGACATGCGGGTTTTTTGTTTAATAGAATCTGTATTACAATGATGTATCTAAGTGAGACCACTAGACCAACGAGTCAAACGAGCAGGAGCAAAAGAAGTAGATTGAACACTTCTAAAGAACCCATGTCACAATAGGATTTATAGAAAAGATTGAGAGCAGCAACATCACGTCTGTCAGAGGCAGGTTTAAGAGAAGAATATAGAGTGAAGACCCGTTTAATTGCTGATACATTTCAGCGCCTAATCAAGAAACTCTCATAAGGGACAAAGATTCGCCAGTCTAAATATAACAACTATACTCTATGCATATAGATTTTTTTTCAATTGGTCCCCCGACAAAAGGAGGGTAGACCTGTAAATTCACCCTCCTTTTTTCTGGGGACCAATTAAAAAAATCATTAACTACGTCTTGGAATTTTTGGAAATTTTGCACAAATATTAAGCATGGTATGAGTAAAAAAAAGTAACAGAACGGATTTTCCGGTAAAACTCCAGTTGCCCCCCTAGGGGTGTCTTTCGGGTAAAATTGACACTTTTTATTTTAAAAAAATTGATGCCCTGGATTTTTATAAAACTTTCTGAAAAGTTGTAACTAACGGATTTCTATATACTTTTGTTTGTCTATACTTTGCGATAACTCTTGGGTGTGCCCCAGGGGCTATTTTAGGGCTAATAAAAACACTCCATTTTGGGGACTATTTTACCGTATTTGTTAAAGATTTTCTGTGTATGTCCATTTAGCAGTTTTGCATGGTGCTGAACTCAAATTAAAATATGTTAAGGCCTTGAGGACTTTTGGACTAAATGGGGGTGGAGAGAATCATTTCCTTTTTTTTTTTTGCATGGACCAGAACTCAAATTTACAAGTGGGGGGTAACTGCTGAACTTAGTCATTTTTATGCCTTGTTCATTGTGCACTCGCGGGGGACCATGCATGCTCCATTTGTTTGTTTTTTTATATCAATTATTTTGTTGTTTACCAGGGCACAATTAGAGAAAGAGAAAAAGAGATACATAACTTGAGACTCCTGATTAATGTTTTAAGGGCTCATTTTATCAACTCGTACCGATTCGCTTTAAATCAGTTACTGTCTCTATAAAGCTTCAAATTGTTAATCCTTATGTAACGGTAGCACAGGGGCCAAAAACGAGGACTAGAGAACAACTGATGAAGAATATATAATTTTTATTTTCCACGTGGTCGCACCGCATTCGCAGTTTACAATTCTTCAACGTGAAAACTGAAATAAACAAAATAAATGCAAGGAGTAGAGAAGAATACCTAATAACAATGTCCAGTAAATTTGAGAAATGATTTGAATGAAATTCTTCGTTTCCTCACCTCTTTTATGCCTCAAGTTGACCCACACACACAAGGATGTTTTCTAACAGCGCGCCATTCTCGATTCTCTGTGTGAAATAGTGTTTACGGTGATTTTTCTCTTACGTAGATTTGGGCCGCGCAAAGGGGTTTAATTTGTTTCCGTTTACACGTTAAGTGGTTGTTTGTATTTCAGTTCTGTTTTTCTTTAATGATATAATAGGGAACTACCTGGGGCATTCCAAAAGTAATGGCTCCTATTTTTTTTTCATTGGATCAGTAGGAATTGCAAATTGCATTTTTATGATGACTGAACTAATGCATTTAAAAATTAAGAACTTTCAAAGATAAGTTTACATGGTCTTTTCGCGTGATTTCGCTAGGATCATTTATTTGGTTGAGAATACAGTTAATTAAACAATTTGTGGATGGTTGTTTTATGAAAATAGCTCCAGACAAGACGGGTAGTCACTTAATGTAAGGGGCTAGTAAGAACGAAAGATGATTTTTTTTGACACACGAATCACTACTTATCAAGACCCGGAAGCCACTCGAGGATAAGGGTCAATGGGTATACATTAGTCAATCTGATTATATCGTAGTAAACATTAGTGAGAATTTTGTAAATTGGATTACTTAGGGGACAATTCATCAAGAACTGGTTTACATTGGACTTGAAGACAATCAGACTGTAGTCAGCTGGAAAGCAATCAATTGGAAGAGAGTTCCACGGGCGTGCAGTTCTAAGAAAGAAGCTTTGTTTGTGGAATCTACATTTAGATCTAGGCACAGACAAAGAGTGTGGGAAATTATTTATAGTGGTTTTCGCAAAGACAGGAGATGCCTATTAACCTTAGCTTTGAAAACATCAAGGTTAAAATTATGGGCGGAAACAGTCAGTAGGAAGAGAGTTCCACAAGCTTACACGTTCTTGGAAAGAAGCTACTGAATAGGAAGCGGTATTAATACGATGTATCAAAACTTAATTTATGGAGACGAAAAAAAAAAGAAGTAGATTATAGATCTGAAGGACACATTTTAACGTAGTCCGGAAACCAACACGTTGTATGATTAGTTGCGAAGGAGATAAAGAATAGTAAAGTACTTTAACTGGGTTGTTTTTATTTTGTACAACATTTATTTCTTCATTGTTACATCCGCGCGTCTCGAACGTACTCTCGAAAGTTATTCGCGCCTCTAACGTGATCACCTTTTTCAAATCTTTATTTTTCCTTACAGGTGACGTCATTTCGCATGTATTTGCATATGCGTGTCCGCGTTCTGTTACAACATTACATAATAGTATTTATGGAAAGGACTTAGAGTTAAGTCAAATGACCCTCTGTATTTCAGTTCTGTCTCCGCCCGCGTATTTTCTTATTCGATTGAACGTTAATGCTCTGGGAATGATGATCGTCTGATATTTTCTTTTAGGGATTAAATAAAAGGAGATCAGAGGAACACCTTCCATAGCAATAATGATATAATAAGCAAGTAGGCGAGGCATTCCAAAAGTAATACCTCTTTTTTTATATTCTGCTCGAAGAGAACACATACATTAAATCCGTTGCCAAGGCCGCTGGAAAAATGGTGCGATCCTTCTATCGATCCAGTAGATATCTCACTGCTGATGCAATTCTCTATCTATATAAGAGCCAGGTACGTCCAAGGATGGAGTACTGTTGCCACATCTGGGCAGGAGCTGCTAGAAAGGACTTATCCTGCCTTGATAGAATTTAAAATAGATTTCGTAACCTTGTGGGGGATGTCCTTTTCTCTTCCCTGCAACTTCTTTCTCACAGAAGAGATGTTGCGAGCTTCTCTCTGCTTTATCGTTATTTTCATGGCAAGTGCTCGGCTGAGCTCCATTCTATGGTCCCCCCTCGCCAAACTTTCACAAGAAACACCTGTCTAGCAGAAAACACTATCACTAATTCCCCCCACTCTTTATCTGTGCCTAAACCTAAACACAGATTCCACGAGCAAAGCTTCTTTCTTAGAACTGCACGCCTATGGAATTGTCTTCCGTTTTTCTGCTTTCCAGCTGACTACAATATGGTTGTCTTCAAGTCTAACGTAAACAAGTTTTTAATGAGCCGTTCCATATAAGTTAACAAATTTACCGAATCTCCATTACTAACGGGTACTATATTGTCCAATTTCTACTGTACACTCCTTAACCCTTATCCTCGAGTGGCCTCTTGGCCTTGATAAATGGTGATGCCTATGTAAAAAAAATAAATGTCAGAGAGGATTACAACTCGCATTATTATAATGACTCAACATGCATTCATCACGTGACAGTTTCTAAGAAGGCAACCCCTGTCATTGGCGTGCGTCACAAGCAGAGATGCGTCATTGAATTCTTCCATACAAAAAAATATGTGAACTGATCAACATTGGCCGGTGCCTGTTTAACGTTTTCAAAACCGATGCAATTGATGTCAGCACGGTTAAGGGATGGGTTCGTCGATGTCAGAGTGGCGACAGAGAAGTGAGTGAAAAGCGTGCTCCGGACGCGCATGTACAACCATCATTCAATCTCTGGCAAAAGTACATTGAGAATGGAGGTAACTATGTAGAAAATAAATTCTGGGGCACAAAAAGGTGCTATATTTAGAAGTACTACTTTCGTTTTCATAACATTTGAACTTTTTTTAGTTCAAAAATGGAATGCATTACATTTGAAACGGCCCTCATACTCGCAACGAATTTTCTGTGAGAAAATGGATAGTCAAGAAAATAAAATATCCTTCTCACTAGATTACGAAGTCGAGTTTGACAAGACTCAGGCACTTGGTGATGCAGAATAATAATTTCTCCACCAGCATTAGCAACAGATAGAATTTTATGTCATGATTACATTTTATTTAAGCCTGATATAGTTGCATAGAATAATCGAAAAACTAAGTACCCTGCATAGACAGGTTCATTTTCAAATTAGATCTTAAATTCATTCTAAGAAAAATAACTCCAAATTTTTTAATTGAAATACGTATGAAATACGTTTGAGAGCCGATTTTTTTTTTTTACACAGTGGTCACCACTTATCAAGACCCGGAAGCCACTCAGGGATAAGGGTTATTGCAAGTACATTACGTTTGTGTGGAGATTTGATGAAGTGTTTACTTAATGGGGGCGGTTCATGAGGAATTTGTTAACGTTGGACTTGAAGCCATCCAAGTTGTAGTCAGGTGGGAAGCAGGCAGACGGAACAGAGTTCCACAGGCGTGCAGTTCTAAGAAAGAAGCTTTGTTCATGGAATCCGCGTTTTGATTTAGGCACAGATAAAGAGTGGAAGAAATTATAGCGCAATATTATGAAAATAAACAAGTATTCATTTGTTTAAAATACTATATTTCGAGTGGCTTCTGGGTCTTGATAAGTGGTAACCTCCATGTAAAAAAAAAAAAGTTATACTCCTTCGTCCAAATTTTATATTTTTTTTTTTTTTTTTTTTGCCATGATGTTAAGTTGCCAAACGCGTTCTTCCGGCATTTCAAAAATAACACCGCAACATGCGGACGCTTCATTAACTTTTTTTTTCTTCAACTTAAAATTTTGCTTTCGGTTTAGCTTCTAGCTAATGTCACCCAAGTCTCGTTTTTTCTTTTAATTTTACAATCGGGCAACGCACCCCCCCCCACACTTCACCCCATGTTGTCACATTTTTTTGCCCATTCCCACTATCACAATTTTTTTTACGACCAGGCAACGCCAGGCGCCCCCCTCCCCCGCTATATTATGCCTACCTTGTCGTTATCCTCTTTTCGTCAACTCACACGAACATCGATGTTTATTTTTTTAAAAAATAGATGTTTTATTAGTTAGATAGCGTAACAATTATAGAAACCTGAGGAAGATAAGGTGAGTTACTGTGTAAGAGAGAGAGAGAGGGGGAGAAAGATATATATATATATATATATATATATATATATATATATATATATATATAGATAGATAGATAGAGAGAGAGAGAGAGAGAGAGAGAGAGAGAGAGAGAGCTTAGGTCGCACACTACTTAGTGTGCAGATTTCAACTCTTTTGGTCATTTAACTGATAGTTTTGTGAACAATTTGAAAAATAAAATTCTGTAAAATAAATATTTAGATTGGGGAGTGTCATAAAAATGTATCATATTAAATCTAATAACCTCGAATAAATTTAGTTCAAAACTATTTTGAGAACATGTGTGATTTTTTCTCTGGGGGAGGGGGAACCTATATAAACACGTAGGGACTTACCGTTTTTATTTCTTTCTTTTAGTATTATCTTTTTGTTTATCTGACCGGGCATCTTATTTCATTGTCTCTTTATTTTGCTTCCAATTAGTCAGAATTCCTGTGATTTATAGGTACGTCCATGAATCCTTATTCATATCGTTGGTCGGTCTGTCACTCCTTATTGTTGGTCGGTCTGTCACTCACCAGACGAAAGTAGCACTGTAATTATAACGTCTTGGTATAGATGCGTCCACGTATCTTAACGAAGCGCTCTATCCGTTTGTATGCTTGTCACGTTGAACATTCAATATCATTACCGTAGATTCATAACATTTAAATTTCAAGTAGGATTTCCGTTGGTCTGTCGCGCTTAAGTTTGAAATAACATATACCCCTGTATATCACGCTTTACTTATTCATTTCGTATTAATCAGGTGGTTCTATCGCTAGCATTGGTTTCCCCGATATCTTAATCAGAATTCTTTCTATTAATACATCAGATACTTATAGGTAGGACCGCGTGAAGGTTGCCAACATCCTAAATAAAAGTGTTTCTATAGAACTAACTGAATTAGAACTTGGCAATCCTATGTTGTCAGTCTGTACTGTTGACCACTTAGCTACCCCCCTCCCCATTTTATTTTAAATGCGTTCAAGATTTGTCGGTCTGTCTGTCATGTTTAAGTTTCGAGGAAACATCTTGCTTTAACAAACTCCTAGTTTTTTTTTCTTTTTCTTTTTCTCCAGTTCTGAAAATATATAAATCAAATCCGTTGCTAAAAATAACTGGACAAAATGGTTGGGTTATTTTACCTCTTCAAGAGACGTTGCTGGTTTTTCCATAACACTGGGCTGTATCAAAAATGCAACATCCATGACAATATCCTCTTCTAGACCAATTTTTCGTGCTGATCACGATGGTAGTAGTCATTTTGCTCGTAAGGTTCTAGTTTATGTGTTACAGCGTCATATACTGCGTCGTATATTAATATACCTTTTTTGTTGCAGATCAATTAAAGAAT
The DNA here is from genome assembly GCF_053919585.1 of Euprymna scolopes. Classification (NCBI taxonomy): domain Eukaryota; kingdom Metazoa; phylum Mollusca; class Cephalopoda; order Sepiida; family Sepiolidae; genus Euprymna; species Euprymna scolopes. The sequence continues at coordinate 27,253,197 of NC_136494.1, forward strand.
GGCACGGACTTGCAAAAACCACCCCAACTCATTTTGCTACATCTGCGGAAATTACACACTTTCAAGACAGAAGCGCAAAATCACTTCTACAGTTAAACAACTCTATCGTGCCTACTTTGGTATCGAACTTGGACATCAGGATAAACCATGGGCGCCACACATTGCTTGTGTGAAGTGTTTCGCTGGTTTATGCTACTGGAATAAAGGAAACCGAAAATCAATGCCATTTGGAATACCAGTGGTTTGGCGGGAACCTACGAATCACCATGATGACTGCTATTTTTGTATGGTGAAACCACTGGTAAGGAATGGTATAAGTTTGATATGCATTAAATACCCAAACATTCCGTCAGTTACGCAACCAGTACAACATAGTGATGTTGTTCCTGTGCCAAGACCTCCTGAGATTCTAGAACGTACCAGTGCAAGTGACTCTACATGTGATGACAGTGAAAATCAGGATGTTTATGAAGATATCAGTGGGACCTCTGAGAAAAGCCCTCAGTTATTTGAACAGAGTGAGCTAGATGACCTTGTACGAGATCTTGGTCTGTCAAAAGAATCTTCACAGTTGTTAGGTTCAAGGTTAAAAGAGAAAAATCTTTTGGCACGTAATACACACTTTGCACAGTATCGGCATCGAGAGCAGGAATTCGTGCAGTACTTTACCAAGTCCGATGACATGGTATATTGCCACGATGTTTCAGGTCTTGTAGAACACATGGGTAAAGAATACCATCATGAAGAATGGAGGCTCTTTATAGATTCCTCCACCAGAAGTCTAAAAGCTGTGCTACTTTTTAATGGTAAAAACGTAGCATCATTGCCCATTGCTCATTCTGTTACCCTGAAAGAAACCTATGATACCATGTCACTTCTTCTTAACAACATACAATATCAAGATCACAACTGGCTTCTCTGTGGTGACCTAAAAGTTCTGACCATTTTGTTAGGAATGCAGGGGGGCTACACAAAATACCCATGCTTTTTGTGCTTGTGGGACAGCCGTGCAGATTCCGTACATTACCGACAAAGGGAATGGCCACAACGGACGGAATTTGTTCCTGGCCGCCATAACGTCAAAACACTACCACTTGTACCACCAGAGAAGGTGCTTCTGCCTCCCCTTCACATAAAGCTGGGGTTGATGAAAAATTTTGTGAAATCACTTGCGAAAGATGGGGAAGGGTTTAAATACCTTTCCAATAAATTCCTTCTTGTCAGTGATGCTAAAGTACAAGCTGGCATATTTGTTGGACCACAGATTCGTGAACTTATGTCTGATACCGGATTTAATGAAGCACTGACACCTCGTGAAAGAAGAGCTTGGGGATGTTTTAAGTTAGTTGTGGCAGGGTTTTTAGGAAACAGAAAATCTGATGACTACAAGGAACGGGTTGAGAATATGCTTCAAGCATACGAGACTGCTGGCACACGCATGAGCATCAAAATACATTTCCTACACAGTCACCTTGACTACTTTCCTGCTAATTTGGGTGAATACAGTGAGGAACAGGGAGAGAGGTTCCATCAGGATATATCCGATATGGAGCGCCGCTATCAAGGCAATTGGAGTGTGACCATGATGGCTGATTTCTGCTGGTCTCTTCAAAGAAGCTGGACAACATCTCCTGCAAGGCCAGCACTCAAGAGAATGTCGCGAAAGCGTGCATTTCAAGGGGAATAGCTGCTTTCTAAATTCAAATTGGATGCATTCTTTACAATGAATCTGATAAATATTGTGCCAACTGTTACAAAAAAATGAGAACCTCCTTAAAAAAAATGGGTATGCTTTATGCGTTTACTATGCGAAACTGCAATCAAAAATGTTAATAACATTTCTGTTGCAAATTTTTTTTTTCCAAATGCAGCCCAGTGTAACCAATTGGCATTTCTATGGTAGGTTCTTGACTGAGCTACAAGTTTTGCTCACCCATTCTCCCAAAATATTCCCTCGGGAAAAATGTCTTGCTTTCAACACTGCAGAGAAGTTTTATTTCTTTCTCTGTGCACTTAAAATAAAATGGATTTCCATGAACAGAGTTTCTTTCCAAGAACTTCCACTGCTGGAATACGTTACCGCAGTAATGTTTTTGTACAGACTACAAGATGGTCGTTTTCAAGTCAAATCTCAACAATAGCTACCATGTCCTCCTGTGAATTAATCATCGTTCGCAATCTCACTATCCTTTATCCTTGAGTAGCTTGTAATCTTGGCAAATGGTGAACTATTAGCATGCAAAAGAGCAGGGTTTCGCAAACTTCAGTTCACCATGAAGCCTCTGAGCAAGGCAAAAGTTTTTCACAAAACACTAACAAGATAATTTCTAAAATAAATATGAAAAACATTCATTTCAAATTTTAACACTAATTAATGATTATGTTAACTACTTTTGTTTTTGATTAATCAAAAATTGTTGCATTTTTATTAATTTTTTTTTTAATTTTTATTAACCATCCTGAAACTCCGGTAGCTATGTAACATATGTCTTTCCAGTAAAAAAAAAAAAATCAATAATTAAATGCCTGGCCATATAATTTTTCCATATAAAGCATTTGATACTCTTTAAAAAAAAAGGGGGGGTGAAGGCTTCAGGAACCTCTCGGCTCCACTCGTAGAGCCCTAGCGCTCTGTGGAGTCCACATTGGGAAACCCTAAAATAGAGCATTGGTCTGTCATACTTATGTTTTATAACATTTTTTTTTAATTCAAAAAAGCATTTTGGTTGGTTGACACGCTGAGATTTAAAATATAATTTTGGTTGGTCTGTCACGTTTGAGTTTCAAATAACATTTTCATTGGTTTGTCTCGTTAAAGTCACATTTCAATTTCTGCATGTTAGTCAGTCTGTGGCGTTTAAGTTTAAAACAATGTTTCGGTTAGTCTGTCACAATTAAATTTATAATTACATTAGTTAGTCTGTCACGTGTAAATTTTAAATAACATTTTGCTTGGTCCGGAACATTTATACTTCGGCATGTTTAATATAGTCATGGTTCGGAATAGCATATTCGCCGATCTGGGACGCTTAATTTTAAAACAGCACTTTGGTGAGTTTGTCAAGGTTAAATGCGAAGTTTTGGTTTGTTTGTGATGTTTATGTTTGAAATTGCATTTTGATTGGTCCATAACGCTTAAGTTTAAAGTTTTTGTTTGTCTGTCACGTTTTAGTTTGAAATAGCATTTAGTTGGTCATAAGGCTTAAATGCAAAGTTTTTGTTTGTCTGTTATGTTTATGCTTGAAATTGCATTTTAGTTTGTCCGTAACGCTTAAGTTTAAAGTTTTTGTTTGTCTGTCACGTTTGGGTTTGCAATTGCATTTTGGTTGGCCCATAACGTTAAGCTACAAGTTTTGGTTTTTCTACCGCGTCTTGATTTTAAATAGCATTTTAGTTGGTCCGTAACGCTTAAGTTCCAAGTTTTGGTTGGTCTTTCATGTTTATGTTTGAAATAGCATTTGGTTGGCCCATAAGGGTTAAATGCGAAGTTTTGGTTGGCTTGTCACGTTTAGGTTTAGAATATCATCTTGGTTCGTTCGTTACGCATAAGGTTGAAGTGTTTCCATACTGTCTAAACGATCAAATTTTACGCGAGCATCTTAAGAATATCCGCTCCCATTTCCTTTTTTGAAACTTTAACGATTGCCACACGGGCGACTGTCAGTCATAAGATGCCGGTACGTCAAAAACGGGTAAGGCAAGTACCTTTTAATAGCAGCAGATGTACATGTGTATTAGCGTCTAGACATTCACCTCTCACGTATACTTACCTACAACCGGGAAGAGGGGAAAGAGAGAAAGAAGAAGGAAAAAAAACGAGTCCATAGGCGTATTTATATCATTAGGTCTGGAGGGCAAAACGATTTTTTTTTTCTTTTTTTTTTTTTTAGATTTGTTTTCGAGCAGACATTCGTTCTGACGACGATGGCGTCTTCGGCTCTGGAAAAACATTCGTATATTCTCGCGATCTAATTTTTTTCTATAATTGCAAGCTTCAAAACAAACCAAACGGATGCGTTTCTCTTGCCCGGGTGACTACGAAATCTCCCAAGGACTAACAAATGCAGAAACGGCGTTAAATAAGCAAATTCTCTAAAATATGGTCATTTGTCTTTCTCTTCCGGATGTTTCTTTTTTTTAATGTGAGTCAAACCATTTCTTTATTTGTTTGTTTTATTTTATGTCCCTTCATTGCGCTTTATTTATGTATTCTCGTTCATTTTATAAACAAAAAAGTGTGACTCCCTCTCTCTCTCTCTCTTTCTTTTTTTCTCTCTCTTTCTTTCTCTCTCTCTCTCTCTCTCACACACACACACACACACACAAACACCTACACAGACAAACATACATCCGGGGCTCGAAATTTCGGTTACTTTCGGCTACGTAGAGTAAATAAATATTGTCAACATACATTGGTAAGTTTCGCCTAAACCAATTATAAACTTGGTACCGAATATTACCTGGTTGGCTTTTCTCGTATTTATTCTACTTATGGTTAGCGCCAGCGGTAAAAGAAATTTTATTAATTCGCTCAACGAAAGTTAAATTTCGCCAAATTCCAAGCGGTCTAAAATTATGAGGTACTATTTTTTATATAAACACCGCTTGTCAATTCTTTTTGTGTGTTTGTTTTTTTCTGATAACGATTGATTTTACAGCATTGCAACACGGACTTTGGGTTAATAGTAGTGTTGGGACGATTATTCGAATCGGAATCGGAGAAATCGACAAATTTGGGGATATCGGAATAAAAAAATTGGTGCCTGTTTTCCGATGCCAAAACGATTCTTTTAATTGTCTTTTTTTTTATTTGATTTTGTTTAAAACAAAATCTTCCATTGCTGGTAATAATGATAAAATAATATATATATATATATATATATATATATATATATATATATATATATATATATATATATATATTCATTTTAAAATACCAGTAAAGCTAAAAATCAATAGATCATCCTCCACAAGTGCGTTTTGATGTTTAAGAAAATATCTGCATATTTAACATGTTTTTGTTTTTTTTGTGTGTTTTTTTTTTTTTACAGAAATCAGGGGAAATAACTCTATAGTAAAATATTTAGAGATTTTTAAAGAATAGGAACCGGAATCGGTAATTGTATCGGAATCGGGAATTTAGTACGGAATAGGTAATTGTATCGGAATCGGAAAAAAAATATTGGAATCGCCCAATCACTAGTTAGTAGCAAAAGAAATGTGGTTAACTTTCTCAGCGAAATATTTAAAAACTATTGAAGTGAGGAATTCTGCAAAACTCTAAGGCGTATAAAATAATGACAGACAGTTTTTTGAAAAACATCGTTTAATTTAAACTTTTAATTTTAATTCATGATTTCGAAACCGGAAGCAGCCACTAGTAGACTTTTTTTTGTTGACAGTTTTCTTAATTTTGTTGTATCAGTCATGCCAATGAGTTTTTATATCAACATTGGCGCAACTTTTCCTATTCGATAGCGTTTGAGACTAAATGATGTTTATATTTATTTATTATTTCTAATATTTTGATATTATTATTACCCAGTTGAACACACAGGCCATCATCAAAGAATTCTCTTTCATAACAGCCTGTGGTGTTCCCTGGATCTGAGTGACAACCAGTCTCCCCAGATTTCCAGTACTCTCCACCTCTTTCAACTACCTTTGCACATTAATTTGCGTTATCGCAACAGTCGTCTGCCATTAATTTCTCGTTAGTAGCGACTATTGGTCGACTGGGATATGAGTGGCAATAAGCCTCCCGAAGGCCCCATTTTTCCTCGCACTCATTCAGCGGGTGATCTAATTAGTTGCTTTCTCTCCTCGGTCTTTCCATCCTCCTTGACACTACGTTTTATTTGGTGCAGTACCAGTTTATGGTGACAAGAAAAAAAGAAGGCCGTGGGATTCTTACTTTCAATTATGTAATTATCCAGTTTTCAAGTGGTGTTTCTTTGTGTTTTATCTTTTTGTAGTTTCGCCCGAGAGACATACACATAAATCACCGCACTTAAGGGTTTTCCTTAATATTTTAGCCGTTTTCATTATTATTATTATTAGTAGTATTATTATTAATAATAATAATAATAATAATAATAATAATAATAATAGCAGCAGCAGCAGCAAGGCAGTGGTTTCTTAATATTTCAATTGTTTTCCTCTGTACCGTAATTTGTATGGTGTCAATCATCTTTTGATTCCAATTTCTCCAAGTAATTTTTCCAGGTTTTGGGGGGTCGTTCCTTGTGTCACTACTATTGTCAGTATCACCGTAGTGTTCTTCATATTCCTATATACCATTCAGTGTATTTTACAACATTATGTAACATGGTTAAAGTAACACTCTGCTGGAGGTTAAAGGTTCAATCCTCGAGGCAGTCCACACTAAGAATACAAGTAAATTTCCTCGACATTAGAATATACCAAATAACATAATAATATTCCTTTTTCAAAGTACATAAATGTAAAATGAAAAATTATTTCCTTGTTTTTCTATAAAGAAAAATACAGCTTCATTAATTGCTGTTCGAGGGAATAGATTTTTTTTTTTTACATTTTCACTCCCCAAACAAGGCACATTGCCACTTTGGTGTAGGGTGCTACTATCAGGGGCAACAACTACTGGGGCACTATGTAGGGATTTGGGCAGCAAGATGTCGTTTCATGTTACACTTGGACTTCTGCATGTCAGTACAGTTGAGGAAGCAGGGACCTGGAATGGAATTCCAGAGTCTAGCGGTTCTGGGGAAGTAACTACTGGAGTAGAAAGATATTTTACATCTAGGGATCTCTACTGTGTGGGGGTGAGATTTAGCTGCCTGTCGGGTTTGTCGAGGGTGTCTACGTCGTGGGGGCACAAGTGTCTGCAGTTCGCCAGAGCATTTACCATTAAGGTACTTGTAGAACAGGCAGAGGGATGCAACATTTCGTCGATGGGGCAGAGGCTGAACCTTAGATGCCAGTTCAGGGCCTATCAGATTGGCGACTCTCTTTTGAACCTTGTTTAGGAGCGAGAGACTAGTAGTAGATGCACCAGCCCAAATGTGACAGCAATACTTTTTTTTTTTTTTTACACAGTGATCACCACTTATCAAGGCCCGGAAGCCACTCAGGGATAAGGGTTATTGCAAGTACATTACGTTAGTGTGGAGATTTGATGAAGTGTTTACTCAAGGGGGCGGTTCATTAGGAATTTGTTAACGTTGGACTTGAACACATCTAAGTTGTAGTCCGGTGGGAAGCAGGCAGACGGAACAGAGTTCCACAGGAGTGCAGTTCTAAGAAAGAAGCTTTGTTCATGGAATCCGCGTTTTGATTTAGGCACAGATATAGAGTGGGGGAAATTTTTCACAGTGGAATCAGCTAGACGGGTGTTTTTCGTGAAAGATTGGCGAGGGGGGACCAGAGATTGGAGTTCAGACGAGAACCTGCCATGGAAATAACGATAAAACAAGGATAGGCTCGCAATACTCCATACATGGGCGAATGGTGGCCTTATAAAGGTACAGGATACTTTCGGGTGTTAGTAGTTTTCTAGCACGGTAGAAAGAGCCTACCTTCTTCGCAGCATATATATATATATATATATATATATATATATATATATATATATATATATGTGTGTGTGTGTGTGTGTGTGTGTGTGTGTGTGTGTGTGTGTTACTTGGGAGTCACCACTTATCAAGGCCCGAAGGCCACTAAGGGTTAATGAATGTAAGATAATGGTGTAGCAACCACTTTGGTGTAAATTGGGTAGAATTTTATTATTTATGATGGTGGCATAACAGGAACTTGTTTACATCGTATTTGAAAGCTACCATGTTGTATCTAACTGGGAAGTATACCAGAGGAACAGTGTTCCAAAGGCGAGCAGTTCTGGGAAAGATGTTTTGCTCATGGAATCTACGTTTAGATTTAAGCACAGAGAGTGAAGAAAATCAAATATAGTGCTTGTATCCTGTCGAGTATATATATATATATATATATATATATATATATATATATATATATATATATATATATATAATTATCCACGGACACGTGTTTTGTCGTCTATTACTCATCAGAGTGGCTGAATCAAGCAAGATTCGAAATCGGGACCCCGTGATAAGACGCCTAAGCCTTTCCGCATCTCGCAGGACTGCTAATTTATCGCATTTTTACGTAGATGTTGTTTATTTTTGTTAGCGATACTTATTGAATGAAAGCTCCGTAGTCGGTTTCGTCCATCTGTTTTTTTTTTTGTTTGTTTCTTTTTTTTTTTTTTTTTGTAAGTAATTTCAACTGATTTTCTTCGGTCGTATTCAGGCAGTTTTTGATTGCGGTTTTTTTTTTTTTTACACAGTGATCACCACTTATCAAGGCCCGGAAGCCACTCAGGGATAAGGGTTATTGCAAGTACATTACGTTAGTGTGGAGATTTGATGGAGTGTTTACTTAAGGGGGCGGTTCATTAGGAATTTGTTAACATTAGACTTGAAGACATCCAAGTCGTAGTCCAGAGGGAAGCAGGCAGACGGAACAGAGTTCCACAGGCGTGCAGTTCTAAGAAAGAAGCTTTGTTCATGGAATCCACGTTTTGATTTAGGCACAGATACAGAGTGGGGGAAATTTTTCACAGTGGATTCAGCTAGACGGGTGTTTTTTGTGAAAGATTGGCAAGGGGGGACCAGGGATTGGAGTTCAGACGAGCACCTGCCATGAAAATAACGATAAAACAAGGATAGGCTCGCAACGTCTCTTCTGTGGGAGAGGGGTTGCAGGGTAGAGAAAAGGGCATCCCCCACCAAGCCACGAAGTCTATTTTGTACTCTGTCAAGGCATGATAGGCTGTTTTTGGCAGCTCCTGCCCAGATATGGCAACAGTATTCCATCCTTGGACATATTTGGCTTTTATATAGATAGAGAATTGAATCAGTAGTGAGATTTCCTTTAAAATTTGGATTCTTTTATATGCTTCGGTTCAAATTACATTTAAATTACTTGAAATATAAACGCGCCTCGTGTGTAAAAAGATATACGTTTTAACGTGTTAAGAACGTGGCTAAAATAAATGTACAATGGTTTTAAAATGGTATGGAATTTACATTTTTTTTTTAATTTTATTAATGTATACATTTTAATTACAACATATATAGATGTATATATGTAACTATATGTGCACATATAGCAGTATCAGAATTTTTGTAGGAATTTTTGACACCCCTAACACGAAACTGCGAATACAATATAAAAATCTCGGAATTTCTCTGTTAAAAGTGGGTTATTTATTTTCTTTATGGATTATACTTCCAAAATAAACTATTACAGTTGTTTTAAAAGTAATAGAAATATTTTTTTTTCAAACAGTAATGAATTTTCCGAACTCAATATTTTTCAATTTTTAAACTCAATATTTTTAAATTTTTAAATTTTAAAAATCTATCAAAATTTTTCTATTGATTCTATTTTTACGATATTTTCAGGGTCAATGTGAAATTTTATGTTCTTTCCAATAAATCGAATATAACATTTTAGACAAACGTTTTTTTTTTAATTCACGAACCCCCCCCCTCCCATCCCAATTTTTAAGTGTCTATTAAAAAGTAAATACTTAATTTAGTCACCCGAAAGTAAATAATTAATTTACTCACAAATTGAAGAGAAAAGGTCAATACATAATATATTCAAATTTAAAAAAAAAAAAAAACATAGTGTTCTTTTAGAATTTTACCTCTAAAGTTTGAAGCCTAAAACCTTTTTTTTAAACCACGTTATTTGTTTTTTCTTTTTTAAAAAAAAAATGGAACCTTGGTCCTTGCTCCTTTAATTGAAAAAAAAATTAGGGCTTGAATTACATTTTTCGAGGAGTTATAAGCTTGGAAAGACAGGGGGTCGAATAATTCACGCCTCCCATTTTGTAAATGTCTAATAATAATTAATTTAGAACCCGATAAGTACATAATTATTTACTCACAAATTGAAGAGAAAAGGTCAATACATAATATATTCAAATTTAAAACAAAAAAAAACATAGTGTTCTTTTAGAATTTTACCTGTAAAGTCCGAAGTTTAAAACCTTTTTTAAAAAAAACACGTTTTTTTTTGTGTTTTTTTTAATGAAATCTTGGTCCTTGCTCCTTTAATTGAAAAAAAAAATTAGGGCTTGAATTGCATTTTTCGAGGAATTATAAGCTTGGAAAGATGGGGTGGAATTATTCGCTATTTTCACGAAATTTCTGACACTGCTAGTGCACATATACATGCACACACAGACACACACACAGACACACACATTTACGAGGGGCGTGCAATAAGTAATGCCCCTAACCAACTTCCAGTGGTCTGATCTAGCTGAAATTTTGCATGTGCAATGATTTATATCTCTACGGGTTATGTGGCAAATTACAGCTCTGAATTAATTGTGGTTTCTGTTTTACAGGTGTTTGAACTGAGTCAGGTGTGAAATGGAGCCTGTTGAATGTCGAGCAGTGATCCGGTTTTTGTATTTGAAAGGACGCACACCACAGGAGACTTTTGATGAAATGAAAGAAACTTATGGTGATAATACCCCATCATATGACCTTGTAAAACGCTGGCATCGTGAATTCAAACATGGCCGGAAGTCTGTGGCAACAGTTCCCAGACCTGGTCGCCCCCCCCTTCTGCCATTGATGAGGCATCTGTCCGTCAAGTTTAGGCTGCTATTTTGGAAGGTCGGCGCATTACTATTCGCCAAATAGCCCAAGATGTCAAGATTAGTACAAGGTCTCTGGAAATTATCATTAATGACCATTTGCATATGCATAAGGTGTCTGCTAGATGGATTCCCAGGTTGCTCACGCCATTCCAGAAGCGAGAACGCGTCGAGTGCTCGAGGATGAATTTGGAGATGTGCCAAGAAAATGAGTAAAAGTTTTTCAAAAGACTGATTACACAGGATGAAACCTGGGTTCATCACTATGATCCAGACCAAAGCCCAGACAATGCAGAGGAAGCACTTGGATTCACCACCTCCAAAGAAGGTAAGGATGCAGCCCTCCGCTGGCAAGGTCATGCTCACAGTCTTCTGGGACCAGGACAGAGTAGTGATGACGGATTTCCTGGCAAAGGGTACCACAATTACAGGAGCCTATTATGCTTCACTTTTGAGGAAATTATGGGAAGCTATCAAACTCAAGAGGCGGGGCAAAATCAGCAAAGGTACGCTCCTCCTGCAGGACAACGCTCCGGTCCACAACTCGCATGTCGCCAGATCAGAAGCACGGGCGTGTGTTTATGAAATCCTCCCCCATAATCCCTACTCTCCTGACCTTGCACCCTCTGACTTTCACCTCTTCCCAGCCATGAAGTTGTTTTTGAAAGGAAAGCGTTTCCCAGATGATGCAGCCTTGATTTCCGAAGTCACGTTGTGGTTGGAGGACCAACCTGGGGTGTTCTACAAAAACGGTCTTCAGGGCTGCATCAAACTATGGGAGAAATGCATAACTCTGGGTGGTTCCTATGCAGAGAAAGACTAATACCTGTGCCAAGTGTCGTTGTTCTACTGCTATGGGAAGTGGGTAAGGGGCATTATTATTTAATTAGTATTATTGCACGCCCCTCGTATGTATATATATATATATATATATATATATATAAATGAGATGTAGTTTGCTTGAAGCATGTATAAGATAGGTATATAGAATATATATATATATATATATATATATATA
>NC_136494.1:27269889-27332389 GCF_053919585.1 Euprymna scolopes
TTATATATATATAATGATTTTCCACAGCCGAACCAATGTCGAGTCTTGGACTTCTGGTTTGTTGGCTTTCTTGGCTCTTGTGGGCTGCGATATTGGTTCGGCTGTGGAAAATCATTATATATATATATATATATATATATATATATATATATATATATATATATATATATATATATATATATATAAACTGATGAAGATTAAAGGATCAGTCAAGAATATGTGCTTTTTAAAGAAACATTTTCGTTGTTTTGTTTGTTTTTTTTTTCAAGACTTGTATTCTTACACATCAACACATAGGAAATAAATACAGAAAAGATATAAAAATTTATATATTTTTCGTATTCATATTTTATGTATATATATATATATATATATATATATATATGTGTGTGTGTGTTTGTGTGTGTGTGTGTGTGTAAACATACATGTATACATATATATATATGACTTCTTTATTTAATCACATAAATTAATATACGAAGATAAAATTTTATGCCTAAATTTTCAGTATTTACTTGAACAGTGTTCAATACATAGATAGAGCTAGGTAGTAAGTTATGGAAATATATATGGCAATTAAGCTACACAGAATATTCCGCGTTTCATTCTCGAGAATAACCCTGACGAATTCTCACGAGAATGAAACGCGGAATATTCTGTGTAGCTTCATTGCCATATATATTTTCATAACTTATTATATATATATGTGTGTGTGTGTGTGTGTGTGTGTGTGTGTGTGTGTGTGTGTGTGTGTGTGTGTGTGTATTGAGCACTGTTCAAGTAAATACTGAAAATTTACGCATAAAATTTTATCTTCGTATATCAATTTATGTGATTACATAAAGAAGTCATATATATATATATGTATACATATATGTTTTCACACAGACACACACACATATATATAATGATTTTTCACAGCCAAACCAATATCGCAGCCCACAATAGCCAAGAAAGCCAAAAAACCGGATGTCCAAAACTTAACATTGGTTCGGCTGTGGAAAATCAATATATATATATATATATATATATATATATATATATATATTCTCTCACACTTTCTGAATATATATATATATTAATATGTATATATATATATATATATATATATATATATATATATATATATATATATATATATATAATCGCAAAATAACTACCTGTATAAGTTGGCATATATTAAAGCAGGACTTTCTGTATTTTCTTTCAAGTCTAATTTCATCGTTATTTTAAAGGTCTTAGGTAAAGAAGTTCTTCTTTTAGTCTTGTATTCTTATTTGGAGTTTTTTTTTCTGGGGCGCATTAGTTTCGCTTTGGTTGATTGGAGAGAAAGCAAAACTGGCAATTTCGGTCATCCATAATCATTTTCTTTCCTTGCAAATCGTATGGATCAGCTATTTTATTCATCAGCAAATGAACGGATGTTATCGTCATTAACTGACTGGATGCCACACCCTGTCAAAAACAACAACATAAATTAGGATTTGTTTTTACTTTGCTGATTACGCTTTGCTGTTCCAGCTGTGTATATCCTCTAAGTTCTTTATGATTTGCAATGTCAACAAGGATGTTTTTCGTATACACCGAATGGTTCAAAATACTTGGACATCTTAAAAACCACCATCATTATGACCTAGAAGTTAGATGTTTTTATGATGAAGAATTCATCTATCTTGTAGTTAAAACAGTGTGTGTGTATATATATATATATATATATATATATATATATATATATATATATATATATATATATAATTTTAAGAATGTGAGAGATTATATAATTATTTCGACAGCCAAACAACGTCACACCTCACAAGAGCCATGATTTCCGATTTGTTGCCTCTCATGGCTCTTGTGAGCTTCGACGTTGTTTGGCTGTCTAAATAATTTATATATATATATATATATATATTTGTGTGTGTGTGTGTGTGTGTGTGTGTGTGTGTGTGTGTTCTATCACACCGCCCGGCATTTAAATACGCTTAAATATGATATTTTGATTATTATTATTATTATATTATATTGGACCCAATATATAGTAATGATTTAAATTGTTTAAAAAAAAAATGACTCGTGCGCCACCACCGATGATCGAAACCAAAACGTTTAGCTTACGATTTATTTTTTCCTTTGATGTTAATGCCTGACTTATGAAAACATGCTTGCTGCAAGGCTAAAAATTAAAACATGAACAAATAGCGATTACGTTACGCAAGCATGTTCGTCATGCCGTCGTTCGATCTTCACCTGGCAAATTTCATTTTTAAAATGTTCACATATTTGCACCGATTTTCCCAAATATAAAGTTTCGCATGGGTTTAAATACCCTCTATTTTAATGTTCATGTATGTAGACCAAAAACTGACAGAGGAGTTTGCTAGGCAAATCTTTTTAAACAAATACATGTACGCATACATAAATATATATAGAAAGATTTTTGTGTTTACTATAACCTTTTTACGCAAATATTACGCAAGTATAAGTCATATAGAATAGCTGGATGAATATAGTTACACGTAATAGTTAACTAAAGATTATCATCGCATTTGAAAACCGAAAAAACTAATAGGGAATTAATTAAAATGAATGTTTAAAGAATATGCGAATTAGCTAGATCTTTTGCTAGTGAATGCAATTCAACAACCCATCTATAATATAAATCTTACCTGTCTGTTTAAATGTATGTATGTATGTATGTATGTATGTATGTATGTATGTATGTATGTATGTATGTATATATGTATGTATGGCTGCCTAAAACTTTCGACAGAGGCGACAGATTTTCATTAGATTGGTATCCTTTTTGAAGCACGACCCTTCGGGCGACAAATATCGAAAATTGGTTAAAAACATTAATTCCTTCAACCTCAACTGGGCACTAGGGGTCGCTTTTTTCGCCGATATTTTCGAAAGTCATCCTCTCTTTTCGATTGACTAGCCTTAATTTAAACTTCCGTCACTTCCAATTTGGCGCTGGACGCAACGGCAAAGAGATCACGTTTTTTTTTTTTTTCACGTTCTTTTCCCCTTTTTTTTTGATTTTCAGAATTTAACTTAAACCACTAAACTTATATATATATATATATATATATATATATATATATATATATATATATATCGTGTATATTTAGGCAGCAAGTTTCCTTTTAAATATATATTGTTGATAAATATGGAGAGTTTCTGTTTAACAACTTTTTTTCCATTAATAATTAATCTATATATTAATATGCTTGTCCGTACGGTGTCACGTCATCAACATCGCAAACATTAATTAATGAAACGCGTCATCATCATCGCAAACATTAATTAATGTGAATTATCTCCCTTTATTGTTCAATCTTTATTAGTTAAAAATCATTAAACCCTTTTATTTCCCAAAACTTCCCGAACAAAAAAAATTTTAAAAAAATAACTGTCTATTTATGGTTCCGGATTATTTTAAAGACAATTATGCATAGAAGGTATCGTTCCACAGTTTAAATAGTATAGTATTTTACTTACATTTTTAACGATGTCTTCAGTAGTACGGAACGCTTATTCTATTTTATTCAGTAAAAAATATATATGTTTTACATTTAACGCTACGAGTTCATTTTTTTTTGTTTTTGTTTTTTTTACTGTGCCACTTTATTTTTTTTTATTTACTTTTGAGTGAACCTTACATAACAAAAAATATGTTTAGAAATAAATGTTACAAAAGTCAAGAATGACTTTTTAAAATAAATTACCAAAGTCACCATTCGCAAATACGCTGAGTAACACAGAGTCAAAACATATTTTACCTCTTGTTCTGTTTTGTTTTTGTTTTACGGCATATCAATCCTTTTTCGCGTTATTTAATGCCGAATCGAGTAATTTTGTAACATTTATACAGCTTCACGTTGTTTACATAGTTATTACTTATGTTTTGTTCGTTTTATTTTGCTTCTTTTACTCGCAGGCATCATCTTCTAATGCCCCCCGAAAGGGCATACATATTTAAATACTAAAAAAAAAAATGGACACAACAATTTTTATTTAATATGAAATAAAACACTTTGTTTCATTACTTACGATTTAATTTATTTAAAGAAATATTTATTTCCTATTAAAAGATTTTCAGTATATTTTATTTAACTAAAGAATTTTTCTATTATTTTTATTACATTGTTAGGTGAAGTTTCAGAATAGTTAAACCCCCCCTCCCATATTAAGAATGGCTTTCAGCATGATTCTTACAATAGCGGTATCAAAGATTTTTTTTTCCTTATTTTAAAACAAATTATTAAAAAAAGATACAAGACCATTAAATTTTTATTCATTATATCACTATTTAGGTGAAGGTTCAAAATAGTTAACCCTTCTCCCCATAACCGTTTTTTATGCAGTAAAATACTTTGTTTCAATAATTATGGTTTAAATAAATATTTATTCCTTATTAAAAGATATACAGTATATTTTATTTAACTGAAGAAATATTTATTGTTCATACATATATTTTCCCTTATTTTTTTACATTGTTAAGTGTAGTTTCAGAATAGTTAACCCCCTCCCCATATTAAGAATGGCTTTCAGCATGAGTCTCAAAATAGTGCTATCAAAGTTATTGATTTTTCTTATTTAACAAAAATTATAAAACAGATACAAGAACATTTTAAACATTTTTTTCATTAAATCGTTATTTAGGTGAAGGTTCAAAATAGTTAACCCTTCTCCCCATAACCGTTTTTTTTTATGCAGTAAAATACTTTGTTTCAATAATTATGGTTTAAATAAATATTTATTCCTTATTAAAAGATTTACAGTATATTTTATTTAATTGAAATCTATATCAATAATTCGACTTAAAAAATATTTGTGAATTTCCAAATCTTCATTGAATAAAATTCAAATAAATAGAAAAGTCTATCGCATATGTAAAAGTTGACGGTTGCTTATTTAACTTCATTAAAGCCATCAAAGTCAACCAAGAGCTGCTCAATATTCTGGCTTAATGGATCATTTAGCAAGGAATGAAGATGGTTATTCTGGTGTACCAGTTATTCTACCATCTACATTTACAGGAAGTCTTAGGAATCTACAACAGCTTCATCAAGACAGTTTGGCAGTTTTCTGTGACCTAGTCATTACTCACACGTGTAATCCAAAATGTCCTGAAATATTAAACAACTTGGGGTCATCAGAACTTTCACAAAATCGATGTCAACAATGTCACGGTTTTTTTTTAAATTCACAGTCTGACTCCCAAGAACCTGCTGACTCACCCCAAGCAGCTGATCGACGTCCCTGTCACAGCCTCAATCATCACCAGCACTTCCTGACAATATCAACAGCATCAGTTACGATCGCATTGACCTTCAATAAAAGTTTAAACTAAAGTTCTTTGTTCTATTTGCTTCCATACGTTCATTTTTGTAATATAACAATAAGGAATTTCTTACTGATGTGTTTTAAAAGATTTTAACTACCGTGGAATTTCCACGGGTCTTGCTAGTACGTATTAATCTTTTTGTAGTATTATCGAATAGTTGTATGTTGGACCTATATGTTACGTGTTGTTACATTATTTCTGCTAACGCCTTCTACTGAAACCTCAGTCGTCTTCAGACAGTGGTTTATCTGCTAGGTTTATAAAACGTGTAGCTAGTTATAGAAAAGTACGTTCAGAGAGGCGTGGTCACGTATGTAGGGCGTATCCAATCGGATGTATGTACAATATTTAAACAGGTGTAGTAAAATTACAATATAATAAAATTTACAATTTAAAATGTATATCATTTTCTCTCTTTTTCTCTCCCGCCTTCTTTGTGTGTGTGTGTGTGTGTGTGTGTGTGTGTGTGTGTGTGTGTGTGTTTACTTGTGTCTGTGTGTGTGTACTTGTGTCTGTCTGTGTGTGTATGTTCATGTTTATACTTTTTAACTTTTTAAATCTTCAGTCATTACCTCATTAATAGACGTCTGATCCAGTATGCCACACACTATCCTCTGTTTTGAGGGATCTCACACGGTAGGAGACGATCTAGAATCATACAGCAAAATATTTTGGTTTAATCTTTTCTAACAAACAGTCGAATGTGACTTTGGGCACATTCTTAGCCAAAAGGAAATCCTGATCGTTTCCTATTGAAGCTTCCGCTTCTCGCAGATGGTGAGCTCATTAAATTTACAGCCGCCACGACTGTTTGAACTTCCTCAATTATATTTTCGCGACTTGATGACTGTAGAGTTAACGAAATATTTTAATCTGTTGATCTATTTTAAGATTTTAATGAAGGTATATTTACTGAAGAACTCTTATCGTGTTCACCAACCAAATAAGGAATTTTTCTTTTCTTTTCTTTTATTTATTTTTAATACAGAGAAAGAAAAATACTGGAATCGTCCTTTTTACTTACCTCTCTTAGATAGACACAAGGAAAAATGATTTCTTAATAAAGTAAGGAGCGATAACTCTTACTTGTAAATTGTCTCCCTTGGCTAATTTATAAGGTTATTAAAAAAAAACATTTCTCTTAAAAAAACTGTCGTATCAGATTAAATATTTTTAAAACAAATTATAGCGAAATATTTTATTCTTTACTAGCAGTTCGGCTCAGCTTTGCTCGGGTCCTATGTTCTGTTCATAACTTTATGTGTGTGTATATATATATTAAAAAGTTTGACTCATGTGCAGGTAACCGACATCTAATATTTCAAGTGTTTAGACCCAAAATTGGCGGAGGAGTTTGGTAGAGTTTTCAAAGGTCAAATCGTTGAACTTTGACCCTTGACACCAAATCTCTGACCGAAAACCGATTGAAGCTTGTTGCATATCTTAGTATCCTTTATGTAAAACTTCAAATGATTAGACCCAAAATTGTCTGAATAGTTTGCTAGAGACCGCAAAGGTAAAAGGTTGAACTTTGACCCCTTGGCAGCCCAAATCTCGGCCAAGAATCAATTAAAAGGTTTGCCCTATGTCTGAATACACTTTATGTAAAATCTCAAATGTTTAGACTAAAAATTGGCTGAGTAATTTGGTAGAGACCGCAGAGGTCAATCTTTTTTAAACTTTGACCCCAATTATGACCCCGTAACATTTATTGTTTTGGGCTCAAATCAACGTAAAAGGTTTGATCCATGTCCAAGTAATCTACATCTAAAATTTCAGACTCAAAATTGACGGAGGAGTTTGGTAGAGTTTTCAAAGGTCAAATCGTTGAACTTTGACACCTTGACAGATAAATCTCTAGTCGAAAACCGGTTAAAAAGGTTTTAACAAATCTCAATACCCCTTATGTCAAATCTCGAGTCTGTAGACTGAAAATTGACAGAGTAGTTTGGTAGGGACACAGACCGACACACACACAGACAATTTATCTTTTATATATATATAGATTTACTTGATTCTCAATAAGAGTCAGTTTAGACATAAGATCGATTTTAAATATGAAGAATTCAGCTGTCCAAAATGGAATCACTCTGGACTGAGAACTTGAATGCCTACCAGAAAGAACTTTAATGCCTACTAGACACTATTCTCTGGTGTCTAAAGTTTCTCTCTACAGGGGTTCGTCAGGACAACCTGGGATGAGAATACTTCCTCCCTATAAGTAAACTCCAGCCAAATGTTCAAAATCGCATAGTATTCAAAACCCAAAATAAGATCTCACGGTGTACCTACTCCACACTGGATTATACGAGAAATAGTGCACATTTTTAAAATATTGTTTCCTAAATTAACAGAACTAAGCTGGATACTCCACCAGACAAGATAAATTCTTGAATCCGATAAGAACACGAGAAATATGTTAACTATGAATTAGTGAGAAAGAAACTAATCTTTCTAACGGCTTTACTGACTCAACGTTTCGTTAGTAAAATAGAATAATGGCATATTCGAATATCTATGTATCTCATGTAGAGATCAAGTATCAGCCCCAAGGAGGGAGGGGGCTTTGATTTCTGAGAACTTCGATTGAAGTAAAATTAATTGAACAGAAACATTTATACTCATCGAGCAAGTGCGCGTATGTATGCACACAGACACGGACTGTTATTGTGGTTGGCGATCCCATCCTCTATGTTGTTAAGTAGGCGAGAGAAGCAAAGGTAGCGTAATGAAGACACGAAACATACCGATATATGATAACAAATAAATGTAGATTTATTTACATTTAATTACAAATCAACGTTGTATGAGTTTGTAACGAAAGATGAATGTGTAACGTTACTTGCGTTTAAACCTCAATAGTTCAAACGCAGCTTGGCTATCGCCAAAACTGGGAGGTCGATTCCCTCACATCTGCATTGTCATGAGGTCCAGCGAAAAGAGGAGAATGAAATATATAAAACGGATATTAAAGTAGCTGTATCGCCCCCTGGTGGCAAGGTATGGTGTTACCAGAGTTGAAGGGCGATAATCGTATTTAGCTTAATGTCCTCCGTTCGTGTATGTGTGTTCGCGTGTGGAAACCGCAGTTCCCATGGACATATGGCAAGTTTTCACACATAGGCGTACAATGCATTTTTGTCCTGGACTTCGATAAGACCAAGAGACTACAAGTAAGGCACAATCACGTTGACACACCGGTTCTCACCAGATCACCGAAGTTAAGCAACGTTGAGCCTGGTCAGTGCTAGAAGGGTACGATGCCTCCGTTCAGTCTCGAAGGACAAAAGATACCCCCTGTAGAAGCAGCTGCGCATGTAATTGTGAGGCAAGAGCTGCGCAAACCCAATCACACCTCTTCTGAATCGACACAGTTTGAGTCCAGTGGCAAGAGAAGTCCAGGACGACTGGAAACAATGTCAAGATAAGCGGAGAGCACATACAGCAACTGGAAGTCCTAAATGGTCACCCATTTAGTACTGGCCAGGTTAAACGTTGCTTAACTATGGTGATCCAGCGGGAATCGGTGTGTCAACGTGATTAGCCAGATGGGTGACCATTTGGGAAGGTTAAGGGCTATATGTGCCTTCTGGAAAGGTTGGGTGTGGGGTCAGTAACCTCGCCCCGAAAAAAGAACTCGCTGCAAAAGCATATACAAAGTTGTGGATGGCCTATGCCCCACCCCCCAGGGGCTCAAGGCTATGGATGAAATGGAAGAGACCACAAGAAAGATATATATTTATAGTAACGTGTCAATTAATGTGAGTAAAATTAATGTTCCTAACTTATTTCAACGTTTGATAGGTAAACGAGAATTTTAATGAAATATTCGGATATCAATGTATTAGATATAGGGGTCAGGTATAAACCCCTTTGTTTTCAATAACTTCAACTGATGGAAAATGAAACAAAAAACACTGAGAACAACAATAACCTGTATAGTCCCGTCGACAATCCGTGGAAACATGAATGAGTGCACATCAGGCAATAAAGGAGAAATAATGCCTAGGAGAATAGCCCCTTATAAGAACATCTCCTACAGTTTGATTATAACCAAATGTCTGAAAAGGAATTATGAATGATATGTTAAAATAATACCTGGTATTACCTACCTACAAACCTCGACATAAATTGGTAGGGGGGATACTGAAAGGCATGGTTTCAGCAGCTACTTGGAAGCCCTTGTTATATGAATATACAGCATAATCACGTTGACACACCGGTTCTCGTCAGATCACCGAAGTTAAGCAACGTTGAGTCTGGTTATTGCCAGATGGATGATAATTTGGGAATTCTAGGGGTTCTATGTGCTCTCCGCTTATCTCGGCATTTGTTTCCAGTCGTCTTGTACATACACTTCACTCGCCACTGGTATTTAACAATGTCGACTCAGGAGAGGTGTGGTTGGAGATTGCGCACCTCCTTCCATAAAAAATTCACGCGCAGGCACCCCTTCGTGGGTATCCATAGTCAGTCAAAGACTGAAGGAGCTCCCTTCTTCTTGTTATACAAAGATCGTTCAAAATGTAATGCATCCTGTTTTTAATTTTAAACAAAGTTGAACACCAACAGAGACGAGAGTGACACGATTAAAAACGAACGACTATTTATGCTCCATGATTTATTTTTCTACATAGTCACCACCATTCTCAATACATATTTGCCAGCGATGAAGTGGTGGTTGTGTATATGGGCCCGGGCCATGTTTTGTCACTCACATGTCTGTCGCCACTCTGAAATCGACGAACCCATCTCTTAACTGTGCTGACATAAACTGTATCGCCTCCGTAACCATTCAAAAGACGCCGAAGCATGTTAATCGGTTCAATTTCTTTTTAGCATGGAAAGAATTCAATGATGTATCTCAAGGGTTGCTTTCTTAGAGTTTCACACCGTCAATATCTGCAACAGAAAAATGCAACTTTCCGGTCATGAATGCATAAGTTCGGTCATCATAACAATCCAATTTGAAATCCTTATTCATTCGAGCGGAATAAAAATATAGAGGCAATTACTTTTGAAATGTCCCTCGTATTCTGTTTGTAACAGAGTCGCTGTCGCTAACAGCAGCAGCAGCCGCATAAAAATATGCAAATGATCAAGCCGGCTGTGCGAAGTGACGTCACAGCAGAGATAAAAGGACACAAGTGTTCGGAGAAGAGGTGTTCGGCACCGCAATGGTGTTCGAACTGTGACGAGAGAAGCACGTATTCGAGACACGTGAGTGACGTCACAGCAGAGAAGAAAAGTCACACGCGGCTGGAGAAAGAGAAATGAACTGTTTAAATATTTAGGAAAAAAAGCGTTGTTGGAAATACCAGATATAAAGGTTTTTGTTAAAAAGAAAGTGAGTTGAGATTTTTTTTTTATATTGTCCTCTGTTTCTTTGATGTAACGACTATGTTACTTGTTGGCCTCTTAATGAAACTTGTTTTTTCGTATTATTTGGATTCATCGGACTACTGTTCTCATCTTGAGTATGATTTTCTCAACGTTTCGGTCGATGTAACCTCCGACCTTCTTCAGGTGTATTTGTTGAACTCGTGAATGTTTCTGTCGATCTCGGGAATTTGGACGGAATTTCAAACGGAACCTTTTATTTACTTCACGGGGGTAGCGTGCTCGGATGAAACGTCAGCCACGACTGGATAGAGGTCATAAATAATTCGCAATTGTATTTTTCGGTACTCCACACTGGGGATTGAACCTTCAACCTTCAGGAGAACATCACTTATCACAATTGATTTTTTCCAAGTACTCTAACCACTGCGCCATGGGTCCTTGCGGACGAGTCCTTGACCTTTATTCAGCCATGGCTGACAGAACAAGAGCACGCTACCCCCGTAAAGTAAATAAAGTGTTCCGCTGGAAATTCCGTCCAAACGAGTTCGACAGAAACATTCCCGAGTTCGACAAGATACACCTGAAGAAGGTCGGAGATTACATCGACTGAAACGTTGTGAAAATCACACTCAAGATGAGAACAGTAGTCAGATGAATCCAAATAATGCAAATAACCTCATCTCAAAAATTCAGAAACGTTGTTGTTTTTGTTCATCGATGCACGCATTATAAAATAAAAGCCTGCATGTCAATGAGATAACAAGACAATAAACCTTACACAACGTGGACCTTCCAACCAGATTTTGTTTGGTATGAACTGATCACAATTTAAAAATATTAATTTCATTCACATTGCAATTGTTATTACTAGCGCTATGACAACAGCATATTCTTTTCATCAAGTATATATCTGACACAGTTAGACACAGACACCGAGAACCACAGCACTCTATATAAAAGCATATAAGATATGAACGAATACACACTAGAGAGTCAAAACAACGAAAAAAAATATGCTGTTGTCCTAGCCCTAGTTATTACATAGTTTTTGTGAACAATATTTTATAATTTATAAATGTAATGCAATATAAATGCTTAAAATTCTTGTTTTGGCCTGTCCCCTCATGATTGTCGTGTAATGCTGGTTCTATTCAGTTTTAGGGTGTCCACCCTCCCAGGTTTTGCCTTTTCATTTTTTTTCAGTTTTTTTTTTTTTTTTTTGCTAATCGCCTGAGTCGCCTCCGCCGGGGAAGGACGACAGGGTTGCACAAGCATCTTTTGCAGAGCCAGACTGTCCTCCTTTAGAGCGCTGACTTTCAAATCCCATATTCCGACTCTTATGTCACATTTCTCGCGGTAGGAGAAAACTAAATATCCAACATTATCCTCTGTTACATAATGAAGACCAATGTGTATTTACTTGTATATACATAAATGTATATTCGTTGCGTCACAGAAAATGTTAGTGGAGTTTTCTTTTAATAAGGCTGCTTAGTTATCTCACATTGCAAGAACTTAGACACCAGTATCCGAAAGTGGGATTGAGAAATCAGCGCCCAAAAGAAGGGGCACTTTGACCTGTAAAAAATGCCTGGGCAGACCCGTCGACGTTCCCCGGTAAGGGTGCCTCAAGCAATTAGCAATAAACTAGCCTCTTCTCAAAGAAAGGCGGCAAGGCCTGGGAGGATGGACCTCCTAGAACTGCTCAGAACTAAACTCCCACCGCAAAATCAACAGAGGCCAGATCATTACAGGAATGGTCTAATCTCTTGATTTTGGAGGTTGAGGATAAAAATCCCTAACCGAGTTTTTTCTTTCACTAAGGTGTCATTACTTATCACGATCTAAACGCCACTCGAGGATAAAGGTTAAATGAATATCAGATGGACGGCGAGACAACACCGTAATGATTGGTAATGGTGGTAATGGTGGCGGTGGTGGGGTAGAAATATATTATTTAAGAGGGCGGCTCAACAAATCTATTTACATTATTGGGCTTGAAAACGACCATGTTATGGTCAGGTGGGGAGCACCCCCATGGTATTGTGCTCCACAGACGGGCAATTTTAGGAAAGAAACTTAGCTCATAGAATTTTTGTTTAGAATTGAAGAGAGATTAGAAAACAACAAGTAAAACGACTCCTAATTATTTTTATTTAAATCTTAGTGAAAATGCACTATTTTGTTTAAACAAAAAATACCTTTACTAAAGTTATGGTTTTCAGTTATAAATTAAAAAAAACGCAAGAATGTATTTTTTATTTTTTATGTAAATAAAGCATCGTAATTTGTAACAATAAAATAAAAATAAAATAATTTTTACAGGAACATTACGAAAAAAGCCCCCAAAGTTGGTATTAATGAATTCGATATAACTCGAAGAAAAATTAATTTCTCGAACTACTAATATTATCATTGAATTAATCATTGTTTATTTAATATTTTCACAAAAGCAATTATAATTGCAAAAAATTAGTTCTACTTTTTTTACGCTTACATTTTTAACGTAATCTTTACATGTAAGATTCTAATATTTCCATTGCACGCAAGAACGTATAATTATCAATGTAAAATAATGTTCATAAAATCTTGAAAAATAAAGTAAAAAAAAATTAAATTGAAAAACAGGAACTGACAAATAATTTAATTAAAAAATGGTAAAAATTATACGAACGTTCCATGTCGGTAAGTACGGATGCACAGAGTTGAAAAGAAAACCAGTCTGTTTTGCCCACCATCCTCCTCTTTTCAAACTACCCGCCTGTTTGTGTTCATCGACTTTAAATTTCACGTAAACATTATGATAAATGTTAACGTAAGTCTGTATTTTTAGTGTGTAATTTTTTCAATGATTATAAATTGTTTTCTTAACAAATTGTAATTCTGTATTAATATTAATAAACAATGGCGCTAACTTTTTTTTTTCAAAGAATAAATTGTCAATAGTATAATTAATGAATTTAATTAACTTTTATGCATTTTTAAATGAAGGAAGGAGGATCTTCGACTCAAAAAAAAGTCGCTCGGTATTCGGAATAATGTTTAATAAAGACATAAATTATGTCTAATTTGTCCTTCCATACATATTTGAATTTTGCCGCTAGAGTTTGTTTTTATACGATGAACAAGTCTCGTTCCTATCAGTGATACATTTTGGGATAATTATTACTTTTTTTAGCAAAAGTTAAGTACATGTATTGTATTAATTCATTATCTTAAGATTTTAACTTAATACTTAACTTGGAAATAATTCCAGAAAACTTGCCATAAAAATGTAAACGCGATTTTTGTCATAATGAATTTTTACGTGAAATCTAGGTTTTTTTCAGATTTGAGATAAAATTATTCCATGTATTTTTTTTTATTTCACACACTTGTTTCCTTTGAGAAATTAACTGTAAACTATAATCTTTCAAATACAATATAAAAAGAACTCGAAAATTTAAAAAAAAATATTATGATTAACCGACGTTAAAAATCATACCCCCCTACAGAAGCTGCCATTAATTGCCCGTACCTAGTTCTTACTTATGTTCTTTATCATTGCTGTTAGCATCCATTATACGTCTGCTGTGATGTGCATTCATTTTCGTATTCATTTTGATAGCCACGGTTGAAAAATTGAACGAAAGCACAGAACCATTTACGGTTAAACAACTTTTTAAAAAGGTACATATGAAGAATACAGACGGTACTGAAATAATAACGTTATTATTTAGAAACCCAAGGAGAGAAGAGAAAGTTTTGTAACCATTTTGTACTTTCATCTAACAATTTAATGAATAAAAATACCGTAAAACTTGAAAATAATATACAAAAAATATAGCTTGTTTCCTTCTATGCATAATTACGAATAAGTTAGTTGAAAAAAGATAGAAAATGCTAGTTGATTGCTGATATGAATTATTTTATTCAGAAAATTTACATTACACTAGCAGGGCGCTTGGCATTGCACCAGTAATAAAATACACTTAAATATGATATTTTAAATTATGCAAATTTCGTATTTATCACTATCGAGCCAATTCTCTATTGATTATTATATTGTACCAATATATAGTAGTGATTTCCAAAGTTAATATATATATATATATATATATATATATATATATATATATAACTGGAGTGCCATCAGCTAGAATCGAAACCAAAATATTCAGTGCTCCAACGTCAGTCATTACCGTTTGAGCTATCGCCAGACTGATTGAAAATCGTTAAAATTGAATCAACTTTTACGTATAAACTTATATTTACGCATGCGTACAAGAGCACTTGTTGACTTATGGTTGCTAAGTTCCAATTTTTCTTTCAATTTTGACTCTTTAGCAACTATTTTTACTGGCTTATATATACTTTTTACCGGTTTATATATGTGTGTGTGTGTGTGTGTGTGTGTGTGTGTGTGTGTGTGTGTGTGTGTGTGTGTGTGTGTGTGTGTGTTTAATAACAGTCTCCAAAAAATGCAATCATTTGACTCTCCTCGCGCCGCTCAGCGACCTTGCGTCTCGGAGGAGATGAAATTTGAAAAAAAATGGAGCCAGATAAACATAGAAACATAGTTTTATAAATTAGATTTCGTTGGGTGAACTCCGGTTTAACCAATCTGCTAATATTTGATTTGGGGTAGAATCTGTTTAATCAAAACAGAACTATTGTCGAAAATCCAGAGAGAAAAAAAAAACAAGAAAAATGCAAATCATCGGTTTAGGCTTAGCCAGTGTTTATATTTTTTTGTTCTCCCATAAATATAAACCGCAAATTGTTTTTGTTTTTTGTTTTTTTTATTTGTAAAATCGCTGTCTGTTATTATTATCATTTGTTTAATAGCGAGGGGGGTATGATTCGTTTAATTTTAAAAAGATTTTTTATTACTGTTTATTGTTGATTGTTGATTTTGAGTTAAGTTTGCTTTAAAAAAAGATATTTATATTTGCGGTGTTTTTATATACAACTACTTGTGTGCTTGTTCAGTCCAGCGAAATAATTTGTCAATTATACAAATTCTGGAATAAATCAAGTCTCCAGTATCAAAAACATCAGACCTATTACTCCAGAAATCCCAAAACATCCGATTAAATTTCAAACGCCATTTTGTATTGCGGGAAAATTTAATGCAAATAGAAAACTTATATCTAATTAGCTAAACGTAACATTTACTACCTTTACTTGGATTCGAACTCCTATCAGTAGGATTCGTTTGCCAGGAAATACGTGCTTTTGAAAAGATCTTAAAACAGACCATAAATGACGGCATCTGATTACTCTCTTTTAATTTTTGCGGTTTTTATTTTCAAAACAGTTTTAAATGCGCTACTTTATTTAATAAACGGAAGCCTTCAAACTTTAAACGTTCTACTTAACGAGAAATAAAGCGATGACAGAAAGTGTAAGTGTTATGGATTTCCTGTTTTCAATCGCATTTAATATTAAACTATCTTCTATGTAAATAAATAGTTTATCTATGTTTCCTGAGAGGGAAAAAAATCTCTAAAGGCAATACTTCACATGTCACATTGACTGGTTTGAGAATGCGAATATTATTTGGATTCTTCGGACTACTGTTCTCATCTTCAGTGTCATTTTCGCTACGATTCAGTCGATGCAACCTCCGATCTTCTTCACGTGTATCTTGTTGAACTCGGGAATCTCCACGGAATTTCGGACGGAGACCTTTATTTAATCCAAGGGTGTAGAATGTTCTCGTTCTGTCAGCCATGATTTACAATTATATTTTGAGTGTTGATTGACCCTTCAACTCCATGAAGAGTGTAACTTACAACTGAATTTTACAAAGCACTGTATCTACTATGTCCCTGGACCTTGCGGACAATTCTGGTATGAATTTTAGGAGTTTTGAGGCTATCCCAAATTCATACGATATGAATAATAAATCCTTATTTAAAGAATTCAGAAACACTTTTTCAAATGAGTTTTTTTTTTTTTTGATTAAGTGCATTGTTTCTAACGGCATCATCATCATCATCATCATCATCGTCGTCATCATCATTATAAACATCATCATCGTCATCAGCATCATTATTATTTCTAACATCATCATCATCATCATCATTAATTCTAACTTCATCATCATCATCATAGTCATTATTTCTAACTTCATCATCATCATCATTAAGCTTTCAAACTTCATCATCATCATCATCATCATCATTATTTCTAACATCATCATCATCATCATTATTATAACCGTCATCATCATCATTAAAATCATTATTATTTCTTACTTCATCATTGTTAAAAACATCATGATCATCATCATCATCTTCATCATCATCATCATCATCATCATCATCATTTTTAACATCATCATTATCATCCTCATTAACTGTCTCTAACCAGATCTTTGTATGTTCCTCTTTGCCTTTAAGTTCACCTTTATCACTTCCTCCAATGTTTTTCATAGTCTTTTCTTTGCTAACTGACCTTGCTACCTCAACTGTTCTACATCTATTAAGTTAACAACAATCATCCATTTTTTTTTTCTTTCAATATGAGCACCAATTGCTGAGGAGTTTGCGAAAATAACCGTTTCGCTCGCACATAGACGCATGGAAGGAAAACTCTTATTGAACTCAAAGCAGGTTATTTTGAAAGAGAAAAAATTGCCAATTTTTACTAAGTGATGGTAAAAACTATCCACTACTACACGGGTGGAACGATAAAATTGTCACGCAAAAGAAAAACAACACTACAGTGTCATTGTTAAACTTTTATCGATAAAATCAATTCAGATAACTTGATTATGTAGTAGAGCTGACATCTATTCAATGTAGACACCTACAGTCTCAATCACCGTCTCAATACGGGTCTGGAACTGGGAGCATGCCTTTTCCACAAGCGGGAACTCGGTGAATACTCGGCGGATGGCGGCGATCAGTCTGACTTTGGTGTTGTGGAAGGTCATGTTGTAATGTTTTCAAATGTATGACCAAACAAAGTAGTCCAGCGGGTTCAGGTTGGGGAGGAGGGGGCAGTGAGTATAAATTCGTAGCACTTCTTCTGCAGCCAAGCCTTGGTCTCTTTGGACTTGTGGGCCAACGCTGAGTTCTGCTGCCACGCTCAGGGTCTGCCAGCAGCCACCTGATTGCACGGGAGAATCATAACATTATTCAGCACATTCAAGTACAATTCGGTGTTGACTTTCAAGCCGACTTGGAAGATCTAAGGTGGCATGATGTGGCCCTTTTTATTTTTATTTTTTTTATTATTATATTTTCACCCCAAACAAGGCAGATTGCCACTTTGGTGTAGGGGGCTACTATCAAGGGCAACAACTACCGGGGTACTATGTAGGGATTTGGGCAGCAAGATGTCGGTTCACGTTACACTTGAAATTCTGCACGTCAGTACTGTTGGGGAAGAAGTGACCTGGAATGGAATTCCAAAGTCTAGCGGTTATGGGGAAGAAACTATTGGAGTAGAAAGATCTTTTACATCTAGGGATCTCTACAGTGTGGGAGTGGGATTTAGCAGCCTGTCGGGTTTGTCGATGATGTTCACGTCGTGGAGGCACAAGTGCTTGCAGTTCGTCAGAGCATTCACCATTAAAATACTTGTAGAACAGGCAGAGGGATGCAACATTTCGTCGATGGGACAGAGGCTGAAGCTTAGATGCCAGTTCAGGGCCTATCAGGTTTGAGACTCTCTTTTGAACCGAGAGACTAGTAGCAGATGCACCAGCCCAAATGTGACAGCAAGACTCCATACATGGGCGAATGGTGGCCGTATAGAGGTACAGGATACTTTCGGGTGTTAGTAGTTGTCTAGTACGGTAGAGAGGGTCCACCTTTCTTGCAGCGGCCCTGGCAATGCTTTCAATGTAATTGTTCCAACTCATGTTTCCTGTGAACGTTAGGCCAAGTAGTTTGAAAGATGTACTCTCAGATAAAGAGTCGTTGGCCATTGCTATAGGTGGTAGAGACCATAACCGTGACCAGAAACTTTGTTTTCGTCGCCCTGGGCACATCCCTGTTATTCGTGGCAATCCAGCGATGCATTTTGAGGGTGTTGGTAATGGTCTTGTTGCCATAACTTGGACCGATATAGAGTATGAGTTATGTATGTTACAGGTTGTGCTCGGAGAAATTGTGTCAGGATTATTGTAATTTGAATACAATTTATTCACGGCAGAAACATTAATTATTTACAGGACGATATTCATGTGTCAAGCAAAACCGCCATATTTTCCAAGGTTCCTCTCTGGAACTCTCTAGTCTTTTTCTAGGATCTAAAAAGGGTGATCTATTACTTTCTTTATTAGAGTTATTTCCCCTTTGATCGCTCTACTACCTCCTCTTTAAAATATGATGCTTGTAGGATTTTGATATGGGTCTGTTTGTAGAGTTGAATTGGTTTGCGTCCGTCGAGTTGAACCTTTCTTCTCCGACTTTCTTTGTTTGCTGCATGTTGCTTGAACATTTTTAAATAATTCAAATGTGTTCAGTAAAATATTTAATGGAATGATTGTGTTATTTGATTGTCTCTTTGGAAGATAAGAGTGACGAAGTTGATTTGCATAGATATCATAGATTACATTACCAAAACGATGTACTATGACATTGTGTCCATTTTTCTTTACCATTGCGGTAGCCTTTTGCCAATACACGTTTTCCTGATAGGAATTTCCGTGACCTTACTCCATGATGACGATTGAATTGGTTTGCCATCGTCCTGGTTCTCTTGGGAAGATTATTTGATGATGGACGAATAGCAGATTTTCCACTTGAGCAATTTGTATTTGGGTAGCTCTGTAGCTACTTATAAATATTTTTATGATCTCTCATGTAGTTCTTTCACCTTTTAACTTCAATAGTGCTCTCTTATACGTGTCGGTAAAGCGTTCGGTGTGGCCAGTGGATTGTGGGTGGAAAGGTGGAGATCTGAGATGCAGAATACTGTTTTCTTTACAAAAGTGAGAAAATTCTGCTGAAGTAAATGAAATACCATTATCAGAAACTAAGATTTCAAGAACACTCAATCTGCTGAAAATTTCCGGTAGTTTCTTTACAGTTTCATTCGATGTAGTATGGTTCATCTGGAAAACTTCTGACCACTCTCAGTAAAAATGAACCTATATTAAATAATGTTGTCCATTAATTAGTCCTGAAAAATCCATGTGTAGTCGTGTCCAAGGCATTTTTGAGGAAGGCCATGCATGCAATTTTTTCCGAGGTGACTTTGCAACGAGCTGACATTTGGCACAACTTTTTACAAGTACCTCTAATTGTTTGTCCAATACACATAACCACGTGCCAAGGGTTTTATCCGATTAATTCCCTGATGTCCATAGTAAAATTGCTTGATAACTCTGTTCTGGCGTTTGAATGGGACAAGAACACGTTCTCCAAAAATAAGTGTTCCATTGATCTCGGATAAAGAAGACCTCTGAAAAAATGGTCAAAGTTAGTTACTGGTCAGTGCATGTTTTTGGCCAGCTTGTGAGATGAAAATGTCGAACTTTCTGTAATAATGGATCTGCAGCTCTGAAATGACAGGTAGCGATCTCACCGTGGAAACAAGCGCAGAAACTTCACTTTTTGGAATATAAACACATTTATGATTTTTTTTTTTTTTACAAACGTTAAAAAATTTCACATTGTGTAGCAATGTACTGAAACAATTATAAAAATATTTGTTTTTATTTTGGATGATGCAGGGCATCCGAAGAGAGATTTTTCTAACAAAATGAAAGTATAATTTTTAGCAATAGGTATCTAGGAAAATGCCACTACATATGTTATAAATTCCAAATTTCCACAACCTGGCAAATACTGGTACACGCTAGCAAATTTAGATTTGCAATTACAGAATATGATTCTAATTTTTTCATTTGCTTTTTATTCTAACACTACACTAAGTTTACTGTTTTATTTCGCTACAGTTGATATTGTGTAGAACAATAAGAAAATCATAGTGAACAATGCATTCAACAAAATTTCACACCCATTTCTAGATACCTATATCTATTAAGTTCAAAAGAAAGGACACACTTAGGGAGGTATTTTGGTGGTCAAGTCACTAAATAGAGATTAGCTGGTTTCCCGGCATAGCCCAGGATGTAATATAGATTGACTGAAATATATGTTCTAGCTGGTTTCTAGGCGTTGCCAGGGATGTAATATAGACACATTATGTTGTATATTACCTGTTCTCTTCTTCCTAAGGTAAAACAATTTCATATACATGCTGTAAATTACCTATGCTAGAGATAAAACATGAACAATACCAGTCCACAGACATAGCAGCGATGACTGTGTCATCCACTACGTTTTGATGAGAAGAGATGAGTCTGAATAACGCATCTGCCTGGCCAATTTTGCTACCTTGTTGGCACTTTATAGAAAGGTCGTAATCTAAAAACAGAGTTGCCCATCTTTGTAAGCTGTTTGTTTATAAACTGGGATTCATTCCCTGAAACCAAAAATACTTATTAAGGGATTGTGGTCTGTGATCAGAGTAGGATGATGACCATATAGATTTTTGTGGAATTTTTCTTTTTTACCGCGTAGATAATTGCTAGACATCAACGACTTTGATGCGTGTGCAATGGCTTTTCCAATTTCAAGAAAAATATGTAATAAGAAGACTGCTCCGACTCCACAGTCTGAAGCTTCTGTCACAACAGTAATGGCTAATGATGGATTGTAGTGTGTCAGCAATAGATCAGAACTAAGAAGTGTTTTGGTTTTCTCAAATGATTCTTTGCATTCGTTCCATTTCGTATCTTTTTGTAAAAGATTATTCAAAGGCCTTCGTAACTTTCAGATAAGAAAGAACCATAATGACTTACAAGGCCAAGAAATGATCGTGGCATTGATACATCTTTAGGAGCTGCCATGTGCTTTACTGCCTAAATATTGTTCGGATCTTGGTTTTGATCATTTTTTTGTCAAATATGAATCTAAGATATTTCACAGAAGTTTTGAAGAATTTGCATTTGTCTGATCTTAAGTGAAATCTATATTGTTGAATTCGATCCAGCACAGAAGTAAGACGATGCAGAAGTTCCTCTTGGAATACGCCTGTAACGATGATATCATTAATACAGACAGAAACTCCTAGCAATCCTGTGAGCATTGTATCCATAGTTTGTTGGAATATACCTGGAACTGACTTGACCCCAAATGGAAATGGAAATAATACCTTGTGGGTGTTAATAATAATAAGATTTTTGGAATCTTCATCAACTTTCATTTGTAGGTATGCATCTGCGACGTTCAGTTTTGCAAAAAAAAAGTCCCACTGTTGAGTTTTAAGAACAGATCCTCCGGTACGGATAGTGAATACTGATGTGTCTCCAGTCTGTACATAGGCGTACTTTGCCATTAGCCTCCTTCACGATGACAATAGGTGCTGTCCAGAATGAGTAATCTGTAGATTGGATTACTCCTTCTTGTTATAGACGATTCAATCCTTTTTCTACTCCAGCTAAAGCTGCGTATGGTATCGGACACTTTGGTCTGAAACCTGGCTTTGCATCTGCCTTCACTTTTAAAGTCACTTTAACTTTAGAACAACATTCAAGACCTTCTTGTTGTCTTAAGAGTTGGTTTTCAGCACAAACCCCATGTTGGACGTGAAATCAAAGTGATATTCAAAGAGTATCAAACTGAAAGTTCACTGGCTTGTTGTTTATCTCACCAAGTATATATTTTCTCCGAGCTTCCAAATTTATGTTGAAAGTGGCAGAAATTGGATTCGATGTGGTTTTCTGGAAACGTCTTAGCGTTTTTCTGTGTGTTTTACCTCTTGGCTGTACAGTACATTATTCTTCCTGGAAGTGTTGCGGTTGTTTTTACTACAAAATATGTCATTTTGCCAACGACGTGAACAGTTTTGACATATGTGCCACTTAAATAGACAAAAACGAGCATAGTGCATCTCCCCATGTGATCAATTGGGTGTTGGAGGTTTCTTTCTATTTCCAGTCGGAGCTTTATCTACCGATTTGATGTTGTTTGAAACCGATGGGCTTCGTTGTTGCACTATTGTTGTGTCTCCTTTTAGATTTATTAGCCGTTGACATTCTGTGGTCAGAATTTGTACCGTCATTTCTCTGTCTTTGTCAACCATAGACAGTAGATGTGCGCGTATTTCCGCATCTTCTGGTAATTATAACCCTGCGAAATAAATAAAGCATTTCAATTGATCCTCTTTCAGCGATTTTAACCGAAATTTTTCGTATTGTAGATTAACAATTCTAACATATTTGACAAAATCGTCCGTAGCATTTTTTTTTTAAATTTCAAACAATTTTAACGAATATTAAATAAAGATGCTGAATCACCAAAAATGTATGATAACTGTGCTATCGTTTCATCAAATATAAGGTCTCTTAGTTTTTCTGAAAGGATGTAATTTGAATATCTTTCATGTTCTTCTGTGTCCAGCTTACAAAGTAGTAAACGTAATTTCCATACGTCGTCCATGGATGCGAACTCGTGTTGAAACGTATCCTACCCAGTAGGGAAGATACAGCTTATACAATATAAAAGGCTTCCTTCAGTCTTGACAGACTATGAATACCTACTGTAAGGGTGCTTGAGCGTCAAATTTTTGTAGTAAGAGTTGCGCAATCTACAACCACACCTCTCCTGAGTCGACATTGTTAAATACTAGTGGCAAGTGGAGTTTCAGTACGACTGGAAAAAAATTCCGAGATAAGCGGAAAGTACATACAGCACCTAGAATTCCCAAATGATCACCATCTGGTACTAGCCAGGCTCAACGTTGCTTAACTTCGGTGATCTGACGAGAACCGGTGTGTCAACGTGATTATGCTTATACGACATATATATACATATATATATATGACATATATATATGTCATATATATATATATATGTCAACGTGATTATGCTCATACGATATATATATATATATATATATATATATATATATATATATATATATCGTATAAGCATAATCACGTTGACATACCGGTTCTCGTCAGATCACCGAAGTTAAACAACTGACGAGAACCGGTATGTCAACGTGATTATGCTTATACGATATATATGTATATATATATATATATATATATATATATATATATATATATATATATATGTCATGTATATATATATATATATGTATATATGTCAACGTGATTATGCTTATACGATATATATATATATATATGTCATGTATATATATATATATGTCAACGTGATTATGTTTATACGATATATATATATATGTGTGTGTGTGTGTGTGTGTGTGTGTGTGTGTGTGTGTGTGTGTGTGTGTGTGTGTGTGTGTGTGTGTGTGTAGTAATTTATAAAATATATATGGCGATTAAGCTACACTGAATATTCTGCGTTTCATCCACTATAGGATTCGTCAGGCTTATGCGCATAAGCCTGGCGAATCCTATACTGGATGAAACGCAGAATATTCAGTGTAGCTTAATCGCCATATATATTTTATAAATTACTACCTACCTCTTCCTACGTATTGAGTATTGTTGAAGTAAATACTTAAAGTTTACGCATAAATCTATACTTTCGTATATTAATTTTATGTGAGTAAATGAAGTAGTTATATATATATGTGTATATATATATATATATACACATCATATCATATTAGCATAATAACGTTGACACACCGGTTCTCGTCAGATCACCGAAGTTAAGCAACGTTGAGCCTGGCTAGTGCCAGAGTAAGAACAGAGCTGTAAAGTAGAAGTTTGCAAATAGTTTTTATTATTCGGCAAACTGGTTTGTTAGGTAATCCTTAATTCGTGGAGTTTCAAAAGAATGATAATTCATTTCACCAAAGGAAAAAAATGTTTGCAAAATAATAAGATAGTCACGCTAAATATTAGCATTTCAATGCATTTGCTGGTTTCTGCATAGTATGAAACAAAACGTTTTATGAGTTTTAGTAATAAAATTTTAAAAAACATAAGAATATAAATATGGAAAACAGTTCATGCAAAAAGTTCATTCAGAAATATGTTAAGGAGAAAGTCAGATGCATATAAGTATATAGCCAATTGGTACATAAACATATATATATATATATATATATATATATATATATATATATATATATATATATATATATATATATATATAAAGCTGAATGTCTGTGTGTTATGTGTGTGTGTCTGGTCACGAATAGGCTCCTATATGGTTGACTATTTTAAAAAACTGATTACATATAATGATAGAAGATGTATCGAGACACAGGAATGGGTATGTTTGATCTGGCAGATCAGTGGATCATTAAAATTGTGGGGTCTGCGTTCGCGCCTTATCTACAAAGGATGGAAATAAAAAAAAGTATTTTTTTATATAGATGTACAGAAGAATACTTTGAGAAGTATGTTTTAACTTAAATAGGGATGGTATAATAAAATTGTGGGGTCTGTGTTCGCGCCTGGCCTCCATAGAATGAAAATAGGCACAAACTTTAATAAAGGCTTTTCATATCTATCTGTGTAAGTATACTTTTATAATTATGTTTCTGTTTGAAGAAATATGATATAATAAAATTATGGGGTGTTCGTTCGCACCTGACCTCCATAGAATGGAAATATGTCAAAAAGTTTAACAAGGTTTTTTAATATATATCCACAGAATATTGTGATAAGGGTTTTAGTGTGAACAGGTATGGTATAATAAATTATGGGGTTTATCGATTTTATTTTTACTTTCATCATATTTTGCTTTGGTTTTGATACCCCCAAATTCAACCCAAATATACAACCCTTCCTTTTCATAACCTATCATCATACTTTCATAAATCAGAGTCCATTTTCTGTAGGCTGTTTTTGAACCCAGTCAACGACGGATACTTTTGCTAATATATATATATATATATATATATATATATATATATATATATATATATATATATATATAATAGCTGGTATGTGCATATATAGATTCGTACGAAAATATTTGATTCAGTATTCAACATCAGGACAAAGAAAAAACAAGCAAACATATATGAAGAAAAAGTCCAATGTAATGGAGGTTATTGGTTGCAGGTAATGCTTCTATTTTGGCTGGATATATATATATATATATATATATATATATATATATATATATATATATATATATATATAATGTGTGTGTTAGTGTGTGTGTGTGTGTGTGTGTGTGTGTGTGTGTGTGTGTGTGTTCCTGTATATAAAGTAATGAAATCATAAGGATGTAGTGTTTACTTGATATACGGAATGGTAAACTTTCATCTAATATAAATACCAGTATTTATATACAGATAATTTAATCTCAACCGAATAAATTTTCTTGGAAATTTATGACTATAATAAATTGCGGTTTCACTTAATGCCATAACCAGCAAATTCTAGCATTGCTACAAATATAATTTGCTGATTTCTTTCTGTCCTCTGACGAGAAGAATGGTAAGGATAGCATTCTTTAAAACTCTTCGAAATAAGGACTTTTATATTTTTTTTGAGTATTCCGTCGAACAATAAAGTTTGAATTTACACACACACACATATATATATATATATATATATATATATATATATATATATATATATATATATATATAGTAATTTATAAAATATATATGGCGACTAAGCTACACTGAATATTCTGCGTTTCATCCACTGTAGGATTCGTCAGGCTTATGCGCGAATTTTGTGGTTGCTTCTTGTTTTTATATATGTTGAGGATTTCTAGTTAGCCAATCAGCTTTCTAGTATCCACCGCGTCCCCTCCTATCAGCCAATGGGCGTGCATTTTATCGAACAAAGGATCTGTTTTAGAACTAGGTTAGTGGTTTAAGGTAGATCTTTTCCCTCTTTTTTTATGTATATGAATATAACTATGTGTACACACACATGCACACACATATACATATATATATATATATATATATATATATATATATATATACATGTATGTGTGATCGTTTATGTATATTCATGTTTATTTAATTTATTTATTTGTTTGTTTTCTATTGTTATTGTTAGTTTTAAAGCTATTTTGTATCGCTATCCTAGAGTGAGTTTTATTTTGTGAACACAGTTGTTTGCTATTTCTCGTCTACAGTTTAATAGATTTTGAGGTTCTTTAAAGTACAGGATAGCAAATTCTTCATGGAGGCATAATTTACATGGGTCGTCTAAGTGTCTGCACATGGTAGCTTGTCTCATTATTTTCCATTCGACTACCGGCGAATGTCCGCTTTCTTTGAGTTCCCAGTACTCATTCGCTAGTGTTGTTTTTATACGGTGTTTTTTTATTTTTGAAGGTACTTTTGTGGTCATAGTATCGGGTTTTAAAATCTAAGGAAGTCATGCCTATGTAATATTTCTTGTTATTCGGGTTTTCTTTCGCAAATATTGTTGCTTGATAAACTACACTTTTTGTTAGGCATTTATTTTGGACTGGGCAAATTGTGCGGTGTCTACAATTGCATTTATCTTGTTCGTTATTATTATTATTATTATTATTATTATTATTATTATTATTATTATTATTATTATTATTATTATTATTATTATTTATGGTATGGTTGTTCTTGTCCGGGGTTGGTTTGTTGTTGTTATTATTATTATTATTATTATTATTATTATTATTATTATTATTATTATTATTTCTGCTAGTGTTGGTTTTATTTCTGTCATGGTGTCTACTTTTTTATTGTTTATTTTGTTGTTGTTTACATTGTTTTCATTTAGTATTTTGTTATTATGTGCTTTAATTATCATCTCTAAATTTTCGCAACAACTGTAAGATAACTTCAAGGTATTTTTATTGAAGATTTTGTGTAAGGGGTTGGTTGCGGGAAAGTGTTTTTCAATAAGATCTAGAAATTTCTTGCCAAGTTTTGTTTTTAACATTTGATTGTATGGGGCCGTATACCAAATTATAGTTCTTTTTCTTCTATTTTTACTTTTATTATAGTTGTTGGTGTTTTGTTGCTTATATTTGATATCGATATTTTTGTATCCACTATTTTTTAGGGCTGTTTCGTAGATATTGGTTGACCTGTTAAATGCATTTTCATCGCTTGAGTTATTACTGAGTCTACTTACGATCGAGTTAGGAATGTGTTTTATAATTGATGGTGGGTGGTTAGACTTAGGGTTTACGTAAATTGGAGTAGCGTTATCTTTTAAGTATGGTTCATATGTGTTTTTATCTAAGTTTAACGTGACGTCCAGGAAGTTTGTTATTTTTATGTTAACTGATACGTCCGCTTTTAGGCCTAATTTTTTCATTTCTTTGTGTATGATTTTCTTAAAGTTTTCTCCCTTGACTTTGTTGGAGTTTTTTATTATAGCTAGTCCGTCATCTCTATATAGGCCGATATCCGTATTATCGAATATGTTTGTGAGGGTATATAGAATGAATAACCCCACAAGATCTGATGCCTCTGCAGAGTCTCTGGCACCCATCGCCAAATCGAACGAATTTTTCATTTTAGTTTTTATCCATTGGTTATTGTTATTTATTAGAACTGATTTTCTACATTTTTTAATGATGTTGATTTCTTCTGAGGATATATCCGTGTATGCCTCGGCAAATTCTAGGGCAATGTTAAAAAGTTCTTCGGATATCGAGGGATAAAAGTCTATGATGTCAAACTGTATGAACGTACATTTATCTTTGTTTTCTATATTTTTAAACCAGGTGATTGCTTCGGTAGTATTTGCCCACTGGTTTAGTTCTAGGTCCTGTTTGATTTGTTTGTTTACTCTAGAAAGTATAGTTTTGCTTATTCTACCTATTTCTGGTTTAGTTGGGTCCATCAGGCGGGTGCTGGGATTATTATTAAAGTCCCATTTGTGGTCTTTAAGCAGAATGTATGACTCTCTAGGTTTCAATTTGCCAACTTTATCGCTAATTTTTAGTTTATCGGTAATTTGTTTACTTTCAGTATTTATTATATCTATGTAGTCGCATTCGTTTGTGTCTAGTTTTTTGTAGTTTTTTGTAATGTTTTCTGTGATTAGTTTGTTATATTCTTGCTTATCTATTTTGTAAAAGTTTCTGGTTTTATCTATATTCTTGCTTATCTAATTTGTAAAAGTTTCTGGTTTTATCGCGGGTAGTCGAATGGAAAATAATGAGACAAGCTACCACGTGCAGACACTTAGACGACCCATGTAAATTATGCCTCCATGAAAAATTTGCTATCCTGTACTTTAAAGAACCTCAAAATCTATTAAACTGTAGACGAGAAATAGCAAACAACTGTGTCCACAAAATAAAACTCACTCTAGGATAGCGATACAAAATAGCTTTTAAACTAACAATAACAATAGAAAACAAACAAATAAATAAATTAAATAAACATGGATATACATAAACGATCACACATACATGTATATGTGTGTGCATGTGTGTGTGTACACATAGTTATATTCATATATATATAAAAATTCGATAAAATGCATGCGCATTGGCTGATAGGAGGGGGCGCGGTGGATACTAGAAAGCTGATTGGCTAACTAGAAATCCTCAACATATATAAAAACAAGAAGCAACCACAAAATTCGCGCATAAGCCTGACGAATCCTACAGTGGATGAAACGCAGAATATTCAGTGTAGCTTAGTCGCCATATATATTTTATAAATTACTAACTAGCTCTACCTACGTATTGAGCACTTTTGAAGTAAATACTTAAAGTTTACGCATAAATCTATACTTTCGTATATTAAATTTATGTGAGTAAATGAAGTAGTTATATATATATATATAATGAATATTAAATGTTGCACAAGGCTAACTACTTTTTCGGGAGACTGAGGATAGATTCATTAAGAAATTAAATGCTTAATACATTTTTAATATTAAAAATATCTTGGTGGTAGACTGACACAATTGTATACTGCAAATAAAAAATAATAATTTTTGTTCATTTTACGAGATTTCTTTTTCGTTATATTTGATGTAAGAGTCTTCATTAGCGAGTCGGTATGCATTGATGTTTTATCTCTCAGCGTTAGAATCTTAACTCGCGCTAATCAAACAAAGGCATAACACGTGGTTATAAGATGTTAGAGCCAGAAAATATCTACAAAAGTGAGGATGTTTCTGTGTAAGGACTACTCTTAACTTATATACTCAACCAAATTTTATTTACAGACTCGAAAGTTGCTATATAGGGTATTCAAAAATGTTGAGAAATTTTTGATCGGTTTTTATCCGGAAAAAAAGCTGCTAAAGGATCAAAATTGAAAAATTGGTACTTGGATGTCATTGGATTTTTTTCTGTTTGTCAACTGTTTCACGACTACGCATGCGCGAATCATTTACGTGACATTTATATCAATAATAAGTAGATTTTAAAACACTTTTTAAAGATCTTGACAAGCTGGCTTAATGGTTATCATACTTGACTCACTGTCTTTGGGGTTTTGGTTTTGATCTCAACTTGAGTATTTTTTTTACTTACCAGGAAATTATTTAGAGAAAAACATAGTACTTGCATGCACATGTCTCAGATTTTTCCGTTCTTTATTTTACTTCATATTTTTAAGGAATGTAACGTTACGTTTTATACCGGGTAATGCCGGGTAAATCTGCTAGTTGTCTATATAACTGATGACAAAGATGTGACAAAGACATAACACTCATGGTTCGCCGACGCTGCTTGAATGCTAACTAACCCTGCTGAGAATTATGACAGTTGTTTTGTCCAATAACAGAAAATCCGAAAGGGGGTGGGGAACGGCGGAGGAAAGGAGGGGGTGTTAAAGAGAAGGGATCAATAAAATGTCTGAGAAAAACTTAGCATGTGTTCTGCGCTTTTATGCAAGAGACAAGAGATAGAAATATTGTTTGCGGCTAATGTCGTTCAGGAAATCGTTGGGGGGGGGGAATATAGGTCATGAAAAGACTAGCATACATACCCAGCATGGTTAGGGTTTGAATAATGATCAACGAATTTTTCGTGTTTAGCACTCCCATATTTTTATTAGTGTTGGGATGATTAATCGGAATCGGAAATTGGAAAAAAAAATCGGAGCTTTTTGCGGTATCGGAATCGGTATCGGATTCGGAAAATTTGGAGCCTATTTTCCGATTCCAAAAACGATTCCTTTAATTATCTTTTTTATTTCATTTTGGTTTAAGAAAAATCTACCACTGCTTGTAGTAACAATAAAATAATAAATATTTATTGATTTAAACTTCCGCTAAAACTAAAATCTCTAGATCACCCCCTCACAAGTGTGTTTTTTTACGTTTGAAAACCTATATGCATATTTAAGATACGTTTTTACAGTAATCGGGACAAAATACCAACTTATAGTTAAATATTTAGAGATTTATAAAGAACTGGAATCAGACTTAGTAATTGTATTGGAATCGGGAATTTAATACAGATTCGATAATTGTATCGGAGTCGGGAAAGATATTGGAATCGTCCCATCACTAATTTTTATTATCTGCAAAATCGGTGAAATCGCCCATTTTTCAATCAAATCGATTGATTGCCTGCTCTAGTTGAGGACTCGTCGCGGCGCAGGAAGCTTCACATGCCTCCTCGCAGTGACTTAATCCACAATACATTGCACTGTAGAGAACTTACTGTTGATTTTTGTTATGGTGTTAAATGGTAATAAAAACGAAAGGAACACAGGACTCTTAGAAACAAACATGTATTCACATATATTACAGGCAAGGCGGGTTGAGCAATACCATTCCTCAACTGTTGGGCGTTTTTGCACACGACCTGCTTAGCCGCGTACCAAACTCTGACTGCCGGGCACCGGTACTCGTTCCGGAAGTGACGTCACCAGAGGAAGTGACGTCATGAGATAGTTCATTAATCCAATGGAGGAGCATTTTATAAAATTATATTTATATATTACGAATTGAACTCCAACAATTTTATAAAATTATATTTATATATTACGAATTGAAGTTTAAAATGCAAAACTCAAGTATCATGGTTCAATTGTGCTCTAAACAGAAACATTCATTTCGAACGCGCCCCTGTCTTATCAAAGAACCTTTTGTTGATTTTATACGCCAGTCCTTCTTGTATGGTGACGAAGGCTTGAATTTAAGTTTAAAATGAAAAGGTCAAATATTATGGTTAATATGTGCTTAAAACAGAAACATTCATTTCAAACGCGGTCATATCGAAAAGATTATTGTTGATTTTATAGGCTGGGCCTTTCTGTTTGTGTAGTAATAAAACTTCTCAAATAGACATGTGATTTTAGGCTGTAAAAGGTGTTGACGTAAAAGCCATATATTCCTTCTTTCATCAGATTTTTTAGATTATCGATTATCGATTACCGATACTTACAAAGACATTCCGATGCAAAATCCATCTAAGAACACTGTAAGATACATAAACTACATTTGTGTGAAATCTCATGAAAATCGGCCGAGTCATGGCGGAGTCTATAGGGAACAAACTCACAAACGCACACACACATACGGTTCCTTGTATATATATATATATATAATTAGTGTTGGGACGATTAATCGGGATTCAGAAAAATCGAAAATTTTGATGGTATCAGAATCGGAAAAATGTGTACCAATTTTCCGATGCCAAAAACGGTTCCTTTATTTATATCTCTTTATTTGATTTTATTTGAAACAAAATCTTCCACTGCAGGTAGAAATAATAAAATAATAAATATTTATTAACTTGAAGCGCCAGTAAAGCTAAAAGCTATAACTCACCCTCACAAGTATGTTTTTTACGTTTCGAGAAAATATGTAGATATTTAACACGTGCTTTTTTTTTTTTTTTTTTCGTAATCCTGACAAAATAGCAACGTTATAATTCAATAATTAGAGTTTTATAAGAATCGGAATTGAGAATTTAGTACGGAATCGGTAATTGTATCGGAATCGGAAATATATTGGAATCATCCCATCACTAATATATATATATATATATATATATATATATATATATATATATATATATTACTGGTTTATTGTTATATAAACATGCTCACATCCCGCTGCTACAAATAGCCACTTGTTTCAATCAAACAACAGATATCATCAGGCAGCGACTTGACTAGTCGCTGCCTGATGATATCTGTTGTTTGATTGAAACAAGTGGCTATTTGTAGCAGCGGGATGTGAGCATGTTTATATAACAATAAACAAGTATTATCAGCTCTTTTTATTGAGCACTATCTAACAACCTCGTTGAATTCATTAGTCCATTACTTTTGAATAAAAAACCCGAGTATATATATATATATATATATATATATATATATATATAT
Organism: Euprymna scolopes; assembly: GCF_053919585.1. Classification (NCBI taxonomy): domain Eukaryota; kingdom Metazoa; phylum Mollusca; class Cephalopoda; order Sepiida; family Sepiolidae; genus Euprymna; species Euprymna scolopes. The sequence goes on from NC_136494.1 coordinate 27,302,804, forward strand.
ATATTAGGCACAAAATTTCAAGATTGCAGTTACGAAGGGAAGACTTATTGTTTTGATATTCATGATAGTTTTGCTCTACCAAACGAAAAGTTAATTTAATTTGGGCCCTAACACACCGTGCCCTTATGATCTGTTCAAAAACAAAATTGGACGAAGAATTGATAATAATTACTAATATTTTATTCAATAATAGATACCTTCTCTAAGTGATTAGGCCATTCATAAAAAGGAAAATAACCAAATTTTCCTAAATACATGTTAATACGGTGGCTTAATGTCCAATTTATATCAGTTTCACGTTGTTAGAGTAAGTAACTTAAGAAGTTTAACAGTTGAAAAATGCTATTTTGCTTCCAATGTACGTGCTGTGTTCCTACTGAAAAGACCTTATACTCTCCACATTATTAATAATGTAATTTACCGATTTAAATGTAGTTGCAGTGCCGACTACGTAGGTCGAACGACGTTAAGATTGGTTAGTAAAATCCAATAACACATACCTAGAAAAATCAAAAACGAAACCTACCTACCAACGAACGTTCTAAATAACACATCTGCATCTTCGATGACTGATCATCTATTAAAAAGAAATAATGCACTACAGAATTTCAGCATTTTTCGTTTTGAGACTATTCACGTTCGTTTCTTCTTGAAAAGAGAAGGGGTATTTCTTACGTTTGAATGTGATTAGCCTCTAGCATAAGCTAGCATTGCCTATAGATCAAAGTGCAGCTTTATTTTAACTATATAGTGTCTTATTTGGGTTTTTTTCTCTCCCCGTTAATATATAATAATGCTGCTTTATTTTAGTACGTATAGTTTCCACCATGTCTGTTTTCCCTTTTAATTATACTAAGAGGAGTGAGGACGAAACCGGTTAAATGGCCGCTTATTTTCTTCTTTCTTCTCTTTAATCATGAATATCAAATATATATACAGTACTGTTTCGCTGTTTCACAGCTCATCAGTGCGGCTAGACAGGCAGCCGGCATCGAAACCCAATCGCTCAAATGACAGTAAGGGCTTCTCACGATTTCGCTATACGGTTATATATATATATATATATATATATATATATATATATATATATATATATATATATATATAAAAGCTTATATTATTCTTTGAATTATAAGGATGGATGTCCTTGCTACTTCGATTGGATACAGGGTAGAAAGTACCAATCATGTCTAAATATCATATATATCAAATTTCAAGTCTGTAGATCAAAAATCCGTTGAGTATATAGGTTTATAAATGTCCTCATACACATTCTGACTTTTATAGATATAAATAGATAAGTGTGAATGTGTGTGAGGACACTTCTCAACGTATATACTCAACGCACTTTTATCTAAATTTAATATTAAATTCTTAAATGCAATGTTAATCTTCAATGGCGATTCTATGTGCATTAGCACATAGAATCGCCATTGAAGTTTTAACTTTTGACTTTATACAAAGTTTGTTTTTATTTAATATATATATCGCAGTCTTTCCCCGAACAAAAATATAGCATAACTTCTATCCCTCTCTTATTGCAAATTTCCTGTTCCTCTTCTGTCTTTATCGTCCAGCCCATTACTCTTACATAATTCGAGTTAACGTAAGGGGAATAACTATGTGAAAAATTCAGAGTCATTTCCCTTTGCATAATAACGTTAAAAGACAAATGAGTAATTGACCCCAAACATGAACCTTTTTTTTATTTAGATATTATACATCCCAGGTTACCTCGATTAGATAATAATAATAATAATAATAATAATAATAATAATAATAATAATAATAAACAACTGCATCTTGAACACCCATATAAATGGCACAGAGCAAAATGGAAAAATGGTGGAATCCTTCTATCGATCCAGTAGATATCTCACTGCTGATGCAATTCTCTACCTGTATAAAAGCCAGGTATGCCCAAGGATGGAGTACTGTTGTCACATCTGGGCGGGAGTGGCTAGAAAGACCTTGTCCTGCCTTGGCAGATTTCAAAATACACTTCGTAGCTTAGTAGGGGATGCTTTTTTCTTTTCCCTGCAATCTCTTTCTCGCAGAAGAAACGTTGCGAGCCTGTCTCTGCTTTATCGTTATTTTCATGGCAAGTGCTGAGCTCAAATCTATGGTCCACCTTCGCCAAACTACGAGAAACACTCGTCTAGCTGAAAACACTATCACTAATTTCCCCCACTCTTTATCTGTGTCTAAACCTAAACGTAGATTCCATGAACAAAGCTTTCTTTCTTACAACTGCTGATTTGTAGAACTCTCTTCTGTTTGCCTGCTTTCCAGCTGACTACAATATGGTCGTCTTCAAGTCCAACGTAAACAAGTTCTTGATGAGGTGTTCTTCTTAAATAATACAATTTACCAAATTTCCAGTAACAATCATTACGATATTGTCCCGTTGACTACTGTACACTCTTTAACCCTATCCTCGGGTGGCCTCTGGCCCTTGATAAGTGCTGACTCCTATGTAAAAAAAAAAAAAACAGAAGTAGCACTAGAAAACGAAAATCATAAAATTCTTTGGAACAAATAAACTCACCCAAGTAAGAATAGTTAACAAGGATGTCGTACATTTCGCCGTTGCACCAGACTACAGGGTGAATATCAAGGAGATAGAGAAACGAAGCAAATATACGGAACTGGGCAGAGAATTGAAAGGAATATGTAAAATGAATAAAGTTAAGATAACACTAATAATAGTAGGAGCATTACTAACAACCTAGAAAATTTCGTAAAAAGAATGGGAAAGATTGGAATCAGGGGGATGGCTGAGAAGATACAATAGATAATAATAATAATAATAATAATAAAAATGGCTGAGATATTAAGGAAAATCCTTGAATGCAGAGACTAATACATATGACTTACAAACGCTAATCGGACATATAGAAACTACAACAGAAGTAAAACAAATAAATAATAGAGAAACACTACATGAAATCCAAAAAAGTGAATTGTATAATTAAAAATAAATGTAGTGTCGGTATCAACTAGCACTATACCAAATAATTGAAGGGTAAAAGAGGATGGAAAGACGAGGAGATTAAGCACTACCCATACATCCACTGCGAAGAGGACTGGAGCCTTGGGAGGGCTTATTTTCACCCAAATTACAGTGAAGATCAATAATCGTTGCCAGCGAGAAATCGATGGCAAACGGCTGTTGCGATAATACAAATTCATTTGAAAAGTTTATCGAAAGAAGTGGAGGGTACTGGAAGTCTAGAGAGGCTTGTTATTACCCACACTCTAGGGAACAGTGAGTAAACGTTGTCAGTGAACAATATCTGATGGTGACCTGTGTGATAAATCCTAGTGCACAAATAATAATACCAACTTTGTGGGTTTTCGTTGTGTATTTTTTAAAAGTTTTAGCTGGTCCTGCAGCCAGACATTTGTCATTTATATAATTAGTTATACTATTGCCGCCAACTTAGCGTAATCGTTTATTAGTAGCGATATGAATCCATACCTTTATAAAAATGTGCACGTGTCGCATTGCGTCAATTTTTCCAATTACGACACATCAACAATTCAGGGGATTTATAAAAACGAAACCGAACGTACCTTTTATATCCTGCTCTCATGCCCCTTGGCTGTGTCCCCAAATGGTTTGTGTTCCGCCGTTCATCGTATCTTGAACAAAAGCTTTCCCAATGCATAGCAACTAACACAAGTCTCATTTCTTTCTATGCAAATGTGTTTTATTCAGTCAACATGGTTTTCCAAAGTCGAAGTTGCGTCATTGTGTCTCATCCTTAGAAGAAGGGTGGAGGATCTCTGTTTTGCTATAGTTTTCGCTGCCATTTATTTCCATCTCGTCGCCTTCATGAGAAGTATGCCGATCCATATTTTCGAGGAATCAGAGGCAGACTTTTTTCGGATCTGCTCTCTCTAACTCTCCGAAACAGACTCCCTTAACTCGTAACAATCTTCCCTAAAAGTCGCGTTCCACAAATCTTTCTGTAACGTTGCGATCTGCATCACGCCATGTCAACGATTTCTCTGTCTGTTCGATCCGTCTTGCTATTTTTATGTAAAATAGGAAATGTGCGCGAGAAGAAAAAAGAAAAAAAGGAGATAAAAATGTACCACGTGATCGAAGAATCAAAGTGTAGGTCGAAGAAAATGGACGTGTAAAGTCGAGGACGAGAATGCGATTGAGGTTGAATGCGATATTATTGTGAAAGAAAATATTAGCTAAGAGAAAATTTTGTTTAGTTTCGGAGTGACAAGGATGACCAACGAACCATACTTCCCCCCTTTTGAGTTGGCCTTGTGCCTAAGTTTTTTGTTCAAGTTAAACTTTTTAGCCTGAATAAAAGATTTAATATCTCAAAGTGTAGTATCTGTTCTGATGCTTCACTCAAGTAATTGGTTCTTGGTCAATGTAGGGGAAATCCTTCATACCGAGACAATTAGTATTTATTTGGACACTGTCAGAGTGCCCCTTTTTGGGGGAGCTGATTTTTCCCTCACATTAAAAAACGACCTTGTGTCTAATTTGCTTTCGTTGGGGAAGCAAATAAATATCATCTGTTATGATGATGCACTTTTTTTCAATTCGCTTTTTTTGTTCTCGATTAGTGGATGAGAAATCCTTCATGACTGATAGATTTTTTTTAAATTTTTTGTTACTAACCAGAGTGCCCCTTTTACTCCCACATTTAAAACCCACCTTATGACTAACTCTGCCCTCGTGGGGAAGCAATCAAAATAAAATACAAAGACAAATACGCTTAAACATGATATTTTTATTCATGCAGACTGCGTGTGTATTAGTGTAGATCCTTTAGTGCGTAGCATTTATTACGAGGAATAATCAGACTCGTGAACTAATTACCAGGAAAGACGTGAATGCTCTACCAAATTCACTACTGTTCAGTTTTTAAAATATGCAACAGAAAAAAATGATTTGCGACGATGTTGTTATCTCCCTTGTCGGTGTAACATATGCACAATCCCTTGTAAAAATTAGTCTTATTTATCTATAAGAAAAACACTTCGTAAGATCGGATGTAGAGTGGGGCATACTTCCATCGAGCAACATCAGTACATGGGTCCTGCTAGTCTATAATAAGCTGCATTAGCCACTTTTATTCCATGCACTTTAATGAGGTCAAATTTATTTAACCCTATTTAAGAATTTATTCAACTTTATTTCGATGATTTAAGAATAAATCGAAAGCGCTATTGACCTTCGAATTTTCCTGAATCTTCTGGTTATTCTCTCTTTATGTTACTGGTACACAAATGGAAAGGTACACTAAATACGTAGGACACTTATGACTAGGGTACTAATAACCAGGACACTAATGACCTAGATCCATATATATATATATATATATATATATATATATATATATATATATATATATATATATATACTAGCATTCCAGCCCGGCGTTGCTCGGGTGTTTGGAAGTGTGTGTCGAGCAAAAAAAATAGTGGTAGTAGGAAGGCAGGCTCGAACCCGTGCCGCGAAGGAGGAAAAGAACGGGGAAAAAAACTATTTGCTGTAACGACCACCGCAAAACCGGAAGTGACGTAGGTTTAAATTAAGGCTAGACAATCGAAAAGAGGGGATGACTTTCGAAAATATCGGCGAAAAAGGCGACCCCTCCTTGTAGAAAAGTGTCCAGTTGTGGGTGAAGAAATTAATGTTTTTAGCCAATTTTTCGGTATTTCTTGTCTGAAACGTCGAGCTTCAAAACGATACTGATCTTGTGAAAATCCGTCGCCTCTATCGAAAGTTTTAGGCAGATATGCATACATACATACATACATACATACATACATATGTATATTGGTAGCTCAAATTTTCGACCCAAACCGATTAAAAAGCTTGCCCTATCTCTGAATACCTTTTATCTAAAGTTTCAAATGTTTAGATCAGAAATTGTCTGAGTAATTTAGTAGAGACCGCAGAGGTCAATTTTTTTTAACTTTGACCCCTATTATGACCCCTTAAGATTTATTGTTTTTTGCTCAAATCAAGTTATTAAGTTAGATCCATGTCCAAGGAACCTATATCCAAAATTGGCAGAGGAGTTTGGTAGAGTTCTCAAAGATCAAATATATACATACATTTATATATTGGTAGCTCAAATTTTCGATTCAAACCGATTAAAAAGCTTGCCCTATCTCTGAATACCCTTTATGTAAAATTTCAAATGTTTAGACCAGAAATTGTCTGAGTAATTTGGTAGAGACGGCAGAAGGACATGTATACAGCCAGACACACAGACACACAGACACTTTCACTTCTATAGATATATAGATATATATACATATATATATACACACACACATATATGCATATACATATACATACACATATATATATACATATATACACATATATGTATTCACACACACACACACACACACACACACATATATATATATATATATATATATATATATATATATATATATATATATATAGATATAGATATGATGATCAGCTGATTGGCTAACAAAACTCAATAGAAGTTGCGTATTAAAAACGCATGACAACCACAACATTCTCGCATAAGCTGAAGGATCCTAGAGTGGATGAAACGCAGAATATTCAGTGTAGCTTAATCGCCATATACATTTTATAACTTATATATATATGTGTGTGTGTGTGTGTGTGTGTGTGTGTGTGTGTGTGTGTGTGTGTGTGTGTGTGTGTGTGTGTGTGTGTGTAGAGAGAGAGACAGAGAGAGAGAGAGACATTTTTCTACTAGCATTTAAGATTGTCGAAGACTCTGCAGTATGTTATTGCTATACATCTTATGAGATAACTAATTTTTATGATTTCAGGTTCAAATGAACAGCTGCAGCAGGAATTGGAATACACCCTACTAAAGCCTGATTGTCACAGCTGATGAACTTCAGAAATGCAATCTGGACGTGAGGACATTTTAGAAGAACGATATGCAATAAAAGTCTGTTTATAATATGGAAGAAATGCCACAGAAACGTATGGAATGCTTCAGACTGCTTTTGGACTATCTTGCATGAATCTAGCATCAGTTTTGTATTGCATAAGAGATTCAAGGAAAGCAGAGAATATGTGAGGGATAATGAGAGATGTGGAAGGAGTAAGAAAGTCTGAACACCAGTTTATTGGTCAAATAAAGAATGCCATGCATAAGACAATAAGTGCACAGTTTGATATCAGTGTGGGAACTGTACACACTTTTATTCACAAGGAACTGAAGATTCGGAAGATTTACGCGATTTTTGTATACAACTCCATCCTTGTCACAAATTATTTTACCAAGATGGGCATCAAGACAGTTCCTCGCCCTCCCTATAGTCCAAGCCTTGTTCCCTGTGACTTTTGGTTATTGCCTTAGCTCAAAGAAAACCTTAGAAGCTGCCCTTATCGTAATGAGACAACTGAGGAGATGAAAGAGGCTGTGACGAGAGGACTTCCATGTTGCCTTTCAGAAGTTGTTGGAACGCCACAAGTGCATTGCAACCGAGGGAGATTACTTCGACGGGGATTAGAGTTTCATGCGTGTATATAAAGAGAATAAGAGCGAGAGAAAGACGGAAAGAGAGGTCCGTACACATGAAAGGTAAAGAAACTAAGGTATTGTCATTTTGTATTTCAAATCCTCATCTCAGACAAGTAGGTTTGACCTTTTGCATATGTCTACTTCGATTGCGTTGACCCGACTGAGATTTTATAAACATATTTCAACCTGAACCGAGCTGATGTGCGCTGACATTTCGAGACGAACGTTGAGTTGATTGGGTTTGTTTAACAATCCACAGAGATTCGAAAAGTGGTAAAACGATGAAATATATAACAAATAAATGTTACCAAAGGCAAATATAGGTTAATCTTTATTCGGCTCGGAAAACCAGTAATGCCAATCAGTTAAACAAGCAGAAGAAAAAATGGCCGCGTAACAAATGCATTGCGGCCATTTTCCTTATGCTCGTGTAACTGATTGACATTACTTGTGTTTTTTAATCCGAATAAACATTTTACATTAAGTAAAAAGTCTAAAAACCTATTCAGCTAGGAGTAAATTATCTTGCCTTTGGTAACATTTATTTGTTATATATTTGAATTTGTGACCACTGTTTCGAATCTCTGTAGATTTTAAAACAAACCTAATTGGTTTTATTTGTCTGAGGATAATGATATACATTCAGTTCTATCGTATTAATGGTTCTTGGTTATAGAATTCTGTTCACTGTTCTACTAAGAAATATTATTTAAAGTTGATTTATTTTAGTTATTTTCAATTCAATTTTTATTTCATTTAATTTATTTTCAATTTTTATTTCATTTAATTTATTTTCAATTATTATTAGCCTACACCAGTTGCTTCTAAAACCGCAAGTAATTTTTATTTATTTAAGCTGTGAGTGTCATTTCCCCTTTAATCTATTTCCTGCTTAATTTTCATAGATAAAAAAATTGATGTATTTTATGCTTTCATAATTCCAACATGTGAATGTGGGAAGCTTAATAGCGCCCCCTATAAAGTCCTCTTATCATTGTGCCATATAATAATAGACAAATTGTCACCGCTAAACGAATGAATGTACTTTCGAAATATATGGTTTTTATGAGTTTAACTATCGAGCTTTGGCGGAAGTATGCTCTCTTCGGAGTGCAATTATGTTTATTTTTCTATCATTTTTTTTTCTCTTATGTTTCCTTTTGTTTCTTTTATAAAATATCTTTGTAAACCGTTTACAAAAGCAACGTAAAACCAAACAAAAATAAAAACAAACGACCAAAAATAGAAAGATTTGCTTTGCAGTCTTTAATTAAATCATTTTGACGGGAATAAAAACCAAAATAAAGAAAAGTGGTTTTTCAAAATAAAGTTATTGCTTCTTCGAATGAAATAACGGGATTAAGTTTCCTTGATAAGCATTACGAATATGAAAATCTGCGCTTCGTAAAGAAATTTTCTTTGAGATAAAACAAAAGATTTCCAATGGAAGACTCTTTGCGTCATAATAGGACGCATCAAACGCTTCACAATCCGATTTTAACTTCATCAACTTAATCGATCTCGCCGATTCAGGAACTCTTTTCCTTTTTAAGTATATTTTCTCGCTGATAATGTGTTCCCGTGTGATTGGCGATCTGTCGTTCGATGTGTAAGTCCTGTTTAATGGTTCGATGATAAAAGGCTGATTTGTATTTAAAGATTGTTTGGGCGTAAAAAAATATGAGAATTATTGGCGATTAAACAGTCAGTCACAAAACAACTTAACATTTCTGCTTTTTTTTTTTTTTTTGCTATTTATTTAATACAGTGCAACCCGGATATAAGAGACTAAAATATAAGAACACCGGATATAAGAGCTTTTCTCTAGTCCCAAATAAGAGCCTGTGGTAATGTACAGTATAACCCGGATATAAGTTTAACCCGGATATAATAGAGCTGTAGGGACTGGAGATTAAGTCTCATATCCGGGTTACACTGTACCATGCATGCATGCAGCGGTTCTGCTGTTTTACAGCGTCGACGATCACGGCTCTCCAAATTGTATAGTCATAGTAATCTCGGGAAGACAAAGACGATAGTTTCACGTTGCTTTCTGTCTTGATTCGGGGGTCCATCTACCTCCGTGAGTTAAACGCGCCTCCAAATACCAACCTGAAAATTTCTACGACTCTGCGACTAGTATTCCTAAATGGTCACCTATCTGGTACTGGCCAGGCTTATCATTGCTAGATGATTGTACCAGACTAGAAGCAAAATATTATTGTCTTCTTAGGCAGAAGGTTTTCATCATGTTATTGGTAATAAATAGTTATTACTTTACAGGTTAGTCACCACTTATCAAGGCTCGAGGCCTACTCGAGGATAATGATTAATGAATATACGTTGGTCACCGGGACAACAGCATATTAATCGTTAGAAGTGGAAATTGGTTATAATTTGATTATTTAAAGGAACCGACTCAAAAAGAACTTGTTTACATTAGACTTGAAGACGACCATATTGTAATCAGCTGGAAAGCAGTAAACTTCGAATAATCGTTTCATTATGAGTTTTTCATCGCTACTAAGAATTTGAGGTGTTCGCTTGATATTATTTAAAGGCATGAATTTAATATTAACTCTTACTCTTACTCAATGGAGTACGAGGATCGACATTTTATGCCTCCTATTTTTTTATTCCACCCAAATGGATTAGAGGCGATTGAAAAGGGACAGACCCCAGAAAGTAAGAGAGCAAAACTAGATAAGTTTGAAAATGATATTAGGAAAAGGCTAGAATCGAACCCAAGTAGGCAAGTGTTGAAAGATAATAGAGATTGAAATCCTAGGAAGGCAGAACAATTGTCATTGTTCTCGCAAATAACTAAATATTATTTATGTCAGAGAAAGATATTTAATTTGTGAATACAGTTGATTGTTTATTCTTTTAGAAATAACTGGATATTAAATATGTCAGTTAACATAATGAGCAATACGAGTTTTAGAAATAATTAACAAAATAGGTTAAAAGAGATACTATTAAATTTAGGAATGGCACGGGTAAATTGAAACGTGATAAAGTCACATTGGTTGACCATACTTCTGACGTCATAAATGAAAGGAGATTCTCAATATATTGAGACAGGATTCGAAGTTAAAGAGAAGATTTGGAGTTTGTCAGTTAGCAGACGAGATTCGGACAGCAAGAGAAGAGTTGGAGTTAGTCAGTTAGCAGACGAGAGTCGGACAGCAACTTAGTGAGAGCTGATGCCCTCTTGGAGGCGAGAGGGGGGGAAGAAACTATGTAGTCGTAAAGGTTTGAATCCCTGACAACCATCAATCATCCAGCTGGTATGAATAAAGAATCATCTAATATTTGTAAACTTCTCCCCTCGTCGTCATCATTACAACTGAAAGGTAAATGTGTTTTGTCTATCGTCTTGTAAACGAAATTTGTATAACACCTCTCAAGTATTATGTGTCCCCCTCTATCATCAATAATGATTTTCCCCCTCTGATGTAAAAGAACTGTATTACACATTCCTTCAATAATGAATTCGCATCTCCTATGTGTTATAAATATGAACTGTGTGTGTAATGTATATAATGTAATTTTTATAATGTAATGTTTATGATGTAATGTTTATGATGTAATGTATATAATGTAATGTATATAATGTAATGTTTATAATGTAATGTTTACAATGTAATGTTTATAATGTAATGTATATAATGTAATGTTTATAATGTAATGTATATGAATATCATTATCATCTTTTGTTCTGAGTCCCCGTTATATGTGTTTCCTGTACCCGCTACAAAAATTCCGTTGTTACAATGACGGAACTTATGCATTGATGACGTGAAAGTTTCATCTCTCTGTTGCATATATTGACAGTGTGAGACTCTGAAAAGCAATCCCTGATATGGACATGCATCAAAAGTAGAGATGCATCATTGAATTCCTGGCAAAGGTTCATTGAGAATGGTGGTGGTGACTATGTAGAAAAATAAATTCTGAAGCACAAATGATCGCTCGTTTTAATCGCACTACTCCCATCTTCATAGCTCTTGAACTTTTTAAGTTAAAATATAGGAGGCTTTTCTTTGGCATGAACCTCGTGTGACGAAGAACGCTCCAACGCCCATGCACATCTATCGTTGGAAAAAGTGTATTGAGAATATATATATATATATATATATATATATATATATATATATATATATATTAATTTATTTTATTGCGGACTATTATCCTCATCTTTATTGGTTGTTGTTTCACGACGTTTCGGCCAATTATTCCTCTGGCCTTCTTCAGGTGGTAACCGCAACGAATAGGAACTTCGAATCTCCTAACTGCATTCGCAGCAATTACTGCCATCCATAGTTGTTGTCATCTCACCACGTTTTGGCCAAGTAAGCTCCTGGCTTGAACAGAAGATCATTCGACCGTTGATCGAATGATCCTCTGTTCAAGCCCCGGTATACCTCGCCATTTTATTTTAATTTTTTCTTATTAACATTAATCAGGTGACTTTTCCAGGGCATTCATCGTCAAGCCCAAGTATCAGCTGACGTGATATTATAAACAAACACAGACGGAATTTGATGAACGACGTTATCATTATTATTTTTTTATTCATTTTTTTCTGCGAATAAGTCCTTCTGGCAAGTTATTCCTCGTAATATATATGACAATCAAAAGATTGATTCTATGATTTAATATATAAAAGACTATATGTTTTCTGTCGGTGTGTCTGTCTCTCAATCTCCATATTTTCAAGCTCTATGCCCTCCGAAACTAAAAGTCGCAGAAATTATTGCTTTTTGTTTTGTTTTTTTTACCCGCCGTTCTTTTATGGGTCTTTAGCCAGTTAAAATAGTTTTTAAGGGGTCAAAATGGGTCAATATTGAAAAAATCGTTAAACATTTTGACCGTTTTTCTTAGTTTCGTTTTAATTTTTAATAACATTATATGCGTGTCACGTTAGTACAGTGGTAACGTCACCAGCTTTGAATGCTTCGGTTTCGGTTTCGATTCTAGCCGATGGCACCTAAATAATTTTCTTTTTACTTTTGAAATCACGACTCTATAATAATATATCTGGACAAATTCAAATATCATATGTAAGCGTATTTTACGCCCGGGCAAAGCCTGGCGCCCCTCCCCGCTACTAATATATACACAATCTGCATAAATTTAAATATCATGCTTAAGCGTATTGTAGGACTGGGAAACGCCGAGCTACTAGTTAGTATATATATATATACATATATATATATATATATATATATATATATATATATATAACACGGAAATTACATAATTGTCGATGCAATAATTTATTTCAACCTTATGGTATTTTCAAGCATCTAAACTAGACAATTACATTTTTGATACTGAAATAAAGAAAGAAAAAGAATCGGGCCCCGACCGTCAAAAACCAGAGGGGGTGGAAGTAGCAATCCACTTAATACATTTTATAGAGAGGGTGGGAATTAAGTTAGTATGGGAGGGATTTAAAAAAAAACAACAACAAAAACATTATGACACTTAAAACGGCTGTCCGGTAGCCCGACGTAACAACAGACACACACCCAACGCACATCCAACGCACACCCAACACACACACACACACACACACACACACACACACACACACACACACACATGATATTTGTTGTCCGAAATTTAAGTTGGGTGCACATATTCCAAAGTACCTGTTTATCCAAATTACTTATAAATAAATGAGATAGCATTAAGAAAAAAAAATTCTCTACAGATAATACATTAGTTATTAAACTGATATAAGTCAAAAATATTAGTGAGCAAAATAACAACGACCGCTATAATCACCAATAAAATTAATTACATAAAAATATATAAAATATTAACTACATAAGACTCAATTTTTTGAATTCATAGTAATATATTACGAATACAATATAGAAAATTTAAATGTATTATAAGATAATATTTATTTCAAACTAATTTTAACATGAAAACATACAGATAGTTTTAAAACTTTGTATATAAATTTTTTTTATATATCTTTTAATAGACTTATTTTCCATGACTCAATTAACTCTATGACGCGCGTATAATTTTCATTTTCTTTCCCTTCTCTTTCTCAGAGATTCTAGACTAATTAAACCATATGACAGGCAGCGGATGGTCACTCTCTTCCTTCTTTCTTCTTTTTTCTTTCTTCTTCTCTTTCCCTTATGCGCAGTTTATTTCCTTCTCTCTATATCCGTATATTTCTCCCTCTTCTTCCTAGGTTAGTAAACGCATGTCAAGTCATTTACGTGTAAGAACGTGTTATATTTTTATGTTATTGCTCTGTTTACCACATTGAGCTCTCATACCCGGATTTCCTCCTGGAATTATTCCATTATAACACTATATATATATATATATATATATATATAATTATCCGGAGTGACACGTGCTTCGTCGTCTACGATTCATCAGAGTGGCCACTTTGATGAGTCATGTCACCGGATAATTATATTTTAAACAATATATATATATATATATATATATATATATATATATATATATATATATATATATATATGCCGCTCCCCATTTGATGGTACCAAGTTGGTAAAAGGGAAAATTATTCCTAATTCACATTTAGGTAAAGATGCACTTTCGTATAAATAACTGAATTCATTCAAAACGTATCGCAAAACAAAAAGAAATAAATAACACACACACAAATATATATATATGTGTGTGTGTGTGTGTGTGTGTGTGTGTGTGTGTGTGTGTGTGTGTGTGTGTGTGTGTGTGTGTGTGTGTGTAATGTATTAACCTGCAAAAATCATTTTATATTTTGCAAACCTCTTCCTTCTGATAAGAATTGCATTCTTTGAAAGGCTTTGCTTGTTTATTTGAACTCCTTGTCGAATAATTAAAGTTGTATATACATTGTTTATAGGTTTATGATGTTTGTTTTTATTTTATTTTTTTTTTTTTTGTATTTTTTTTTTGTTTTTGTTTTTTTTTTTTGTTTGTTTGTTGGGTTTTTTTGTAAATTTGAATAAATTTTCAATAACAAGATTTTTAATTATATATATATATATATATATATATATATATATATATATATACAGAATGATTTAATTTCTAAATTTATGAGATGATATATAATACGATTACTTGAGGCATAATTACTTTAAAGAATAGATTGAATGTATCAGCTTCTCTCCGAGAATTATGGAACCTTCTTCAATTCTTCGTGAAATTCGCTAAAATTCTATTTGTTCAAGGATGTATGAACATATTAATGAGTCTTACGATAAGCCACTAACTTATTGCCAAAGACGCAATGTAACTCTTTGTGTAAACTCCTTTGCTCCTTATCATACTGTCTAACTTTTATCTTGAATACATAGCCTCTTGCTTTCTAAAATATATCATATTTATCCTGTGAGAGTCAATATTTCGTTTTCTTAAATAAAATGAATATTTTTTTTTCTTTTCAGTTTGCATATTCTAACCCAGTACGCTATTTTTAATTCAATAGTAAAAAAAAAAAAAAATGAAATGCTCTGAGACTTAATGGGTTAAGATTACCTAAGGGGAGATAACCTAAAATATGTGTGCATAGCATTACGTACTCTCGTTACAAAGCAAAACTCGCTTAACGCAAATGTAAAAAATGTAAAGAAAAAAAACGTCAGTGTCTGATAATAAAAAGATGAAATAAATAAATATAAAAATATTTTATTGGCAATGTTGTTAACCATATCATATCTTACTTTTTTCAAATAATAATAATAATAATAATAATAATAATAATAATAATAATAATAATAATGATAATAATAATAACAACATTAATAATTCTCTTTTATTTTTTATAGGCGAAGAAGTTGGAGAAGAGGAAACTGAAAGAAACCACCGAGTGATATTTTCAGGAAGCAATCAATTGATGGCCACGTGTATTCTACGAGGTTTCTTGACATCATAAAACTGGTTCCGCGTTATAAAGTAAAAAGCAATTTTTTGCTCCATATGTCGGCAACGTCAGGAATAAAAAAAGATACATTTCTAAAATGTCACCGGCCATTTCCGACTCCGTTCTAAAACCGTCAGAAATCAGAAACTGTAAGATTAATTTTAAATGATAAATGAGCCAGACTGCGTACAGACGTTCATAAAAATCTGCACTTCGACAACTTACGACTACATAAAATTATATCCAATCGGACATCGTTGGCAGCGTTAGTCCCCTGGGATAATTTGTGCAACACAAGCGGAAGACTAGCTGAATTATTTATCTATGTAGGGCGATAGGACATAAGTGTAATGTTTGCAATTACTGTTAAAAAATATAGGAGAGCTATAAGAGAGTTGTGTGGAATGGTTGCTACATAGAATTATTGGATGCGTATGTAAACAAACTAGTTAAAATAATAGTACGGACATATCTAGAATTTGAGTGGCGATAATAATGACATCCTGGTGTCGGACAAGTAGGTTTGACCTTTTGCACCTGTCTATCTGAATTGCTTTGACCAGATTAAGATTTTATAAACATCTGTCAACCTGAGGCGAGCTGATGTGCACTGACATTTCGGGACAATTCGAAAACAATGCCAACCTCTTTTTTTCCGTGTCTCACTCCCAAGAACAATGAAATACATGGAGCTCCATTTTGTCCTTCACAGCTCGCGCATAATCGCAACAGTTATCCACGTCACTCACGAGATCTCAAACGTTATTTCGGTCCTCGCGAGATCTCGAACGTTATCTCGTCTATCTCGTGATCGTTCTCTTTCTGTTTTTATAATCCTTTTTAGCCACCAGTGACGTCCATCGACATATTGATCATGAATTAAATAGTTTTCTACATTAGAACGAAATTTCTACCATAAATTACTTTCCGATTCACGACTTAACTATCAGTTTGCTTTAGAAATTCGTCCACGCGTCATTGTTTTAACTACTCTGTTTCCATACTTATCCACGTATTCATTGGCTTCACATAGTAATCATTCCATTTTGTCTGATATTTTATTTCATTATTTTAACTTATTCATATGCATATACATATGTATACGTAGGTAGATACATAGAAGTACACTATTTGAAAATATGTTTGTGTTTGTAATGTGGAGTAGATGATTTTGTTCGCTTTATCAAACGAAAAATAGCTGTTAGCATTTCAAGTATGTGTAGCGTTTATGGCATAAAGTTATTGAAGTATTTTTTATATATATAAAACGACATATAGCCGTTAGAATTCAAATTTATATGCTTTTGTTTGTTCTTTTGTGGAATGAATATAGTTTCTAGAATTCAAAATATTAGAAGTGTATATGACATGAAATGAGGTTTTCATTGTTTTTATTTATTTGCTATTGATTTTTTTATTGTCGATTTTATTTTCTGTGGAGGAAGTTTATTACTAATAAATTATTATAAGTTAATAAACTAAAATTATAAGTTAATAAACTAAACTCAAGTTCTGTTCTTTTAAATACATATTTACTAACTTCCAATAATAACAAAATAATAATAAATAAAAAGTAAATTAAAGGTTTTGTCTTAAAGGTGTAGTATAAACATACAGAACTATTAATGGTGAGCTACAGATTGGAGAATTCTTATTCAAGGGAGATAATTTTTTAAAAATAATCGAAGTAACTTCTGAGGTTATCTTCTATAATTTTTTGTCAAGGTTCACTAATAAGCTAAAGTATTCATCTATCTAAGGTGATATGACATAATTATATGATTTAGTATTTTTGTAATAAAAATCCGGACCATCTTTATAGTTTATGAAACTGAATTCAGCTTTACAAAGTTTTGCATGAATATAGACGACTATTTATAGTGATCTGCGGATTGAAAAGTTCTTACTAAAGGGAGATAATCTCCACACAAGAAGTTCCTTATTAAGTTATCATCCATGTTCTTTATCGGGGTAAACTAAATATAATAGTACTTTTTTTTTTTTAATTTTTGACCGCTTTTAATATCGGGAACAAAAACTCATATTCATCGAAAAAAATCCTTTGTCCTTCATTAGAGCAAACAATTGTTTCGGCCCATACGAATAGTGTAACGTTGTCTGCGGACCAACACACCAGTTTCAGTCGCAAAGGAGACCAAGACAAAGAATAGGAAATAACTCGAACTCGTTTTTTTTTGTTTTGTTTTTTTGTAGCAACATTTATCTCCTCATTCTCTCTTTATCGATATGACGTCTCTTACGTGATCGTCTCTTCGACCGTCCTTCATGGCTCGCGCGTGATCGCGAACGTTATCCACGGCTCTGAAGAGATCTCAAACGTGATCTCGAACGTTATCTCGTCTTTCTCGTGATCGTTCTCTTTCTCTTTTTATAGTCCTTTTTACACACTGGTGACGTTATCCGCATTATGTTACAATAATGCTGGGAATAAAAACTCATAATATTCATCGAAAAAATCTTTTACTGCTCATAAAAATTGTTCTATACTAATAAATATATATATATATATATATATAAAGTTCAACAAATTTGTGTTGTTTTTTTTTCCTTAGTAAGGTCATCATCAGTACCCAGAAACATAAAATGGCAACTCCTTTGGGAATAAGTTTGTTGCAAATTCCTCCTTTCAGTTGGTACTAAAAGAATTTTTTAAACTTCATACGAGTTATAACATTCCATTACCATATGTCACACTTAAGCTATATTATCATGCAGTGCTAGTCCTTTTCCTTTTTTAAAAAATGCGTGTTGCAAACGCAAAGTTAATTAATAAAATATCAATCTGACCAGATTATATTCGTCATAGAAAATTTATAAATTTTGAAAGATCGTGAGATCGTGCGTATACGAGATAAAACTGAGAACAGGGAGTAGCATTGTTAGTCGCATTCAGCATAAATACACTAACACAATCACGCACTAACACAATCACACACTCACACACTAACACAATCACGCACTAACACAATCACACAGTAACACAATCACACACTCACACAAGACAAAGTAAATGCACACAAAAAGGTAGAGACATTTTACATTTAGCTATTCTCCATAAAAACGCTGCTCAATCTTCCCTTGTCAGCAGAAAATATAAAGGCAGTATACATTAGAAACATATATTGAATATGATATATATTTGAAAAGTTTGAAACGTTCACTAACTTCCATTGATATATATATATATATATATATATATATATATATATATATATATATAGTTATATGAGAGAGAGAGAGAGAGTAAGTGAAAACAGATAAACATAGGCTGACAACCGTTATATTTTTTATATGTTTTAAACATAGTGAGATCGATATCATTTTTTCAATGATTTCAAGTTTAGCGGGAAAATTTCCAATAATATAAAACCTTTTAAAAATGGAAATTAACGTAGAATAATATCACACAGACACACAGATATACACACACACATACGTATATATATACATATATATATATATATATATATACTAGTAAACATATATATATATATATATATATACTAGGAAACATATATATATATACTAGGAACATATATATACTAGGTGATATATACATGTAATTTTTTAAATATATACTAGGTGACATATATATATGTATTAGATGATATATTTACATATACATACACATACATAATATATATATTATTTTCATGGTAAACAACTGATGATCCCTTGAAAAATAAATTATTGGTATTATAGTAAATTCGAGAGCGAGTTGATGCAGTGATTGCAGGTGATTAAATGACTTACTGACTAGATGGTTTTCTAACGAATGATAAAAAATATTTTTTTGGTATAGATTTAAAGGTTAAAAACTTCAAAGACTATATATATATTTTCGATAAATTTTCGTTTTAACACTTTTGAAAAAGAGATAACATTTTAGTTGTAAGGTAGATAACTCCAATTATATTATTTAATTAAAAATTATCTCCCTTGATCATTTTTATTTTAAGGTAATTATTTTTTTTTTTTTAAATCACATATTAGCAGCTGTCTGGTCCGGACTGCATCATCAAAAAAACATAACTTTGTAACTAAGTACAATATCATATTAACAATAACATGGTAATACAGTAACAAATGGAAATTGGATCGTAAAAGGCAGTTTGATTTTTCAGATTTAGTGCTATTTGGGTCTGACTTTGAAAATCCGGCAAAGTAACTTTATATTTTAGATATTTTCTAAATACATAAATATTTACTTTAAAAAAAATGGTATACTTAAAAATAATAAGCTAAGGTACATTTTAAAACACGAGATAAGACAAACACACACAGTCCGAGATACTAGTTGCCTCCATTCGGTGTTATCTGGAAATATTTATCATTTCTCTTTATGCTGACCCACAATGCATCGGCAAAAATGTTAGATCTGACACTGGAAAATTTCTAATGATATACAATCTTAATAATCGAGGATAAACATTATAAAAATAAAGCATTATAAAATTTTTTCTTTCTTTCTTTTCTTCCTTTCCTAACAGATAACTTCTTCTCTTCTTTCTGATTCATTTTAATTTTAATCTGTTTCTTTCTAGTCCTTTCCTAACTAATCCTTAATAATTTCTAACTACATGTAATCTATATCATCTCCCCCCTCTTCCTCTCTTTTTTCCTTTTCTTCCCTTTCGCTCCTCCCGCTCCCCTCTCTATCCAGCATTTTATGTCTTGTTTTTTTTTATATACTCATTTGTAGTTTTTAAACAATCTTTTATTTTGACTTAAATTATCTGAAGAGGGCGGAAGAACAATATTATTATTCTGTCGATCGAAACAATTTCTAATGGTTTAAACAAAAAAAAAACCCGAGGTTGAAATAATAAAAACATAAGTATATATATATATATATATATATATATATATATATATATATATATATATATATATATATATAGCGAGCATTTCTGTAAAAGTCTGAGGATGCTATAGACGGCCAAAAAAACGGCCAAGTAGCTGAAACAATAATGTAACTTAACAGAAAGATACGGTAATAAAAATAAAACGTATATATATATATATATATATATATATATATATATAGAGAGAGAGAGAGAGAGAGAGAGAGAGAGAGAGAGAGAGAGAGAGAGAGAGAGAGACTAGCTGACCCGAATCGGCGTTGCCCGAAAGTATTTATATTTTAACTCTACTTAAATCCACAAATATAGGCGGAAATGTTGTTAGATCTAACACAGCAAAATTTGCAATAATATGAAATCTCTTTAAAAGATGCATTTTTTTATACATATTAATAATATCAATCGCCATATATGGAAATGAATGTTATAATTGTTTGCTGCTCGCCTAATGTACCCCAATCAATCAATTTGTTATGAACAGAGATTAAATTCTTTTGATTATTTTCGACGGTTTATCTTTTGATTTTAGTTCTTGTTATTGTTTTTTTTTTCTTTCTTTCTTTCGCAATATTTTAATCATATTAAGAATGCCCTTGAAATAATGCACAGTTTTCAACAATTATCGTCTAATGCAATCAGTAAGTAATTAGAACTAATGGCTTCGTGTCGTTTCTTTAAGAGCATTGTTGTTGGAAATCAAATTTGTGATTGTTTAATCTTGAGATTTTTACGAAATCCAGCACATGAAATCATTTCAAAGAAATTTTAATTTAATCAATTAATAATTATACAAGATAATTCGCAAACAATACTTACAAAAATATTGTCTTCTATTTAAAAGAATTATATATATATATATATATATATATATATATATATATATATATATATATATATACATTCGAAATTTTACGCATAGAAAATAGCATATATTTTTATACAGTTTCTGCACTAATTTTTTTTTTAATAAAACCGTCTGCAATATTAATATGTATAGATATACGCCATACTTTTTAGTCCAGTAAAAACGAAAATGGTTATAGCCGTTGACTTATAACGAGTGCTTTATGCCAAATAAATACTAGACATTTTAACCCATTAAAAAAGGAAAAGTTATAACGAGTGCTTTATGCCAAATACATACCAGATATTTTAACCCATAAAAAAGGAAAAGTTATATCGAGTGCTTTATGCCAAATACATACTAGACATTTTAACCCATTAAAAAGGAAAAGTTATATTGAGTGCTTTATGACAAATACATACTAGACATTTTAACCCATTAAAAAAGGAAAAGTTATATCGACTGTTTTATGCCAAATACATACCAGCTATTTTAATCCATTAAAAAGGAAAAGTTATATTGAGTGCTTTATGCCAAATACATACTAGACATTTCAACCCATTAAAAAGGAAAAGTTATATTGAGTACTTTATGCCAAATACATACTAGACATTTCTACCCATTAAAAAGGAAAAGTTATATTGAGTACTTTATGCCAAATACATACCAGATATTTTAACCCATTAAAAAGGAAAAGTTATATCGACTGCTTTATACCAAATAGATACTAGACATTTTAACCAATTAAAAAGGAAAAGTTATGTCGAGTGCTTCATGCCAAACACGTACTAGACATTTTAATCCATTAAAAAGGGGAAAAAGTTCTATCCTGTTTACTAAAAATGAGTGCTTTATGCCAAACTGATGGCTGAATATAAAGTTATGCGGAGTTTTGCATTAAATACCAATGTCTAATAATCCCTAACTGTGCATCGACCATATATAATAGCACTTAGTTCGTTGGAACTCATCATAACAAAGGTCCATTAAAAAAAATTTCATCCAAATCGCCCGGTAATCTCCGAGACAAAGACAAACAAACAGACGAACAAACAGACTAAGAGAAGTATGATATTAATATAGTTTTAAAAAGACCTTAGTATTTTATAATCCCAGGAAAACGCAGTTTAAATTCCTAGGGATATTAAATTAAACATATCGAAGACTTAACATTTCATATATCGATTTACCTCTGGAAAATTCACAATTACCGAAAGAGAGGTTCAATTATACAGCGGTGATAAGTAAACAAAAAACCTCAACTAAAACTTGTGAAAGAAGAATGCGGGGGATCATCAGCTGTGTACCATGTAGCTGTTTTCGTTCATCTAGGTGTAACCTCCAAATTAACCCTGAAGTAAACGATTGTTGCATGTTTATTTATGCATTACATTGTTAATGTCAGAAAAGCTAAACAAATTAAATAACAAAAGTTTTGTGTTATAAACTAAATCAATAATCTGAATATGAAATGTGTTCTTAAGCACCGTATTGTACCTAACCTGAACACTGCTTCCATACTCTGATTTGCATTAGCAAAGCACACTACCTAAAACGCAACTTGTATAAATAAATTTTAATTACACTCTTAAACCTTAGATATTTATTGATTTTTCGATAACCAGAATTTCAAGCCGGAAGTAAATAAATGTTAGTTTCTAAAAATAAAACATTTTGATCGTCAAAAGGAAGGCAAGATACATATTTTGTAAAGTTTAAATCGATAATTTGAATATGAAATATTTTCCTAAGCGGGTTATTGTGTATAATCAAAGAAAAAAACCATAGCCACGGTTTCGTATTATAAACCTTTTGCAAATAGAACGCCATCTTTATAGAAGAAATTTAATTAAACCCAAGTTTTATTAGAAATCTATTGATTTTTCGATCACTGGATTTAAAACTGTAAGTGAATAGATGTTGAATTCTAAAACTACGTAACCTATATATCGAACGCCAGCATATCTAAATATATATTTTACGAAGTTTGGGAATTAAATCGATAATTTTGAAATGAAATATGCTCTTGGGCAGTTTATTGTGCATAATAAGAACACAAATCCGATACACTGTTTCGTATTATAAACGTAGAAGAAATTTAATTAAACCTGGGTCTCATTGGAGATTTATTCAATTATTCAATGTTCGATTATCAGAGTTGTTATGCATTAAAAATTAAACGAACAGAATTAACTATTTTTGGACGTTTACCTTGATTGAATGGTGAACTAGTTGTGTAAACCCAACGTTGGCCGGAAATCATTTTGCTTTCGTTTTTGTTTTGTTTTTTGTTTTGTTTTTTTCTATTTTGTAAACTATCTCCTTTCATTATTTTTGCTGAGATTTTGAAAGTTTATGTTTCTTATGTGATTTGGAAAGTTATTTTTAATGAATTTTTAAAAGTTAATGTTTTAATGGAATTTTGGGATTTCAAAAGTAAATGTTTCTAATGGGAGTTTGAAAGTTATTTTTAATTGGATTTTAAAAGTTAATGTTTTTAATGAGATTTTGAAAGTTAATGTTTTGATGTGATTTTAGAAGTAAATGTTTTAATGGGATTTTACAAGTTAATGTTTTTTCAAATCCTTTTCAAATTTTGAAGAGTAATGAAATAATTATTTCTTTTTTTTTTTTTTTTCAACGATTAAAAATATTTTTTAAATATTTCTGGTTTACATTAGACATTTTTCATGAAAGTTTTTTTTCTACTGGATTTATTTTCGCAATTAAATAAGTTTTTAAATAGGTTTTAAGCGTCCTTTTATTTTACGATATTGTATTTTTATTTCATTCAATATTTTACTAATAGTAAATACTAGAAACTAAGAATTTAGTGCGTAGCTATCAAAGTTACGCTGACGCGTGAAATACACACACGCTCGTGAATCTGTCCTATGGTTTTATTAATACAAATATTATAACTTGTACAAAATCTCTCTCCTTCTTCCTCTCGCTCTTTCTCTCCGTCTCTAACTCCCAATATATAGATATATAATCGTACCCACCAGTGAACTAGTTTTAGTTTAAATTAATTGTTTGCGTATTTTAAAACTAGTATCGAAAAAGAGATAACATTTTATTTGTAAGGTAACTCTAATTATATTCTTTAATTAAAAATTATCTCTTTTGATGATTTTTATTTTCAGGTGATTATTTTAAAAAAACATTGCATATTAGCAGTCGTCTGGTCCACATATATAAATAATTTTTTTTAAAAATAAATTCACAGCTAATTACTATATTATATTGTTAATAACATGGTGCTACAATAGCAAATGAAAATTGGGTCGTAAAAAGCAGTTTGATTTGTCAGTTTTAGTGCTATTTGGGTCTGACTTTGAAAATCCGGCAAAGTAATTTTATATTTTAGATATTTTTTAAATACAAATATTTATTTTTAAAAATTGATATGCTTAAAAAATTAACTAAGTAAAATATTTTATTGCCAATAACATGGCATAATAACAACAAATAGAAAGTGTCTTGTAAATAAGCAGTTTAATTTGTTAGTTTGAATATTATTAAGGCGTGACTTTAAAAATCATATTATCAGTTGTCTGTCTGAGTCAAACTAACCAATTTTTAAAATAAATTATAGCGCAGTACATTGCCGACAACATGCTACAATAATAACAAATAAAATTTAAATAGTCACAAACGAGATTTTTCAGCTTAAATGCTATTTGGGTCTGACTTTGAAAATCAGAAAAGGTAATCTTATATGCTATATAGATAGATATTATTTTGCTTTTTTGTTTGTTTTTTTATATATCACGAAATGCCTGTATGCCATCACGTTCTAGAGGGTGGGTCTTTGCAGACGCCTACATCACAGCCAACGACGGTGCCATCCAATCCTGGAGTGGATGCGTGGAACTTCTCGTTGCATCTTCCCGTTTTAAACATATCATCAATTAATGCCAGCAATTTCACGTCAAATTACTCTACGCCTTTTGCTAACCAGACGACACATGAGGAGTTGGAGATCAGCGATATGCAAATCGTCAAGATGGTCGTCCTCATCATAGTCGTGACAATCTTGTTAATGTCGTCGTGTCGTTTCGTGCTCAAGCTCTTCTCGCGATACATTGTGGTCAGTAAGGACGACAGAGAGATGTCGTTTTGAGACCGTACAACGAACTATCAACTGTTTAAAAATATTTATGTATATTATTTCTTTTAATAACCTCGTTCAATTATAATATACTTTCAGGAATTTAAAAAATAAAACAGCTCGGTTGATCTATAGCGTGAGAGAGTCAGTTCCGCAGAGTCCAGAATACTATGTGACAAAATAAGATGCACAACCTAAACTCAACTCTTATAATAGATTCCTGATTATAGACATGCTACAACCACTGTCAACAATTTCCTCCGCTTTCTGCCTGTGTCTAAATCTAAACGCAGATTCCATGAACAAAGTTTTTTTTTTTGCTAGAACTGCCCGTCTATGAAACTATGTACAGCACGCCTGCTTTCCAGCTGACTACAATATTGTCGTTTTAAAGTCCAATGCAAACAAATTCCTGTTGGGGCGTCCTATTAAATAATCAAATTCTACCAAATTTCCACAACTACTCATCATTGTCTAACTGACCACTTTACACTCATTAACTTTTATCCTCGGGTGGCCTTTAGGCCTTGATAAATCGTCATTACCGTGTAAAAAAAAAAGCTTTCATAAAAAAAAAAAATTGATTAATAAAGAACTTTTGAAGTTATGTGATTAGTTTCCGAGACTGATTCTGAATGGGCATCTCACAGCCTCACAGATTTGGCCTCACAGCTTTTTCCGTTTGCGGTCACCTTAAAGACCGAGGTATACATGGAGAACCAGACCCATCATCAAACTGACGAACCTATCAGAAATAAATTCAGAGTCATAATTATGATGTCATCTGTTGAAGCCAATACAAAGCCTGGATGGGTTAACCAGGAATGGCGTTTGATCCATATGATAACACGTAATATTTGATAGTTTCTATTTACCTGCCTGCCCACGAGGACAGAGTTAGAAACAAGGTCGGTCGGTTTTTAATTTGGAACAATTATCTAGATATGACCAGTGCTGGAAAAGGGAAGGGCAGAAACGGTCTTTGCGCCAGCACATGTTTTCCTCTCAAGAGTCTTGTAGATATTACTGAGACTACGCCAAAAAAAGACTCATATCTTGCTGAAAACTTGAAACCAAAATGTTGGCATTTTTTTTTTTTCAATTTTCATAGGTTTAAAACACTTATTAATTAATTGATGTAAAATTCAGAAGGTGTTTCCATTATTTTGTCAAACCTATGTACACACACACAGAGGCAAACACACATACAGACAGACACACACACACACACACTATATATATATATATATATATATATATATATATATATATATATATATATATATATATATAATGTAATCATAAATGAAAACGTGAATTTGTTTAAAATTCGGAGATTGGATCGTATGAATATCGTGCACAAACTCCTGAAACCATGGTAACAGAATACAAAAAAAAATATCTTTATATCTGTATTCAGAACGTTTCTTTATACAAAAAATGATATATCACAATTTAATTCAAAATATATTCCAGTTGCATTCAAATCTTTTCCGTTAAAAACTCCGTTATTTTTTTTTTCTTTCGTCAAACTACATCTTTACGTTTCTTTCATGGATGTAAATTGACCACCTTTGCATGTATTGCATGTTCCTACGTTTAAAGAATGAAATATTCTGCGTGATTTGTTATTAATCAACGTACGGTCTTCATAACAACCAAAATTGGCCGAAATAGACCTCGAGAATCTTGTACCTATTTACTATGCCTCCCCATGGGACAGAGTTAGACACCAGGGTCGTTTTTTAACGTGGAGAAAAGGTACAAAAATAAAAATTGTCTCAATCGTGAAGGATTTCTCCTCCACTGAAAGAGAACGAGAAATGGAAGTGCAACATCTGAAGAACAGATACTACACTTTGATTTGACAAGTCTGGCGTTAATGGTTGGCCGTCCTTGATCTAAGCTATTCTACTATTTAATGCTACTATTTTTTTATGAACATTACTATGGCGTGTATTCTTCAGAAATGTCTGATCTATTCCCTGCTTCCTTTGTTCAAGTTCGTCACGTGTGGGTTTCGTGATTAAAAAATGTATTTATTGCATAAAAAAATTCTGGCGGTAAAGGGTAAACATTGGTTTATAATCTTTTTCACTACAGGTGGCGCTGTCATCAACAGTCTCAAAGTGGCGGATGATTGCTTTAAATTAAAGAAAGATTACTACATTTATTCTTATATGTCTGATCACGCTTAAATATCTTGTTAAAATCAAATTGCGTTTAAATCAAATGATAAAGTAACCCTGCCTTCTCGCGTTTGTTTTACAAATACTTTTAGGGAAACGTTTATAACTACACCCCCCCCCACACACACACATACACACGTAAGTACTACCGATTAATCCTTTACATTAACTCTTTGCCGCCAAATTGTACTTTACAAATCGGCTTTTCAAAAAACAATATTTCTTACACTTATGGCTTGTCAGGCCAACTGTTCTTGAAATAACAGGTCAAGTGAATGAGGGGTGTTTCTGTCCGTGCTTCAGTTGCACGCTAACTTCGCTCACGTGTGGGCTTTGTGATTAAAAAAATTATTTATTGCATTAAAAAAAAAATCTGGCGGTAAAGGATTAACATTGGTTTATATTTTTTTTTTTTTTCACTACAGGTGGCGTTGCCATCAACTGTCTCAAAATGGCGGGAAATTGCTTTAAATTAAAGAAAGATTTTACGTTTATTCTTATATGTTTGACCATGCTTAAGTATTTTGTTAAAATTAATTTGCGTTAAAATCAAATGATAAGTCAATGTTGCCTTCTTGCGTGTGTTTTACAATTACTTATAGAGAAACGTATATAACCCCATACCCCACCATGTACAATATCACCGATGAACTCGATTACCAGCAAAATCACACCAGTTCCCAACAGAGGTTCGAAGATGCCGAAAAAAGTTTTACTTTTTAGTCACTTTATTTTTATTTTTATTAATTTATGTTTGATTTTCACGTTTAAAGAATTACGTATTTTGTTCCACTTAAATGAATTAGATGTGACACAAAATTTTACTTTTAATCAAATAAAATATCTTCTGTTCTCGGACGGTTTGTCTTTGGAATTCCCTTCTTGTTCTCTGCTTTTTCGACTTTACGGACGTGAAGAAATGTAAATGTAATGTGAACAAACATATTGTTGCACAACTACCCTCTTTGAAAGCACAGTATAAGCATGTACTTGTGACGAAGGGTTCATCTGAATGTGCGTACGTGTCACTAAATGTTTATGGTGGTTCTTCACTATCTGAACCCTAAGTTATTTTCTTGCAGTCTATTTATGTTCCGTGATCGTCTGGGTGTGTGTGTGTGTGTGTGTGTGTGTGTGTGTGTGTGTGTGTGTGTGTGTGTGTGTGTGTGTGTGTGTGTGTTTTGACATATAACCCAAATACATAAACGTGACATATCTGGTTCTGCTACCGAGCCTCTTGAGAGGGTTCTTCGATCATCTTGAAGGAGTTGATTTTCTTGACAAGAAGACGATGGGTTGGGTTTTTTTTTTATATATATATATATATATATATAGTTGTTTCTTCACTCCATGGCATTACGTGTAGCAGAGGAGCGATCAACAATCTTTACTTGGGTGGCTAGTTCTTACATGTCCTATATCTGAGACGCTCGCCCCCCGCCCTTTTGAGAGGAGATCCCTTTTCAGACCATCTTCTTCTGTTGACGTCATCAATCCAACTCCGACTATTTTCTTAGCGAAATAAAACACGTGATCACATACATGTACTTCCGGTCCGCTATTTTTAGAGCTTCCGGTGCAATTGATCGGTCACTGAGTTTGATGTGACTTTGACATGTTTTAACGATATATCAAAACACAGCTCACACCTCCCTGTTCACCACGCCAGTCAGATAGATAGATCGATAGATAAATAGATAAAAAAATAGTTAGATAACTAGATCGATTGGTGTATCGATATTACACATAGATAGATAGATAGGTCGACAGACAGATAAATAACAAATAATTTCTTCTGTCCCCAATTACATAACATCTTGTTTGGGGTAAAATAAGGTTGCTTGTTTTTTGTTTTTTAGTGAATTTGATATGAAGAAATGATTTTAAACAAGCTGCACCCAACATGAATACAAAATATAAGAAGAACAGATATATGCAATAATGATGTAGCAACACACCGTAAAATAAGTGAATTGATTTAAAATGTCGTTTGTGAAAAATAAATATTCCATTCATTCTCACGCTCCGGAGAAGTTCGCCATATGTCTATTTATAAAATAATTGGAGGTAAATAGATTTCAAAACTTTAAAGTCATGAAGCTTCGTTATACAGTATAACCCGGA
>NC_136494.1:27337389-27447389 GCF_053919585.1 Euprymna scolopes
TTATAACAGCTACAAGAGATTTGCATAGATCGAGTGTAAAAAGAAATTTGCCACAGCCACGAACGTTTTTGACTTCCATGAAAAATGAATTTAGAAATATAATAACAAAAAAGTACCGCCGTTCTAGCCGTTTCATATTGTAACCTGCTCTCAATCATAGGAGCTCTATTCATTCGCTTAAACAAATCGACCATCAATCAGGTTCAGTATGAGGAAGAATAGCTTAAGTGCTTTTAAGCGATTTTAATCGCCTTTTTTAATAAATTCACTAAATGCAATTTTTAATTCATCACTCGTCTGAAGACGACTCATGAAAGTTGAAAACCTTTGTGGCTATGACGATTTTTTATTTTACACTTGAACAAAACCTTCGAATATTGTGGGAGGGTGTAACAGTGTATATTCAACGTTCATGTAATCGTGTGTCTATAATCAAGTGTGTATAGTTCTTGCTATTTCTCACTATCATCTAGTTGTTCCTAATTTTTTCTTGCGCGTGTGTGTGTGTGTGTGTGTGTGTGTGTGTGTGTGTGTGTGTGTGTGTGTGTGTGTGACATACAATACAGTCCCACATTTAATACACAAAACGGCTCCAAATCGCCGTGTGTTGCATGCAGTACACAGCGACGTGGCTACATTTATAATAGAAGAGAAAGACAGTGGTGCTCGGAGATAGATGTGGAGAGAAATAGTTGTAATATCTTCAACAATTCCTCGTCCAAGTCGGCGCTGATTGTGTTATATATGTGTTCTATACGTGTTATATATATATATATATATATATATATATATATATATATATATATTAAATTGTAATTCAATGAATTTAAAAAAAACTCTCATTGAAATGAAATGAAGTGGTTGAGTTTCATATCAAAGAATTTTTATTATTCTAAACAAGACAAAGAATGCTTTAGAAAATTAATCTCCTTAACCTATAGGGTTTCGATGTCTACCATCTCATCAGAGGAGAGAAAATATTAGCAAATAATTATAAAGGTATGCACCCTATTTTCTAAAGTCAGTGAGACATGGAAAGTCAAAGTGAAATATATATATGAGCGTTTGTGACGCATTTGTGTCGCTGAACGGCATCAAATTGCTGTGTTTCATGCGAGTTACATGGAGAAAAGAGACGAGATCCAATACTTGAGGCGTCCACATTTAAAAATACAAGAGATAGAGAAATTAATTCTTGTGACAGTGGATCTGAGAGATAGATGTGAAGAGAAGTGTCAATGACAGTTCTTTAAACAGGGGGGGAGATGCTTTATCGAAGAGGGGGTACAGTCACCCCTTGGAAGAGGGATTTCAATATAAATTTCTTTATACAAGACGATGAAGACAAAACCCATTACCTTGTGGTTGAATGACGAACGCAGACACAAGACTTACAACAAATACAAGACGTTTATTCATCCAGTTGGTGATTGGAATTCGATGTCTGCTACGTTGCTACATTGTCACCTTTTCCTGGCCCACTTCGCTTCCTAAGGAGCTTCTGTCAGTCTTCCTGACTAACTCGGACTCCTCGGATTGACTGCCTCGGACTGACTGATTGATTTCTAGTCTAACTTAATTGTATATATTAATTCTATACGTCTTTGGGACGTCAGCACGCGGGCCAGACATGTGAATTCCATAGACGTGCTTCCAACACGTGTCCTAGCAGCAAAAATCCCAGATTTTCTCTGTGGGCATTCTTTAATTCCTGCTCCGAACCCAAATTAAACCAACACAATTTTCTGTTTACCGCATTCTTTTGTTGTATAAGTTATTTCTAACTTTCATTTCTCGCTACAATGGATAATTCACTGCATTCCTGGAATCGTATCATACTAACAAAAATGTATTCATTTTAACGTTTAATAACCGCGTTCGATTCCAGAATTCTACTTCAATAATAATATTCGATACTTATTACTTAAATCCGTTAAAAAATAAATTTTACAAACTTTTCTTCTGTTTTAAATGAAATAAGCCATTTCAAATAAATTCTGAATATATCAAAATATTTAAGTATCACGAAAAAAACAACAAAGTTTGCTCACAATTTTTTTTTCACAATACTAAAATCTAAGAATCCAAAAAATAGATATCAAAATGGAATGAAAACACTCCTACCCTTACTTCAGAGGAGCTGCCCCCCTCCTACCACACACACATTAGTAACGACCTTGAATCACAGTTACCTTCCTAGGGAAGCAAATAACTTTATAATACTATAAAACAGAACATACATTCTTCAAACCAATAAAAGAAAACGCACACACTCACACACGCGCGCGCGCGCACGTACGCGCACACACACACATCCTAACCCATGCGCCCAGTTTACCAAGTACCAACGGCCCCCCACTCAAGTAAGAGTAAAAAAGGAAAAAAATGAGAAAAACAAAGAAAGATAAACAGAAACACAAGCAGAGAGAGAGAGAGAGAAACATAAGACAATAGTCCAGTCCAATGAACCAGTAATAAAAATTGGACATACGAATGTAAAGTAGAATCGTGTAAACATGTTTGCACCTCTTGGAACATTTCAAATGAACTACGAAAATGTTCTTTTCATTTTTAACACATCTTGATTATATTTTAATCATTTTAAATACTTTCTGAAGAGGACGCTCCACAGAACGTCTGAAACGCGTTTAAAACAATTTCAATGATTTAAAAACATTATTACAATGATGTAAACATAATTTTCAATGAAAAACCAAGACACGGAATAATAAACTAATGTTAAAAAATACACTTTGTTGATGACCACCCCCTTATTTAAATATACATCTTTCTCTCGTTGGAATTTCTTAACACACTTTATATATATATATATATATATATATATATATATATATATATATATATATATATATGTGTGTGTGTGTGTGTGTGTGTGTGTGTGTGTATTTGCATGTATATATATATGCATGTATATACATGTATATATATGTATATATGTATGTATATATATGTATATATATGTGTTTGGGGTGGAGAGGGCTCCCGTGAGCCGTGGTGAAGGCAACCTTTCTAGGAGAAGCAAATCTCTGATTTATAAAACCATAAAGCGGAAGACCATTACCCGCATTAAGCTGGTTTGCAGCTTAATTTGTTGCTGATTATCTTGCTCTTGCTTGTTGCTGGATCTCAACATTTTGAACCGAGAGAGAGACTTAGCTGTCGTACAAAGCTAAGACTCTGTAACATCATATTTGTATAGATACTTCCTCAGGCATTTGGGCTCATGGATTTTAAATGTCTGAGGGAGTGGCACTCGTCTGACAAGACGTTGCAATCATCATATAAGTGTATATATGTATATATATGTATGCATATATGTATATATATATGTATATATATGCATGCATGTGTGTATATGTATATGTATATATGCATATATATATATATATGTATATATATGTATGTATATATATATATAATTTAAATATTTTTAAGGGGTAGAGAATTTAATAATAGCTATGTGCAAAGTAAATTTATTAATCATGATAAATTAAACAACAACAAAAATGAAAAAGCTCAACGAAGCTAACATCGAAGTAAATAACGATTAAGAACAACATATGAGATGGAAATATGGCGGGGGATATATGAGAAAAGAAAATCAGATAGAAACTACATCAAGTCCTAAAAGATTTTTCATTTTTTATTCATCATGTTTAATAAATTTTGTCTGTATATATATATATATATATATATATATATATATATATATATATATATATATATATATATATGAAAATGATGGAAATAGTATTCCAACAAAATAGAGAAAATAAAAAGGAACAAACCGTATTATGTGTTCATCAACGTTTCGTCTTTATTTCGAGACTTCCTCTGGATGAATGAGATTAAGAAACAAAAAATACCAGTACAAAATATTTGAAAATATTTCACGTGCACAGTTCTATTTCAGAGAAACGGAACAAAAGACGTCACTTTTCCGTCACTTCTGGAATGCGACTTCACTTTTTTCTTTTTTTTTTTTCTTTTTTTTTTTTTTTTTTTAGCCGCGTTGCTCAGATTATATTATCCGTCCCCGTAGAGAAAAGACAAAAAGAAACACGTCTGTCTCATCCCACAGACAGAACGAAAGAGAGAGATGGAGAGAGGGAAACAATGTTTAGTCTTACCTTGTTGCTATATTTCAATATTCTCCGTCACTTCCGGTGCGCAACTGTCATTTTTTTAAGCCACGTTTATCACGTTACACATGGTGAGACAGGGCAACTTGGTTTTTCTTTTTTTTTTTTTTTTTGGGGGGTATTAAAATAAATTGTAAAATAGCAACCACCCTGTATTTCCTGTTCACGTATGTTTTACAGTTTGTCACGTCCCACTAATCTCCGTCACTTCTGGAGTACAACTTCCGCTTATTTCTCAACCACCTTGGTCCCTTTATATTGCACAAGCACATCACCAACGCCGTTTCCTCAATAACTCATTTAACATTTTTTTTTTTATTTTAGCTGTAAATATATCTTAATCATGCGAAGCTCAATTATTATTCCCAAACTTTTAATGCAATGAATCGCTTGACCCTCATAACCTCTCCGGTCATCTCGCATGTCGCCAGATCAGAAGCACGGGCGTGTGTTTATGAAAAACTCCCCATCCTCCCTACTCTCCTGACCTTGCACCCTCTGAATTTCACCTCTTCCCAGTCATGAAGTTGTTTTTGAAAGGAAAACGTTTCCCAGATGATGCAGCCTTGATTTCTGAAGTCACGTCGTGGTTGGGGGACCAACCTGGGGTGTTCTACAAAAACGGTCTCCAGAGCTGCATACAAACGATGGGATAAATGCATAACTCTGGGTGGTGACTATGTGCCAAGTTTCGTCGCTCTACTACTATGGGAAGTGGGTCAGGCGCATTACTTATTGCACGCCCCTCGTATATATCGAGATAATGACAAAAGTTGACTTTTAGAAATTATATAGACTGAAAAACACATTGGACGATCGACCGCAGCGAATGTATAACACCACTAGATAAAAAAGCGACTATAAAAAACGTAAGAATAAGGGATTACGTATAAACACCCGGGCGTATCCACAAAGAATTTCTAGTTTACTCACGTTCACCCAAAAAAAGGCATATCGCCACTTGGACCTTGGGATCATGCTTAGGGAAGATAAACAACATGTTGGTTTACGTTACATTTAAACTTCTACATATTAGTGCAGTCAAGGAAGCGATCAGCAGGAAGGAATTCCAAAGTTTGGAGTGATTATTGAGACTCCAAAGATCGCAGTCTCAGATTCGCCATCATGTTGTCGTTCTAACTTATCAACTCGCCGCTACTTGCGTTTCAAATTTTTTAAATAAAACACCTAAAATCTTATCCAGATAGGTAGAAGAGTAAATTACATTGCCTTTGGTAACATTTATTTGTTATAGCTTTGATTTCTTGAACAATTTTTGATTTGTTGTCTATGGAAATAAATGCCCGCTACAAGAGTCTAGGCGTCTGTCGATTAAATTGGAAAGTATTGTATTGAATTATTTGAACTACTTTTCTCATTTTGTGTCTTATTATCCCGACGTTTCAGCCGATGTTACCTCCGACCTTCTTAAGGTGTATCTTGTCGAGCTCAGAAATCTGTACGGAATTTCGGAGGGAATTTTTATTCAATCAATATAGGTAGCATGCTCGTGTTCCGTGTTTGTATCATTTGGATTGTTCGGACTACTGCTCTTATATGAGTGTTATTCTCGTAAGCTTCTCACCAATGTAACCTTCGACCTTCTTCAGTTGTGTATTGTCGAACTCGGGAATTTTTATGTCGAACTCGAGAATCTGTTCGAAACGGAACCATTTATTTAATCCACAGGTGTAACACTCTCGCCTTCCGTTAGCCATGACAGGGTAAAAGTCTTAAGGAGACTATATATCAATAAAAGTGATAATGTGTGTGAGGGGGACACTTTTCAATCTATATCTTCAACGTATTTTTTATCTACAGACTTGAAACTGATATATAGGGTATTCAGACGTGTGAAAAAAAATTTTAATCCGTTTTCATCCAGAATAAAAGATTGCTAAAGGATCAAAATTGAAAAATTGGTACGTAGGGGTCATCGGATTTTTATCTGTTCGTCAACTGTTCCATGACTGCGCATGCGTGAATCTTTTAGACGTCGCATCCCTTATATCTTACCTATCATCTGTCCTCTTGTGATAAGAAGCATTTGGCTTTGAAATACTATGGTATGAAGAGTTTTACTTATTTTACTACCCTAATTGATGTAACATCATTATTGAATAAACGAAAAAGTTTATACGCATGAGTATATATTTTTATATTGTTTTATTGTTTTTTTTTCTCCATATTCTATATAAACTCCAAAGTAATTTATTTGAGCTCTACATTATCCTGATTAGACTCCTCTTAAAGAATCGATACTGAAGATAAGCCTCCTCTTAATGAATTGATGTTATTCTTTTAAACCTCACCTATATATATATATATATATATATATATATATATATATATATATATATATATATATATATATATATATATATATATATAAAAGCGTAAAATCGACACCAGTAATCCCACAATTAGTGTTGTTTGAGAAAGATATCTACTTCCTGATTAGGAATTTAGAATTCCATAAAACCAAAAATCATTTCCAAAAAAAAAAACTCGACAACATCGTGGGAGAAATAAAAAAAAATCACATATCTTTGTTAAGACAGATAAGACCAGAAACTTCTATAAATTAGACAAACAGAAATATAACAGCCTAGTTCAAAAGAATTTGATAAAGGACTATCATAAGGTAAAAAAAAATAGCAGCATAATTGATTTGATAAATAAGGACAGCAAGAAAATAATGATGAATTACAAATCAGCGATAGGGTAAATAAGCTTAGAGGAAACGAAGCCAATATTCTTCTCAAAGATCATAAAGCTAGCTTCCACACAAAACCAGCCACAAAATTAATCAACCCAACTAGACCCGAAATCGGAAAAATTAGTAAAAGAATATTAGAGTAAATAAATCGGGAGTTGAAACAGAAATTAAAACTGAACCTATGGATAAATAACAAGAAAAAATACGCGTTTGTGCAATTTGACATATGGATAAATACGGCGGATCTCGTAAAATGGTTTATTAACATTGTAAACAAGAAAAAATACCCGACAGGGAATTTTATCTTAAAGATGAGATATGCAATAGCTCAAACATTGTATATTTTGATGATTATGGCTTTGAACTCAATTGAATATTATGTACGAAATTTAAAAAAAAGACTAACAAGGTAAGCTACTCTGCACACTGGCATAGATCCAAAATGGCCGGTATCTCTACAATTATATAAATGTAACTTTGTGTGAGTGATTTCTTTATAAACTCCAAAACGGTTGAACAATTTGACATAATGGAATATTACCCATCAATGACAAAGGATCTTTTTGAAAAAAGCAATGGAATTTGCTAAGGCTCATACAAATGCCTCCGGTGAGGATTTCGGAATCATTATGAAATGCCGTACAACTGTCCTTGTCTACAATGGAGAACAACGGGCTAAAAATGGACAAAGTGACTTTTTCTGGGTGTCAATGGGATCGCTGGACTCTGTAGAAGCAACAGATCTAGTAGGACTTTATATCATTTATAATTTGGCAAAAAAATAACACTATTACTGGAAATAGGCTTGTATCGTCATGATGGGCTAATAATAGTGAGAAACACTACAAGTGTTAAATGTGATCAGGTTAGAAGAGCAATCCACAGGGAGATAAATAATTTTTGCCTAAAAGTCAAAGTAAATGCAAATTTAAAACAAGTTAACTTTCTCGGCGTTACTTTGGATCTTAATTTAAACACTTATAACCGATGAAACCTATTTATGTACACCCACAATCTAACCATTCACCAAATTAAACATATACCGTTATCTATCGAAAGCAGAATAGGTAACAGCTCATCCAATGAAGTAACTTTTAATTGCTGCAAAGCTATTTATAACACAGTACTAAAAAATAGTGGGTATAATGACATAGATATAAAATATAAAGTTACTAATACTAGCATAAATAGATCTAGAAACCGAAATAGGAAAGTAATCTGGTTCACACCCCCATTCAATATTATGCTGAAAACAAAATTGGGTAAAAAAATTTACAACTTAGCAACAAGCATTTCCCACCAAATAATGTTACATAAAATCTTAAATAAAAATACATTAAAATTAAGTTATAACTGTGGTGATAACTTGGAAAAAATCATAAAAACATAATAGAAGAATGTTAAGAATGAAAAATAGTGAAAGTGTAAGTGTTAGTAGGAACACAGCTGTAACTAAATGTAACTGCCAAAAACCCGAGGAATACCCTATAAAAATGAATGCCTGACCCCATCAGTGGTATACCAGGCTAAGATATTCCCGGTGGAAACCCCAAGGGATGAAAAATTATATATAGGTAGTACCCAGACGACATTCAAGAATAGGTTTTATGGACATAAACGTTTGATGAATAATCAAACGTATGAAAACGACACCTCATTATCGTTATACTACTGGAAGCTAGTTAGGGAAAAGAAAACCCCTAAAATAGAATGGAAGCTTATTAGAAGAGCCAGTACTTGCCACTCAATAAACTCACCATGTCAGTTATTCTTATCAGAAAAACTTGAGATAACTAGGTTTAAGGACAGGGATAAACTATTAAATGTTAAACAAGAAACTGTTATATCCTGCAAACATTTTAGAATGCATACGCTTAAGGAACTCTAATTTATGAAAATCAAGACAACTACAATAGCAACTAAACCCCGTCCAGTCCTCCCCCTCCCAAAAAAAAGAGGATGGGTAAGGTCATGATTATGATCCGACCCAGATTGATTACATAAGCTCCTTAATATTCGATTCTCTTAACCAGTTATATTACTATTCTGAATGTATGTCTATATAATGGTATATCTGAATCAAACGGGTTGTAAATAATTAGACAAACCTCAAAATAATGTATACAGATGGATGCCTGTGTGTATGTTATGTATGTAAGCAGGTATGTGTACGCTGTGTGTATATATATCTAAAACACCATGAAATTAAAAAAGACAAGTACTACAATATGTAGACATTCCTATTCCGTTTGTATAACCTAAATTTTCCGAATTTGTTGTTATATGTTGTTATATATCTATATATAAACCTAAAGGGAGTAGTTGTTTAATCGGTTGATAGACCTATGGACTTAAACCAGGATGTACTATAAGTTTCATCTAATAAAAAACATTAAAAAATTGCGAAAAATAACAGGTACGGGGGTGCGTATAATATTAGTATGCGTATATGATGTTGCTAAGAAGAGTTATGTAGAGAATGCGTTCATATCTATATCTACTTTAGATGTAGCATGGATATGTGAACGTACATAAGTGTGTATTTATGTAGATGTTTGTATATGTAAGTATATATATATATATATCAGAACTATTAAAATAGGTCGTCATATATATAGAGGAATAACAACAATTGTATATATTACCAGAGAGTATATGTATATGCACATGTATGAATCTATGTATGTGTGTGTACGCCTATATAAACTATAATAATACACTGTTTCATATAAAGACCGGAGGTAGAAGGCACCTTATTGGATAAGATTTATTGAATAAAGTTTGTTAAATTATATTTTATTTAATTTTATTAAATTGAATGGAATTTATTAAATAGGGTTTTGTGTATATACCTGTATGACTGTGTATTTTTTTCGTTAGGGGTAAGCAGATACCTGTACACTTGTTTGCATATATGTAGCCGTATACGGATGTATATATGGATATCTATATGATTTATATATCACATATTTATATGTATATGTATATGTATCTATACCTGTATATATACATGTATGTATGTATGTATGTATGTATGTATGTATGTACCTTATTGAAAGGTATATCCGATTGGAGTTTGAACGTTCCCGATTACCAGTTTTATTGATACTGGTATAATAATGGGGAAGGTATATAAAAAGAAACGCGGAAGTATGACTATTTATAATAAATATCTGTGTAGATATAGCTACATATATGAGTATCTATGTTAGATTGTAATGGATGTGTTTACGTTTAATATAAATGGATTTAACTGTATGTAAGCATTATATATATATATATATATATATATATATATATATATATATATATATATATATATATTGAACATTTTAATGAATAGTAGACACTTACACGCTTCCACCCAGTGGAAACACTTCAAATGAACGACGTAAATCCTATTTTTACATCTTCAACACATTTGAAAATAATTTCTGACAAGGACGCTTCACAGAACGTCTGAAACGCGTTAAAAACGATTTCAATGATTTAAAATCATTATTACAATGATCTAAACATAATTCAAAACAAGACACGGAATAATAAAATAATGTTAAAAAATACACATTGTTGGTGACTACCTCCTTATTTAAATATATATATATATATATATATATATATATATATATATATATATATATATATATATATATATATATATATATATATGTATGAGTATGTTTATATATGTTTATATGTACGCGGGAGTATCAAAGTAGGGAGTTTTATACATGAATTGATGCATATTTTATGCGTGCGGGAGCCGGTAGTCTGATTAAATTTTATAAATTCATATTTTAGTATTCTAGTTTTGTGCTTATAATTTATATTTCGGTGCGTATGTGTAAGTTGGATTTTAACAAACGTGTGTACCCACTACTATTATGCACATATGTAGCCATTAATGTTTCTATAAATAAACTTTATATATATATATATATATATATATATATATATATATATATATGTATATATATATATATATTTATATCTATATATATATATATATATATATATATATATATATATATATATATATATATATATATATATAGGCTCCTTCAGTCTTTGACAGACTATGGATACCCATTTGTGGCAGGTGGTGTGCAATTTCCAACCACAGCTCTTCTGAGTCGACATTGTTCAATAGCAGTGGCAAGTGGAATGTATGTTGAGGACAACTGGAAACAAATGCCAAGATAAGCAGAGAGCATATACCGTACGGTATAATCGCGTTG
Source organism: Euprymna scolopes (assembly GCF_053919585.1). Classification (NCBI taxonomy): domain Eukaryota; kingdom Metazoa; phylum Mollusca; class Cephalopoda; order Sepiida; family Sepiolidae; genus Euprymna; species Euprymna scolopes. The sequence continues at coordinate 27,348,510 of NC_136494.1, forward strand.
ACACACCTGTTCTCCGTCAGATTACCGAAGTTAAGCAACGTTGAGCCTGGTTACTATCAAATTAGTGACTATCTGGGAATTCTAAGCGCGGTATGTGCTCTCATATATATATATATATATATATATATATATATATATATATATATATATATATATATATATATATATATAGTAATTTATAAAATACATATGGCGATTATTTTATAAATTACTAACTAGCTTTACCTACGTATTGAGCACTTTTGAAGTAAGTACTTAAAGTTTACGCATAAATCTATACTTTCGTATATTAATTTTATGTGAGTAAGTAAAGTAGTTATATATATATATATATATATATATATATATATATATATATATATATATATTATAATAGAAAAATGCGAGCATGAAAATTAATATGGTTATGCTTAAAGATGAAACGGTAAAGGACTAGTAGTTAAAACTGGAAAAGAAATGAACAAGATGCTCTAGTAAAATTGTAACAAATTTATATTAAAATATTGCAGGGTTAAGAATTGATTACATAATGTTATAAATTTAATTTTTTTAATTCTGAATGCTGCAATATTTTAAGTTATAAAGTTATTATATTTTTACTAGAACTTCTTGTCCTTTTCTTTTCTAGTCCTTTATTTTTCCATGTTTAAGCTTAACCATATTACTTTTCATGCTCGCATTTTTCTATTGTAATCCATGATTATTCCAGGCTTCCAATAAATTCACTTGTTCTTTGTTTAGTTTCAGTTTTATATTTTGCCACTACAAACACATATATAATAACAATATACGGCACTCGTCTGCTTTCAATAAAATACCCCCAGTTATCTCCCTTTCATGCTTTCATTTTCTCTGTTTCACTTGATACTTCTCTTTCCGAATTCGTAGCAGCAGTAGTCGTTGAAGTGATGTGGTTGCTACGGAAACCAATCACAAAAAGCGTCGCTCACCTCCTTGCATATTTTTACGATTTTGAACACCAGTAAATTCATCATAACTTTTGTTTTACTGAACGAAAATTGAAATTCTTTTTCACAATATAGCTGAGAAGGTGATCTATAAATTGTAATAATTGTTTGAAATTTGGTCAGAAAATCAGTTCTAAATGACTAAAACTGCCACTTAACCATATATTTAACCACTACCGTCTTTGAATTATATATATATATATATATATATATATATATATATATATATATACTAGCTGTACCCGGTCACGCGTTGCTGTGGCTCAGTTTGTTAAAATGGAACACATGTGAAAGTAGAGAAAAGTTTGATTCTTTTTTTCAAGAGAATGTACAAATTATTTTTTTTTTGTTAACAGATGTTAAGAAAATAAACAGAAAAATACTTCCATCATTAATTATGCAAAAAAATAAATAAAATGTTGATTTAGTGTTTCAATATGCTTATAAATTACGATAAAACTTGCTGAGTATGCACTGTTTTGTGGTTGTTGTAAAAATGGAACGGAAACTTAAATTTCGCTTCATTTTAATCTTTCTTAATTTTTTAATTCTGCCCCCCAAACGAATATAATCAAAACAGTAACATTCAACAATTGTACTTTATGTATATAAAACACAAAATGGGTGTTTCTATTACTGTACACATAGATTCGAAAAAGTTGTCAAAAAACAAATATATAACAAATAAATGTTATCAAAGGCAAGATAAGTTACTTTTCTGCCAAATTGGATATATTTTTTGTGTTTTTATTCAATGTAACATATTTATTCAGCTCGAAAAACATACAGTGTTTACCGATGTATTCGAAAATTCAAGATGGCGTCTCACACCCTCTTTAACACCGTAAGTATGGAAAAAGGTGTTATAAATAAAAAACTATACAAAATACTATTAAAAACCCGCCGAATATATGTCAACCTATGTCACGGTAACATATATTGAGCGAGTTTTTAACAGTATTTTATCCGGTTTTTTATTTATAACATCTTTTCCCACACTTACGCCATCTTGAATGTTCCAATACATCGGTAAACACTGTATGGTTTTCGAGCTGAATAAACATGTTACACTGAATAAAAACACAAAAAATATATCCAGTTAGGTAGAAAAGTAACTTATCTTGCCTTTGATAACATTTATTTGTTCTATATTTGTTTTTGGACAACTTTTTCGAATCTATGTGTACAGTAATACAAACCCCACAAAATATTTATTAACAAAAAAATTTTTTTTTTTTTAAATTAATAACGAAAGGGAAATAATTTAATTTTTAAACGAAAAAGTCAGTTTACCTAACTTACTGTATTAATGCTATTTTTTTAAGCAAGAAAAAAAAAGGTAAATATCCAGATACGCTACTACAGAACACCGACCACTCTAATTTGTTTTTTCATAGGTAATTGAGGTCGTTGACAACGAATCTGATAGTCAAACTTGGGGCAAATTTACTGTTTGCATGGTATTTATCCCTGAACCCACGAACTTCTTTCCCTCATTTTGCAGCTTCCGTTTATGCTACGCGCATGCACGCTGTAGCATAAACGACGGCTTCACCAAGCAAACTACGTTGGGGGGAAGGGGTTTTTTTCCAGGACATAGAATTTTCTAATTTTCAAAAATACATTATAGCGCTTTTTGGGTGGAAAATTTAAAATTAGCTGAAAAGGAAATAAAATAAGAAAAGGAAAGCACACCAAGTTGGAGTAGGGAGGGGTAATTTATCTGTTTTTTTTTTTTGTTTTTTACCTGGAACATCGAATTTTCAAATTTTCCGTAAGTAATGTATCGACATTTACCAATTAGAACACCATTTAACATTTTCCGAAGATTTTACTTTGTACATTGGGGGCGCGAGCGGGGGGGGATGTGATGTTGGCGCGCGCGCGCCCCAACATCACATCCACCAAACAAATTAGAGTGGTCGGTGTTCTGTAGTAGCGTATCTGGATATTTACTAACAAAAAATATTTAGGTTTGGCTATAAATTCCTAAACTCATTTCACCCTAAATAATTTAGGTGACTGAAATAGGAATCTAATTGAATCTTTAATTTTTTGAATAGTATGTGAGAAATTCATTTTTCTTCGAGTTATATTGAATTCATTAATACGGACTTTAGGGGCTTTTTTCGTAATGTTACTGTAAAAATTATTTTTTATTGTTACAAATTACGATGCTTTAAAAGAAGCAAAAATAAATTCTTGCGTTTTTTATTTACTACTGAAAACCATAACTTTAGTAAAGGTATTTTTTGTTTAAACAAAATAAAACATTTTCACTAAGAGTTAAGTAAAAATAATTAGTTCATTATATTCTGCGATCATTATTTGAAAAATACTGCAATTTTCATTAAAATTCGTTAATTTCCTGATTTTTGGTGAATTTTTAAGTAAAGGGAGGAGTCAAAATGTGTATACACTTTGAGCGTCGGCATTCATTTTGCAACCACGTGTGGTTAATTTAAATTAAATTTCAATCACATAGTTACATTATCAATAATCATGTAATTAAACCTATTGAAAATTTACACATATTGTAAACACATTCTGTTTACATTAAGCCTGTAGTGTTTTTTTAGTGATGCAATGTTGTCAATTGAGATTTTAAAAAAAACCCGCAAGATCAGGAGAAAGAAATGTCCAGAAAATCGCTAGATTTTTAACTTATCGTCTGAAATTTTCAAAAATCGCTAATTCCCCCCCCCCAAAAAAAAACTCCATAATGTTCCGTGTTTTCTCACTATTTTTTTTTTTTTTTTTTTTTTGCTGTTGTTTCTTGCTTTTTACACTTTTAGATCGTATTTTAAACTAAACTTCGGAGGTTGGAATGCCCCCCCCACCTAAAATATACTTGGAAAAATCGATTTTATAGTGAGATTTAAGAATGGTTAGTCGAAATAAAGGTGAAAAACAAAACAAATAATCAATAAATAATTGTTACCAAAGGCAATAAATGCTACTTTTTTTTTTTACTTACATGAATGAGTTTATTTTATGTTTTAAAGTATTTTCAAGCGCTTTTCTTTATTTTTTAATAATCTAATGCGGGTGTGTGGGTGCCAAATACCTCCAGATTTTCTAGAATTTCCCGCTAGATTGTAAACGAAATCTCCAGATCTAGCAGGAAAACCGCTAAATTGTAACACTGGTCACGTGACAGGAAGCGGTAATAAATAATTGTCCCTAAATAAAAAAATGGCCTCTCGGTACAAAGAAATCCACCTATTTATCATAGAAAAATTAAATATAATGTTATAATTAAAAAGAAATATATAAAAACACACATGGATATAGTAAACATATTATACCAAAACGTGGAAGCCATCCGTCCAGTGGTTTTTTAGACAATTAATTGCGAACGAACCAACAGTTACATTTTTATATATATACTAGCTGTACCCTGCCACGCATTGCTGTGGCTCAAATTGGCGCAATGGAAAAAGTTCCAAAATGAGAAAAGCATGTTTCTTATAGGTTTTATTTTCCATTTTGCATGGGTACACAGTTTTTGTTGTTCCATTTTCTTAGCTGATATAGAGATTTTCCGGTTTGGTGACTCTTGAATATGTAACATAAATTATCCATGTGAAAAAACAGTCAGTGTGTAACTGTAAGGCCCACAATTGTAAAGATTGTTCCCTGTGCTTTATTGATGGTTATTGCAAATGACAATAAAATTGGAAAGTTCAATTTGCTAAAGTGTAATGATGTATCCGGTGAAATCATAGGAATGCATGGAATGAATATATATTCATCTGTGAAAGGTCCTGTTAAGATTGTTGTTTCTATGATATTGTTTGTTAATTTTTTTTTTTACTGCAAGCTATGTGCCATTGCAAAGCTTGGATTGGTTTATATTTCACAACATGATAATTAGTACACCAAATTTCAGTTGCAATACATGCGGTGGCATCCCTGGCAAATATAACTGTTGAATAATTAACCACTTTATCTGCTTTCACAACAGTGTCGATGGATTTGTATTTGACTACCTCACTTGGAATTTTACATTTAATTATAGTTCATGGGCATCTTTGTATTGACCTGCAAGAATAGCTCATTCACTCAGTCAAATGGAATTCTTATAATTTGAATATCTGCAAAAACCTTTAAAAACTAACTATTCTTTTGATGAAATAAAATTACAGAAATTACAGAAGTTAAAAGTCAAAGAATTTTGCCCTTAACTCTGACAAGCTGGCACTTTTTCGTACCCAATTTCCCACAAGTGATGCAAAAGTTTTTGTGCGGATCGAACAGTCTGCAACTGTACATGCATATTTTGAGTTAAGTTTAATGTCTTCACATGGAACAAAAAAGTAGAGTATTTGAGGCAAGCATTTATTTCATCTGCAGGTGTTGATTGAAGAATACAGGTAACATTTGTATGAAATCTCCTGCAAGCAATATTACTAACTTCCCAAATGGTTTGAAATTGCCACGCAAATCTTGCAAGGATCGACCAAGAGCCTCAAGTGATTTTTGCGTACCATTGTGCATTCATCCTAAACAATAAGTTTGCATTTTTGCAATATTTTTCCCCATATTGGATGCTTTGGAGATGTCGAACATGAGATTTTTGAAAAATTGAATGTTTTAAAGTAGAATAAATAATTCTTCTACTTGGCAGCAAGGTCGCAGGTATTCCTCATGCAGCAAGGGCTAAGGCTATGTCATTTTGTTACCAAATGGCTGCCAAAATCAATTTAATTAGAAAGGTTTTACCAGTTACTTCTGGTGCTGTTCAAGGTAGCAATAATTTCCAAATAACTTCTATTCTCACAGTCAGTAAATTAGGTGACTAAAATAGGATTTATTCATGTTTTGACAATGCCTTATTCACTGTAATTAATTTAGGAGACTAAAATAGGATGAGGGATTAGAGATGGACAGATAGAGAGGAAGATATATAGATAGAAAAGAGACAGTGAGAGGAAAATAGAGAAAGAGAAGGAGATAGAGAGATAAAGGGATTGATAGATAAACAGAGAGAGGGGGAGAGTTAGAAACAGAGAGGGATGAAGCAGAGGAAAGGAGAGAGATAAAGGGAGTTAGAGAGAGAAAGGGGCCCAAAGAGAGATGGAGAGGGTGATATAGAGAGAAAGATAGATTGAGAGAGGGAAAGGGAGAGATAGATAGAGAGAGATATTGAGAGAGGGGGAGAGAAACAGAAGGTGAACTACACTTCACCGTTTTTTTCCTCGTTCAGTAGAGAAGAAATCTTTTGAGACTGAGGCAATTTTAATGTTTTTTTATTATCCAGAGTACCCCTTTTTTGGTGGGGGGCTAGATTTTCCTCGCATTAGAAACCGACCGGGTTATCTGTACTTTCACTTAACAAATAATTAAAAGAAAAACATATTGTAAAATTTGAATTGAACAGGAAAATACTATTTTAAAAAATAGCACGGTAACATAAGTGCATAAGTGCCACTTTAGGTACTCCTTGGGCGTTGAGTTCCATGGCGACCAGCATAATTATTTAATGGTCGCTCCCTTAGCCCCCCCCCAGTCAAGGCTAATGCATGCGCACGTAACATTTTTTTTATTTACTGACGTTGACTTAGTAACCAAACGATTTATTGATAATTTCGTAACCCTTAAACGCATGCCGGAAGATTTAAATTGGTTCATTATTGTTGTAATGAAAAAAAAAGTTTCATTCAACACAAAACCAAAAACACATATTAATGATAAATGATTTATTATTCTATTCATTGAAATTTACTAATTTTTAAATAAAAAGGTTTAAAAAAAGTTAATAAAAAATAGTTGCTTATGTGCGCATAAACAACTTGTTTTCTTTTTTAGATTAGGTCCACCTTATAATCACACCCACCAACCTCCTCATCTTAAGAACAGCTTCCGGAATAAACACCACTTTTGGGGGGGCTATTTGCTAAATTTAACTGATATTTGTTGTCAGCATACCCACCCGAAAATACTATTAAAAAACAAAGGAGGGGTTCAGTGCCCGTGGCAGAGAAGTAGATTTATTTATCAATATATATCTATAACACCATGAAAGTATATTTATTTATCAATATCTATATCTAAAACACCATGAAATTAAAAAAGACAAGTACTACAATATGTAGACATTCCTATTCCGTTTGTATAACCTAAATGTTCCGAATTTGTTGTTATATGTTGTTATATATCGATATATAAACCTAAAGGGAGTAGCTGTTTAATCGGTTGATAGACCTATAGACTTAAACCAGGATGTACTATCAGTTTCATCTCATAAAAAACATTAAAAAATTGCGAAAAATAACAGGTACGGGGGTGCGTATAATATTAGTATGCGTATATGATGTTGCTAAGAAGAGTTATGTAGAGAATGCGTTCATATCTATATCTACTTTAGATGTATCATGGATATGTGAACGTACATAAGTGTGTATCTATGTAGATGTTTGTATATGTAAGTATATATATATATATATATATATATATATATATATATATATGAGATATATATATATATATATATATATATATATATATATATATATATATATATATATATATCAGAACTATTAAAATAGGTCGTCTTATATATAGAGGAATAACAACAATTGTATATATTACCAAAGAATATGTGTATATGCACATGTATGAATCTATGTATGTGTGTGTACGCCTATATAAACTATAATAATACACTGTTTCATATAAAGAGGTTACCACACTATCGGAGGTAGAAGGCACCTTATTGGATAAGATTTACTGAATAAAGTTTGTTAAATTATATTTTATTTAATTTTATTAAATTGAATGGAATTTATTAAATAGGGTTTTGTGTATATACCTGTATGACTGTATTTTTCCGTTAGGGGTAAGCAGATACCTGTACACGTGCTTGCATATATGTAGCCGTATACGGATGTATATATGGATATCTATATGATTTATATATCACATATTTATATGTATATGTATATGTATCTATACCTGTATGTATGAATGTATGTATGTATGTATGTATGTATGTATGTACCTTATTGAAAGGTATATCCGATTGGAGTTTGAACGTTCCCGATTAACAGTTTTATTGATACTGGTATAATAATGGGGATGGTATATAAAAAAGAAACGCGGAAGTATGACTATTTATAATAAATATCTGTGTAGATATAGCTACATATATGAGTATCTATGTTAGATTGTAATGGATGTGTTTACGTTTAATATAAATGGATTTAACTGTATGTAAGCATTATATATATATATATATATATATATATATATATATATATATATATATATTGAACATTCTAATGAATAGTAGACACTTACACGCTTCCATCCATTGGAAACACTTACAAATGAACGACGTAAATCCTATTTTTACATCTTCAACACATTTGAAAATAATTACTGACGAGGACGCTTCACAGAACGTCTGAAACGCGTTAAAAACGATTTCAATGATTTAAAAACATTATTACGATGATCTAAACATAATTCAAAACAAGACACGGAATAATAAAATAATGTTAAAAAATACACATTGTTGGTGACTACCTCCTTATTTAAATATATATATATATATATATATATATATATATATATATATATATATATATATATATATATATATGAGTATGTTTATATATGTTTATATGTACGCGGGAGTATCAAAGTAGGGAGTTTTATACATGAATTGATGCATATTTTATACGTGCGGGAGCCGGTAGTCTGATTAAATTTTATAAATTCATATTTTAGTATTCTAGTTTTGTGCTTATAATTTATATTTCGGTGCGTATGTGTAAGTTGGATTTTAACAAACGTGTGTACCCACTACTAAGTGTATATGTATATACGTTTGTTTTGTTTCTAAAATAGAATGTGAGTATAAAAGAAGAATGCCGGCTGAATTCCAATGAATATGAAGCGGAAATATCTAAACTCTTTGGACCACAGGCAAAGCGAGACAAAATGCCGAGTCCCTTGAGCACGTTAATACGAGTGACCAAAGAACGAGAATGATAAAAAGAATAATAAAAATAAAGGGTTAGGATATTAGTAAGATAAAAACCTGTGATGAACGGATCGTTCAAGTACTTTGCTCATCCTCCTACACATAACCGCCACCCACCCCACCCATATAAGGTGACAAGATTTCTAAAGTTTGTAAACGAAATGAAGAAAAAAAATTTTGTTTTTTTGCTTTTTTTTGTGTCTTGAAATGTCAGTTTTCGAAGATAATTCATGGCCTGAAGACGTAATCTCCCTTAACACGGTTGATTACAGAAACATGTTTGTATAAATAAATGTTTGTATAAATAAACTTAATATATATATATATATATATATATATATATATATATATATATATATATATATATATATATATATATATATATATATATAGGCTCCTTCAGTCTTTGACAGACTATGGATACCCACCATAGCATGAAATTTGTGGCAGGTGGTGTGCAATCTCCAACCACAGCTCTTCTGAGTCGACATTGTTCAATAGCAGTGGCAAGTGGAATGTATGTTGAGGACAACTGGAAACAAATGCCAAGATAAGCAGAGAGCATATACAGTACGGCATAATAATTACCGAAGTTAAGCAACGTTGAGCCTGGTTACTATCAAATTAGTGACTATCTGGGAATTCTAAGCGCTGTATGTGCCCTCATATATATATATAGTAATTTATAAAATATATATGGCGATTATTTTATAAATTACTAACTAGCTCTACCTACGTATTGAGCACTTTTGAAGTAAATACTTAAAGTTTACGCATAAATCTATATTTTCGTATATTAATTTTATGTGAGTAAATAAAGTAGTTATATATTATATATATATTATAATAGAAAAATGCGAGCATGAAAAGTAATGTGGTTATGCTTAAACATGAAAAGGTAAAGGACTAGTAGTTAAAACTGGAAAAGAAATGAACAAGATGCTCTAGTAAAAAATGTAACAAATTTATATTAAAATATTGCAGCATTAAGAATTGATTACATAATGTTATAAATTTAATTTTTTTAATTCTGAATGCTGCAATATTTTAAGTTATTTTTTAAATTTATTATATTTTTACTAGAACTTCTTGTCCTTTTCTTTTCTAGTCCTTTATTTTTCCATGTTTAAGCTTAACCATATTACTTTTCATGCTTGCATTTTTCTATTGTAATCCATGATTATTCCAGGCTTCCAATAAATTCACTTGTTCTTTGTTTAGTTTCAGTTTTATATTTTGCCACTACAAACACATATATAATAACAATATACGGCACTCGTCTGCTTTCAATAAAATACCCCCAGTTATCTCCCTTTCATGCTTTCATTTTCTCTGTTTAACTTGATACTTCTCTTTTCGAATTAGTAGCAACAGTAGTCGCTGAAGTGACGTGGTTGCTACAGAAACCAATCATAAAAAGCGTCGCTCACCTTCTTACATATTTTTACGATTTTGAACACCAGTAAATTCATCATAACTTTTGTTTTACTGAACGAAAATTGAAATTCTTTTTCACAATATAGCTGAGAAGGTGATCTATAAACTGTAATAATTGTTTGAAATATGTATCAGAAAATGAGTGAGCCGTGAAGCTTTAAATCAGTTCTAAATGACTAAAACTGCCACTTAACCATATATTTAACCACTACCGTGTTTGAATTATATATATATATATATATATATATATATATATATATACATACATATATATATATATATATATATATATATATATATATATATATATATATATATATATATACTAGCATTTCAGCCCGGCGTTGCCCGGATGTTTGGAGGTGTATGCTGAGCAAAAAAAAAAAAGAGTAATTTTTTTTTAATTTGACCCCTATTATAACCCCTTAAAATTTATAGTTTCGGGTTCAAATCACTTTATTAAATTAGATCCAGATTCAAGGAACCTATATCTAAAATTTCAAGTGTCTAGACCCAAAATTGTCGGAGGAGTTTGGTAGAGTTCTTAAAGGTCAAATCGTTGAAATTTGATCCCTTAACAGCCAAATTTCTGGCTGACACCCGTCACATCGATTTTCCCAAATCTCAGTACCCGGTATTTCAAATTTCGAGTCTATAGACTTAAAATTGACAGAGTTATTGCGTAGGGAAATGTACACAGACAGACAGACAGACACGTTCACTTTTATATATATATATATATATATATATATATATATATATATATATATATATATATATATATATATGATTCGAGTAATTATTGTTAGCGTATCCTTTTTATGATGCGAACACCTACGAGATATTTACAAGGTGAGGTTGCACATATTTTTATAACCGTTCTTCTTTAGATTTGTGACATCATCGCCTGGGATGCACTTCTGGAATTTAAATATCTTCTCGTTTCAGGAAATCTCATAATGAATTCAATTGCGGTCGTCATCTTTTTAAGAACTTCCTTCCTGGTGAGAGGTATTAGATCTTAAAATAAATTAGTTTCATCTTCGCAGATAGAGCATGGATACGAAAAAAAAAAAACACCTGGAAGAAATTCGTGACGGTAATTTACTTGAGATCGTTTTTTACGATTCTTTTACCGTTTTTTTTTCCCCCCGAGGGAGGGGGGGGGCACGTTTAAACAAAGCTTTAAGTAGCTCTGTCCGTCCGTATTTCTCTTTGTCGCATATAAATTTCAAATTGTTTTTTTTTTTTTTTCAGATTTTTAGCGCGCAGGTTGAATGGACGTATCACTTGTCTACTTGCCTCCTCACGAGGAGAGAGTTAGACACAAGGTTGGTTTTTAATGTGGGGGTATTCAGCTTTCCTTTCCCCCACCCCCACCCTCACGAAAGGGGAACTCTGGAGTCACGAACGAAGTATATCATAAATAATTAACTTTTATCAATTTTATAACGCCACTAGCAGACCACGCCGCATTGCCCAGTCGTAAAATATGCTTAAATTAATGCAGATTTCCTATTTATCATTATACTAGCGGAGGTGCCGCCGTTGCCCGGGTGTGGAGAGATTGTGTAGTAAGGAACCCAGGTAGACAGCCCGAGAGGCGTTTAAAAAAGGAACCTCAGTAGGCAGGACAGGTAGAGAGAGGTATTAAAAAAATAAGTGGTAGTAGCGGGTATGCCGGCGTTGCCCGGGTGTATAGTAAGCAACTCCGAAGAGGGAAATCAAAACAACATCAGGGGAGTGCCCGGTTATGGGTAAGTCGTGTAGTAAAAAACCCTGGAGGGAGGTGTAAAAAATCGTAGTAGCGCGGGGGGGGGGATCAAAACAATAGGATAGAAAGAGGTGTTGTTAAAAAGAAAAAAAATGTTGAAGTAGGAAGACCGGCTCGAACCTGGAACGCGAAGGAGAAAAAAAAAGGTTTAAAAAACTGGACGTTTTAGCTGATGTCTCAATTGCGCGACCGGAAGTTCAAAGCGTTGAAAGTAAACGTATTCAATCCACTCGAGACGATGACTTTGCGAAAATGTCGACGCAAAAACTGATTCCTCCTTGTAGAAAACTGCCTAGTTGAGGGTGAAAGAATTCATGATTTTTCAAATTTTTCGATATTTGTCTTACGAAAGTCCGTGGTTAAAAACGATACCGGTTTCATCACAATCCGAAGTTTTGGCGAGACATAAATACATGCATACATACATACATACATACATACAGACAGACAGACAGACAGACAGACATAAATACATACATACATATATTGACACAAACAGATAAGTGAGATTTATGCCTGGCTGCCCGGCGTTGCCCGGGTTTTTGGAGGTGTGCGTTGAGCAAAAAATAAAAAGTGGTAGTAGGAAGGTAGGCTGTAACTCGTACCGCGAAGGAGAAAAAGAACGTGAAAAGAAACGTGACGTCTTTGCCGTTGCTTCCATTGCCAGCCCTAAGTGGCGAAGGTATAAATTAAAGCTAGTCAAACGAAAAGAGGGGATGCTTTTCAAAAAATATCGGCGAAAAAGGCAACCTCTCCTTGTAGAAAAATGCTTTGTTGAGGGTGAAGGAAGTAATGTTTTTGGCCAACTTTTCGATATTTGTCGTCTGAATGGTCGAGCTCATACCGGTATCGATATTGTGAAAATCCGTCGCCTCTGTCTAAAGTTTTAGGCAGACATAAATACAAACATACATACATACATACATACATTTAAGCATACAGGTGAGATTTATATAATAGACTAGCTTGAGTACCCGGCGTTGACCGGGTGTTTGGAGTGTGCGTTGAGCAAAAACAAAATAAAAATAAAAATAAAGTGGTAGTAAGCAGGCAGGCTCGAACCCGTACCGCGCAGAAGGAAAAGAACGTGAAAAAAATGTGACGTCATTGCCGTTGCGTCCATCGCTAAACCGGAAGTTGCGAAGGTTTAAATTAAGGCTTGTCAATCGCAAAGAGGGGATGACTTTAAAATATCGGCGAAAAAAGCTACTCCTCCTTGTAGAAAAAGGCTTAATTGAGGGTGCAGCAATTAATGATTTTAGCAAATTTTTCGATAATTGTTGTTCGAAGGGTCCAGCTTCAAAACGATACCGATCTCATGAAAATCTGTCGCCTCTGTCTAAAGTTTTAGGCAGACATATATACATACATATATATATATATATACATTTAAACAAACAGGTGAGATTTATATTATAGATTATATTAGACCCAATATAAAGTAATGATTTTAAAAGTTTTTTTTTTAAATGTCTCGTGCACTTACTCTGAGAATCGAAACGTTTAGCGTACGATTTACTTTTTTCCTTTGACGTTAATGCCTGAGCTATGAAGACATATTTACTGCGGAGCTAAAAATTAATATATATATATATATATATATATATATGTGTGTGTGTGTGTGTGTGTGTGTGTGTGTGTGTGTGTGTGTGTGTACTAGCAGTTCAGCCCGGCTGTGCCTTATATACTGTTAATAACTTTATGTGCATATGTATATATATTAAAATTTTGACTCATGTCCAGGTAACCTACATCTACAATTTCAAGTATTTAGACCCAAAATTGGTGGAGGAGTTTCGTGGAGTTTTCAAATTTCAATTCGTTAAACTTTGGCCCCTTTACAACAAAATTTCTTGCGGAAACCCGATGAAAAAGATTTTCCCAAATCTCAATAACCCCTATGTCAAATCTTGAGTCTGTAGACTTAAAATTAGCAAAGTAGGAAAATGTACACACACACACACACACAGAAACAGTTTCACTTTCATAGATATATTAGCAGTTCAGGCAGGTTTTGTACTGTTCGTTTGCCTTTCGTGTGAATACACTTTATGTAAGATTTCAAATGTTTAGACCAAAATTTGTCTGAGTAATTTCGTTGAGACCGCAGAGGTAATTTTTTTTTAACTTTGACCAAATTTTAGCCTCTTAACATTTATTATTTTGGTCTCAAATCAAAATACAAAGGTTTACCCATATCCAAGGTACCTACATGTAAAATTTCAAGTTTTTAGACCCAAAATTGGCGGAGGGATTTGGTAGAATCTGCAAAGGTTAACTTTTTCAATTTTGACCTTTTGGCAGCCAAATGTTCGCCCCAAAACTGATTAAAATACTTGCCGCATGTGTGAATACTCGTTATGTATAAATTTCAATTGTTTAGACCCAGAATTGGCTGAGTAGTTTGCTAGATACCGCAAAGGTACAAATCTTTTGAACTTTTACCCCTTGGCAGCTCAAATTTTCGCCCCAAACCGATTAAAAAGCTTGCCCTATCTCTGAATACGCTTTATGTAAAATTTCAAATTTTTAGACCAGAAATTGACTTAGTAATTTGGTAGAGACCGCAGAGGTCAACTTTTTTTAAAACTTTGACCCCAATTTTTACCTATTAATATTTATTTGGGAGGCTCAAATAAAATTATAAAGTTTGACACATGTCCAAGTAACCTACATTTAAAATTTCAAGTGTTTAGACCAACATTGGCGGAGGAGTTTGGTAGAGTTTTCAAATATCAAATCGTTGAACTTTGACCCCTTGACAGCCAAATTTCCCTCCGAAAAGCGATAAAAAAGATTTTCCCTAATCTCAATACTCCTTATGTCAAATCTCGAATCTGTAGACTGAAAATTGTCAGAGTAGTTTAGTAGGGAAATGTACGCACAGACACACAGACACACATACACACACACACAATTTCACTTTTATAGATATATAGATATCTCTCTGGAAAACTGCTTCTGCAGTGCCAGTTTTCAAGAATTCTGGCGAAAGAACTGGCCCAGTAAATTATCGCCCCATTCGCCTCCTCCCACTTTTCGCCAAAATATTTGAGACCATAATTAACCAAGCTCTAGTCCATCACCTTACAGATGCTAAACTTCTGACTGACCAACAATATGGATTTAGGCAAGCTCGTTCCACAGCAGACATCCTAACTGTAATCTCAGAACGTATATACCAGTCACTGGACAAAGCGGGGGAGAGTAGAGCGGTAGCTCTAGATATATCTAAGACTTTTGACAGGGTATGGCATGAGGGTCTTCTCAAGAAAATCAGATCATCATTGGAAGAATACATAACATAATCACTGGAAGAATACATAACATAATTAGATCCTTCTTGGATAAGAGAAAAATCCAGGTTGTCCTTGACGATCGTACATCTAAACAATATGATATAAATGCGGGAGTGCCTCAGGGGTCTATCCTTGGACCTCTGCTATTCTTAATATTCATAAATGACCTTCCTGACAAAAATTGTCTGTGAGATGGGTATGTATGCTGACGACACCGCGCTCTATAACACGACACGACAGGAAAATAAATGAACACATATCTAAAGAAATGGCAGAAAAACTAGAGGATGACCTCCGATCCGTAGTGGAATGGGGACAAAAATGGATGGTCACCTTCAATGCTGCCAAGATTAAACTTGTTTCCTTCAATAATTACAAGAACCCTCCCCTACCGCCAATAGCAATGGCCAATGACTCTTTATCTGAAAGTACATCTTTTAAACTCGTTGGCCTAACGTTCACTGGAAATATGAGTTGGAAAAATTACATTGAGAACATTGCCAGGGCCGCTGCAAAGAAGGTGGGTTCTTTTTACCATGCTAGAAAGCTACTAACGCCTGAAAGTATCCTGTACCTCTATAAGGCCACCATTCGACCATGTATGGAGTATTGTTGTCATATTTGGGCTGGTGCATCTGCCACTAGTCTCTCGCTCCTAGACAAGGTTCAGAAGAGAGTCGCCAATCTGATAGGTCCTGAAGTGTCAGCTAAACTTCAGCCTCTGTCCCATCGACGAAATGTTGCATCCCTCTGCCTGTTCTACAAGTACTTTAACAGAGAATGCTCTGACGAACTGCAAACACTTGTGCCCCCACGACGTAAATACCCCGACAAATCCGACAAGCAGTAGAGATCCCTAGATGCAAGAGAGCCTTCTACTCCAGTAGTTTCTTCCCCAGGACAGCTAGACATTGGAATTCCCTTCCGGGTCCCTGCTTCCCCGACTGCACTGACATGCAGAAGTTCAAGTGCAACGTGAACCGACATCTTGCTGCCCAACTTCCTACACAGTACCCCTGATGCTTATGTCCCCGATAGTAGCCCCCTACAACAAAGTGGCAATGTGCCTTGTTTGGCGTGAAAATGTAATTAAAAACATTTTTTTAATATATCTGTCGTTCTGATTCGACAGTTCGTATGACTTTGTATCACCCACACTCCTGGTTTATGAATGGCCAAAGTAATCTACATTAATAAACCTTCTTTTAAATAACATTAACGTCTGAATAATTTTGACTACTGAAGATCAATAATCTGGTTCCTCAACCACGACAACAACGACGATGATGACGGTTGTATACGTTTATACACGCCTCCGGAACGAAAATGTCAATCCAAAATATTCAACAGAACTTGAACACGGTTCGTCTTCCATAATCCACGCTCACAAGAATCTCACCAGTTGCTCCTCCTTTGACCTGACCTCCTCTTCGTAGAATATAATGCGAAATATAAAGACACACGCTGCAAAAAGCTTATGGTAAAAAAAATAAAATAGTCGTCTTAAAAAAGAACTTTCTGGAAGTACCAAAAAAATGTTAATCTCATAAAAACAGCGATTCACTTCCACCAAAAACGTTTTTAAAATGTATGGCTAGACTTCATTACTTAAAAACACAAGTACTTTTCGTTTTCATTTTATCTGCTTTTATTTATCTTTTGTTTTTTTTTATTTGTCTGTTCTGACTAAAAGACTTTTTCTGTGTATGTATTTTTTTGCGGATGAAACTTTTGAAAAACCTCTAAGTATTTAGTTTTGCTTACATCTTTTGCATTCTTTCTGTGAATGTACTCGACTGAGCTCCAATCTTTGACTTTGAAATAAGACATTCACAACAAGAACTCGTCTGCTAGTAACATGGTGTATATGAGAGCATGGGAACATAGCGGCGACAGCGAAGGATGGATGGCTTGCGGGGAGATGAGCAGTAGCAGCAGTATCCGAAAAACGCGCGTATGCAAATTAGGAAGTGTGCGGGAGAAGAAGGAAAAAAGGAGAGAAAAGTACAGCACGTGCCCGGGGCAGAAACAAATTGGGCGTCGAAGAGAATGGACGTATCACTTGTCTACTTGCCTGCCCACAAGAAGAGAGTTAGACACAAGGTTGGTTTTTAGTGTGTGGGGGAGGGAATTCAGCTTTCCTCTCCCCCACGAAAAGGGAACTCTGGAGTCACGAACGAATTATATCATAAATAATTAACTTTTATCAGTTTTATAACCGCACTAGCAGACCGCCCGGCATTGCCCGGTCGTAAAATACGCTTAAATATGATATTTTGATCAACGAAGATTTCGTATTTATTATTATACTAACGGAGATGCCCGCCGTTGTTAATTAACAGCCGAGAAATTGCTGGCTACGGCCAGCGTGGGGGTGTGAGAAAGAAGGACGACGTCGAAGAAAATGGACGTATAAATGTGAAGGCGAAAAGCAGTTGGCTACTACGGGCGTGTGGTCGGAAGAAATAGAAACGAGTGCCAGATTAAAAGAACAAGCGGCAATGAAATATTTTTTTTAAGTGGTACCGAAAATAATGGCACCGAAAATAATGGTAATAAAATCGTGTGTTCAAAAGAGAAAAAATGCTGACCCGGATTTTTGATTTCTATTCCTGTTTTTGTCTATTTGTCTATTTGCCTATTTGTCTATTTGCCTATTTGTCTATTTGCAATGTAACGACTAAGTTACATTCCTACCACATCGAAAAAAAATTTTTTTTTTACCCTCATTCACACCAAAAAAAGCACATAAGGGCTACTATTTGGTACCTCATGTGCCTTATTTGGTGTGAACAAGGGTAAAAAAAAATAAGGGCTACTATTTGGTACCATGCCTACAGAGCCACCTGTAGGCGTTTGAAGTGCGAGATGTCTGCTCGCATTACATTTAAATTTCTGTATGTTTGCGAAGTAGGTAAGAAGGAATTCCGAAGTTTAATTGAAGGAAAAATATTTAAGCACAAATGTTGTGTATTTTGTTCTTTATCTTGTCTAACCTGTTATTTAACTGCTTATTTAACGGACTATTGTCTTCAGATCCCTTTATGTCTATTTACTAAATGGTCCGTGACTCGTCTAGTGTTCGTGGGTGCGTGTCTGTATTACATATAATTTACAGTACATATATAACGACATATCTGTTGCTGCGTGGCTTTTTGTCTTTTGGCCGCTGCCTGGGGGATTCACCAACGTCTTGAGAAGCTGGGTTCTGTTATAACAAGCACGCATGCAAGACAGACACAAGACGATGTATGTTTTTATATATTGGTTTAGTTTATATATATAAATGCTTTCTACTTGGCGTTGGCCGGCGTTTACCGTACATAAAGCCTTGTGGCAGCATGGAGTGAAAAAATCGACTTGTAGCGTTTCTCTGCATCCATTTGGAGACCGTCGTCCCCTTTTTTTTTTTTTACACAGTAATCACCACTTATCAAGGCCCGGAAGCCACTCATGGATAAGGGTTATTGCAAGTACATTACGTTAGTGTGGAGATTTGATGAAGTGTTTACTACGGTTTACGGTTCATTAGGAATTTGTTAACATTGGACTTGAACACATCCAAGTTATAGTCCGGTGGGAAGCAGGCAGACGGAACAGAGTTCCACAGGCGTGCAGTTCTAAGAAAGTAGCTTTGTTCATGGAATCCACGTTTTGATTTAGGCACAGATAAAGAGTGGGGAAATTTTTCACAGTGGATTCGGCTAGACGGGTGTTTTTCGTGAAAGATTGGCGAGGGGGGACCAGAGATTGGAGTTCAGACGAGCACCTGCCATGGAAATAACGATAAAACAAGGATAGGCTCGCAACGTCTCTTCTGTGGGAGAGAGGTTGCAGGGTAGAGAAAAGGGCATCCCCCACTAAGCAACGAAGTCTATTTTGGGGAGACCTGTTTAAACCATCTTGCTTCCTCGACTTCTCGGATCCAACTCACTAAACAACTCAGCTTATTCAAACCCGAACACCTAGCACGTCACGTCCGGTCCCCATTAGGATATTTCCAGTGAAAAATGATCGGTCACAAAGTTTGATACATGCCACAACATTACCCTTTGAACCTTTCTGCCCCTACATACTCGCTTAACTTATCATTTCCCACGATTCAATATGTTGTTTACTCTGCTAGATATATATATATATATATATATATATATATATATATATATATATATATATATATATATATAAATGCTTTCTACTTGGCGTTGGCCGGCGTTTACCGTACATAAAGCCTTGTGGCATTCGAGAACCTCTAAAATGAAGGGGCGGGATTTTGCTCCTTGTCAGATTAATTGAGGGTATTTACATTGAAGGGGCACAAGTGCTACAAATTTGTCAGGACACATTCTATTAAAGTACTTGTAAACATTGCAGCGATGAAACAGGGGTTGTAGTTTTGTTAAAACCGATTATAAACTCTTTTTTACCCTGTATAAGAAGGAGAGATGAGTGGCAGACGCATCAGCCTAGATATAGCAACAATACTCTATACGTAATGTCTTTGTGCAGAGACAGAACATTGGCAGATGTGAGTAATTTTCTAGCACGGTAGAGGGAGTTCACCTTTTTTTCAGCAGCCTTTGCAATGTCTCCAATATAGTTGTTCCAATTCATGCTGCTTATGAATGTTAAGCTAAGGAGTTGAAACGATGAGCTCTCTCTTAGTAGTCAAGGCAATCGGTGGTTAAAGATGGTTTCCTTTTTAAAAGTGCCGACGGCATAATCGCATTAACACATCGGTTCTCGTTAGATCACCAAAGTTAAGCAATGTTGAGCTTGGTCAGTGCCAGATGAGTAAACATTTGGGAATACGAGGCGCTGCACGTGAGAGGCCGTCAACATCTTCCTGCAAGAATTGCAAAACAAACGAGGTACCTTCAATAAGTCTCCAGACTTTTCCCCTAATCCTCTTCAAAGTAATCTCCTCCAGCTACAATGAAAACATTATAACGTACTTACGTGTCATGTCGAAAATAGTATAAAATCCAAAAATTACGAAAAATAATCCAGTGGAAAAAATAATTCCAAGAAAATAGAATTTATCGGATTATCGAGTGTTATTGTATGTTTTTAATGCGGACGAGTTGTGCAATCAATTCACTATGACCAACTGACTTATCTCCCTTGACTTAAATTGTCTTATAATAAGTGTTCCTCGTTTTTAAATAAAAACTCTCAGACCGTAATTGTGGATGATTTTTTAATACATCTAGTACATATACTGGATCATTTTTCGTAATGTTTTGAAATCTATACTAATTTTGACATCACACGTAAGTACGTAATAATGTTTTCTCCTGAAATGCGATGGTTTAAGAAGTCACCAATCCACACAAACACTTTTTATTTCAATTAAACTAAGTTTCGGCAGCAGTAGTAGACGTTGAATAGGGAAACGGCTATGATCAACATGGCACCAACTCGAATGATCGCCTCATTACAGAGAATTATGGCATTAAGAGAGTATTCGAAAAACTTGAATAAATTTCATACATTTGCTTTTCCCTGGAGAGCGGATCTCATTTAAAACATTACGTCAATTACTCGAATGTCTTGAAATATCTTCAAGACATTCGAGTAATTGATGTAATCACGTCATTGCTTCGTCGGAGAAATTTTTCCCGCCTATACGAATTCGTCTTCAAAGTTTGCTGGTGGGGATTTAATAAAATTGTAGCCTCCACCCCACCCTACGGGTTTTTAGCGCGAGTTATGAATAATTAGGACAAGGCAGACATTGCTCGGGTGATAAAAATTGCGGACTCAACATTCTGAACATCTTTCTATCTATCTATCTATTTATCCATCTATCTATCCATCCATCCATCTCTCTCTGACTCTCTCTCTCTCTCTCTCTCTCTCTCTCTCTCTCTCTATATATATATATATATATATATATATATATATATATATATATATATATAAGAAACTTTGTATGTGTCTGTGTGAGTTCGTTTCCTATGGACTCCTAAGCGGCTGAACCGATTTTTTTTTTAATTTCACACGAAGGTACTTTATATGCCTGGCAGTGTTCTTAGATAGGGTTTCTCTCAGAATGTCTTGGATAAGTATCGATAATCGATAATCGAAATAATCCGTTGAAAGAAGGAACAAACGATTTTGACCAAAGTTAACACTTTATTCAGTCTAGCATTACAAGTGCAGTTGAAGTGTTACTACCGCACAAGCAGAAAGGCGCGACATATAAAATCCATAGTAGGGTGTTTGATATAACAGAGGCACATTCGAAATGAATGCTTTGTTTAAAGGACATGATATTTGACTTTTTCATTTTAAACTTAAATGCAAGCCATTATCATCGCACAAGCAGTAAGACTAGGAATATAAAATCAACAGTAGGTTCTTTGATATGACAGGGGCACGTTCAAAATGAATGTTTCTGTTTAGAGTACAACTGAAGCATGATTTTGCATTTTAAACTTGATTTCAAACCATTATATAAAAAAAAATAACTTTATAAAATTAAGAGTAGGTTCTCTACAGTGCAATGTAGACTACAATATATTGTGGATTAAGTCACTGCGGGGAAGCATGTGAAG
This sequence comes from Euprymna scolopes, assembly GCF_053919585.1. Taxonomy (NCBI): domain Eukaryota; kingdom Metazoa; phylum Mollusca; class Cephalopoda; order Sepiida; family Sepiolidae; genus Euprymna; species Euprymna scolopes. The sequence goes on from NC_136494.1 coordinate 27,370,538, forward strand.
CGTCCACTCGATTTGGTTGTAAATCGGTGATTGCATTTCGATGACAATTTAAAAAAAAAATATGGGAGTGTGAAACATTCATTGATCATCATTCAATCCCGGACAACGTCGAGTATCCCTGCTAGTAAATGAATAAGAAAGAAAAAGTCTTTTGATTTTTTTAATCCATTTTAGTATGATATTAATATGAACTAACAAGAAGATCTCGTGGAAATTCCACGGTGTTTTCTACATTAGTTTTGTTTTTCGGCAGCTAAATATATATATTTTTATATATATATATATATATATATATATATATATATATATATATATATATATATATAACGTATGTCACTTTTGACATGTAATTATTTAAAATTATACTGCGTTAATCCACAGGAAGACGTAATTTGATTTTGGAACAATTCATTTTAAAATAGATAACGTCAGAATTATTTACCTTTATAATCAGATGATCTCATTTTTATGCGTGTGAAAGGTGTTCAGCTTATTATTGCATGAGGCGTTCGATAAGTAAGGCCTCCTATCCTTCAATCCGCCCAAATGGATCAGAGGTGATTGCAAATTATACTATTATGATGACTGAACATATGCATTCATGATCTGAAAGTTTCATCTCTCTGTCGAAGATATTGACGGTGTGAGACTCTAAGAAAGCAAGAGAAAATTGAACCAATCAATATTTACCGACGCCTGTTGAACGTTTACAAAGTCGGTGCAGTTAATGTCAGCATAGATGGATTCGTCGATGTTAGAGTGGCGACAGATATGTAAGTGGCTAAGCCTGCTCCGGATTGTTACGACTGAGGCATAAAAGAGGCTGGGAAAAGAGCATGGAGAATGGTGGTGACTATGTAGAAAAATAAGTTCCGGAGCACAAAAGTTTGCTCGTTGTAAGGGTACCACTCCCGTTTTGTGGCTCTTCAACATTTTAGGTTTTAGTTTAAAATAGGAGGCCTTTTCTTTTAGAACAACCCTCGTATATAGACTAGCGAGACTCCGTGGAAATTCCACGGTGGTTTCTAGGTCAATATTCTGATTTCTGATATTCATTAAATGATTAAAATCTATTTTCCGAGACTTTTTTTAAGGAGACTGTTGTTCTTTTTGTTTTGTTTTGATTTGTTTTGTTTTGTGGTTTGATTTATTTTGTTTTGTTTTTTTTATTTATTTTGTTTTTTTATTTGTTTTGTTTTGTTTTTGATTTATTTTGTTTTGTTTCGTTTTTTATTTGTTTTGTTTTGTTTTGTTTTATTTGTTTTGTTTTGTTTTTGATTTATTTTGTTTTGTTGTTTGATTTATTTTGTTTTGTTTTTTGGATTTGTTTTGTTTTTTATTTGTTTTGTTTTGTTATTTGATTTATTTTGTTTTGTTTTTGATTTGTTTTGTTTTGTTGTTTGATTTATTTTGTTTTGTTTTTTGGATTTGTTTTGTTTTTTATTTGTTTTGTTTTGTTATTTGATTTATTTTGTTTTGTTTTTGATTTGTTTTGTTTTGTTGTTTGATTTATTTTGTTTTGTTTTTTGGATGTTTTGTTTTGTTTTGTTTGATTTATTTTGTTTTGTTTTTTGGATTTGTTTTGTTTTTTATTTGTTTTGTTTTGTTATTTGATTTATTTTGTTTTGTTTTTGATTTGTTTTGTTTTGTTGTTTGATTTATTTTGTTTTGTTTTTTGGATTTGTTTTTTTTTATTTGCTTTGTATTTTTGTTTGATTTATTTTGTTTTGTTTTGTTTTTATTTGTTTTGTTTTATTTTGTTTTGTTTTGTTGTTTCTTTTGTTTTGTTTTGTTTTTGGTTTCGTTTCTATAATTTTGTTTCTCTTCGTTTTTCTGGTAGTATGAATCGTGAGTGACATTTTTTTCTAAGTTTAAAACAGAGTTTTATTCCATATCCATATTTATTCCATATTTTCTTCAAAAGTGTCCTTATGTCCAGATTGCATTTTTGAAATTCACCATCTGTAACAATCAGACTTTAGTAGGATGTATTCCAATTCCTGTTGTAGCTGTTTATTTGAACCTGAAATCATAAAATATGGTCAGTCATCTCATAAGATGTATACTGAATCTTCAAGAGTCTACGATAATTTTAAATGTCTGTACAAAAAATACCTGGAAACTTCTTGAAGGCACCTCGTATATAGATTAATTACAAATTACCATTGGACAATTTGATTTTTTAATGTGTGTAAAAGGTGGCAATGTACGTACGAATGATCTCCCCAAGTCAATTGATTGAGATTGTCGGACTGACTTCCTCATCTTGGTTGTTATAGTCACAACGTTTCGGCCGTTTTGCCCTCCGGACTTAATCAGGTGTTTTGTATCGAACTGGGGAACCGTTTGTTAGGAGTCTCGAACCCAACCTTTTATTATTATTACGAGGGTACCGTGTTCGGGCTCCAGCAAAGCTCTGGGACATAGTTGCTGATTCTCTGTTTTGAATGTTACTCCTCACTGCCTTCCCAGAGCCTCATCTCAAAAATACAGACAATTACTCCCCAAGTCAATTCGACTATGAAATGCCTTATCGCGATATTATATAGACTGCACGTCGTCCATTTCTCTCTAGTCGTCGTCAATGAAGTCCACCTAGATCAAGTACAAAATTCTAGATAGGTGACGTATACAGTGTTTACGTTGTGAAGGGAGAAAGGGATACATCCGGTGTTACTGACGGTCAATGTGTATGTGTGTAGTTGGCGCATATTTTAAATAGAAAGAGTTTGGTAAAACTTTGGAAAAAATTTATTTTGTAAGGCTTATGGAAATATTAAGATGTTTTCAATAAATTTCCAGACTTATTTCATATGGCCAATTTTATTGATAGTACACACATGAAACTATAGTCCTTTTTAAAGTAACCTCCTCCGGCTGCAATGCACTTGTGTACCGTTCCAGCTCCTTCTGGAAGACCCCATGGAAGTTCTCTAGTGTGAGCGTGTCAATGACCCTCGTCACAGCTAGTTTCATCTCCTCAATTTTCTCATAACGACAGCCTCTAAGGTTGTTTTTTTTAGCTTAGCACATAACCAAAAGTCACAGGGAGCAAGGTCTGAACTACAGAGAGGGAATTAATCCGCTCGATCATCTACCTGCTGTCATGACATTATCTTCTTTCTGATCGCTTCTGAGCACCCTTCAGACAAACTTCGGGCAAATCTTCGGCATTTTTCAGTTCCTGCACAGTTCCAACACTGACATCAAACTGTGCACAGTGCACAGTTCCAACACTGAAATCAAACTGTGCACTTATTGCCAGAGTTGATTGGCCAAATAAAGAATTTTATGGATAAGGACCATAAGGTCCTTATCCATAAAATTCTTTACTTGGCCAATCAACTCTGATGTTCTGAATTCCTTACTTCTTTCACATCTCTCATCATCTCTCACAGACTCTCTGCCTTCCTTGAATCCCTTATGCCAATCAAAAATTACTGCTCGATTTATAAAAGATGGTCCAAAGCAGTCTGAAGCATTCCATACGTTTCTGTGGCAGTTTTTCCAAGTTTAAAACAGAATTTAATTCCATATCGTTCTTCTAAAGTGCATTTTTGAAATTCATCAGCTGTGACAATCAGACTTTAGTAGGGTGTATTCCAATTCCTGTTGTAGCTGTTTATTTGAACCTGAAATCATAAAATATGGTCAGTCATCTCATAAGATGTATAGCAATAAGATACTGAATCTTCAAGAGTCTACGAAACTTTTAAATACTTTTACAAAAAGTTCTGACTTATTGAAGTCACTTCATATATCAAATTAATCACAAATTATCATCGGACAATTTGATTTTTTTAATGTGTGTACGCACGTACAAATATGAAATGCCTTATAGCGTTATTATATGAACTGCACACCGTTAATTGCTCTCTAGTCGTCGTCAATGAAGTCCATCTCGATCAAGCAGAAAATTCTAGATGGTGATGTATACAGTGTTTACGCGTGGGGTTCACATAAAACCACTAAGATGATCAAATAGAAAGAAAATCCAGAGCAAACCAAAACTCCCGATCGGAAGTTTCCAAGTTGGTCTTTCGACACGACAACACTGTCAGCAGCAAGATGATATCTTTCGACACGACAACACTGTCAGCAGCAAGATGATATCTTTCGACACGACAACACTGTCAGCAGCAAAGATATCCATTTATATTCCTGCAGGTTAGTACAGTCCAGAAAGCAGGAACCAGAGAGAGAATTCCAAGGTCTACCTGTTTGAGAGAAGAAACTATTGGAGTAGAAGGCTTTTCGGCATCTAAGGATCTCAATAGTGAAGGGGTGGGAATTTGATGCTTGTCGAGTTAGTCGGGAGTATGTATGTCAAGGAGATACACGGCATCAGAGCACATTCCATTAAAGTTCTTGTAAAACAGACACATGATTGCAACATTTCGGCGATGGGACAGAGGTTGGAGCTTGGTTGATAGTGGGGGATCTATTAGATTTGAAAGTCTTTTCTGAACCCTGTCTAAGCGTGAGAGACTATTGGTGGACGCACCAGCTCAAATGTGGCAGTAATACTCCATGCATGATGTTGTGTTGTGAGGTACATAATGGGGGACGGTTAACGACATTTATAACAGATGGTACATAGTTCTTATTTATAATAGGAGCTTAATATGAAGAGAGACGTAGACAGTTCTTTTAATACATAGGGGATGGATACATTATTGAGGATGGGGACAGGCAGTTAACATTTTGGAAACGTGTTACATATAAATGTTCTTTTACAGGGCAACACATTACCTTTTCGGTTGAAATATGACAAACGAAGACTTCATCTTTATTATTTCCGCTGGTCATGATGATAATGATCAAGTATTCAAATATCTTTCACAATTAAATTGTCTTGCTTCCCTTTCTGGTTCGCTTCCAAAAGAGTTAGGCTAACTCAATTCCCTTCGGAATTCTCTCTCTGTCTGACTGACTCGACTTAACTGAATATTTGTTATCTATCTTTCTTTGTGACGTCAAAACGTGCTCAGACGTGTGATTCTCTTCACGTGAGTTTTACATATTACATATGTCTCCAACACGTTTTTGGGCCCTGCCGGTGGGGCATTAGAATACGCCGACTGCCCCCCTGCAGAGGGTAAAAGTTCCTCAATGGGGGTCCTGGATATGACCTTAAACTATATCCAGTGGTGAGGGCCCCAGCTTGTGGGCTTTGGTGAGTGTGGAGCCACCCTTTAATTACTATTGCTCCCAGGTCCACTCTGACCCGGAGTGGTAGTACCTGTTAGGGTCCCAACTATGGATTAAATAGAAACCGACGTGAAAACAAATATATTCTATTAAAAAAAAAATTCTTCAAAATCTTTGGATTCGGCATTAAATAACCTGAAAAGGGTTGATATGCCGTAAAACAAAAACAACCAACCAACCAACACGTTTTTGGCAATGAAAAGAAAATTCCTAAAATTAATTCTCATTGTCCTAACTCTGACCTCTAGTTGTATCGTTATTCCTAACACAATGGATAATACTCCATTTTCCCAGGATTAGATCTCAATTGCGATATGTATTCCTTTCAACTCTTTAATACTGGGTTCGATTCCATCCGTTTCTTTAAAATAAATTATTTTCAATCCTATTTATGTTCTTTCTCTAATTATTGGGATCTGTCCACTTTCATAAACAACCATGAGCGAATTGTGGCTTTATGGGATACTCTCTGGTATGAGTTATTTTCTAGCACGGTAAAGAGAGCCAACTTTCTCATTAAGCGAGAAAAAGTGGGAAAGAGATCTTATATGGCGTTTTATCTGGACAGACATTAACTTGGACCACGGGGTTTCTACTACTCATCATTAAAACTAGTCCAATTAAGGGTTTTATAAAAACTTTTGTAGAATCACCGAGCATCATGATGCTGTTTGGAGTACAGTAGGTACGTGCAATTTTTCTTTTTCTTTTTTTTACACAGGAATCACCACTTATCAAGGTCCGTGGACCATTCGAGGACAAGGGTTAATGGGCATACATTAGTCAATGTCATTATAGCGTAGTAAACATAAGTAGTGGGAATTTTGTAAATTGAATTACTTAGGGGGACGGTTCATCAAGAACTTGTTTACGTTGGACTTGAAGACAATCAGATTGTAGTCAGCTGGAAAGCAGGCAATCAGAAGAGAATTCCACAGGCGTGAAGTTCTAAGAAAGAATCTTTGTTCATGGAATCTGTATTTAGGTTTGGGCGCAGATAAAGAGTGTGGGAAATTATTAATGACGGAAACTTATAACGAGACACAGTTTTGAAAATCGGTTTGTCATAATTTTTTCTAGGTTTTTGGTTACGTTTTGATGGTGTTTGAAAAATTAAAACCTAAAGTTAATCTTTAAAAACAAAAAAAGAGAGATATAAATTGGTTGACTTTTGGGGGCTACAAGCTTTAAACTTTCGGGCATTCGGGCATGTGGAACGTATTCAATTCGGGTTTTAGCCGATAAAAAAAAAGGTATGAAGGGGTCTCAATTGAAAAATTTTAACTTCTCAGGCATAGATCGACTTAAAAAATAGAGAAATTGGTGAATTTTTGAATGAGGGGAGGGATGAAAATGTTTATACATTTTAAGGATCAGCCATTCATTTTGCACGTACTCAGATTACAGCAACGCAAAACATATATCAGTGTTATAATTTCTCTTACATCATATCGAGCGCGATAGACCAGAGGCAAGATTTCTTCCAGGTGTTTTTATGTAAGCCATACCTGTGACGATGAGATTTCCTGAAAAAATGAGATATTTAACCTTCAGAAGTGCATCTCATGGCGATGATGTCATAAAACTAAGTTAGAACGTATACCAAAATGTCCGCTAGATATATGTAACCGCACCTTTGAAATGTCTTGAAGATGTTCACATGACGAATTTATAAAGAGATATAGTATACTAATTATTTGAATGTGTGCGCAAGCGTGTATACATATATCTTGAGACATTTATATATATATATATATATGCACATGTGTGTATGTGTGTATGTGTTATATATATATATATATAAATATATATATATATAAATATATATATATAAATATATATATATATAAATATATATATATATAAATATATATATATAAATATATATATATATAAATATATATATATATATATAAATATATATATATATATATATATATATGCACATGTGTGTATGTGTTATATATATATATATATATATATATATGTATATATATATATATATATGCATATGTGTGTATGTGTTATATATATATATATATATATATATATATATATATATATATATATATATATATATATATATATCAATGCCTTTAATGGATAAACCTACCCAGACTTTCAAATCACGCGCGACCACGCGTAATTATCCGGCTACAGAAAAACTTAACTTAAAATTCTTCTATTCAACATCATGACGAAGAATAAGAGGAATATATATATATATATATATATATATATATATATATATATATATATATATATATGAATAGTAGGTATTTATTTGCTTCCCTATGAAAGTGAATAAGACACAAGGTCGGTTTTAATGTGGGGGTAAATGCTGCACCCAAAAAAAAGGGGACACTCTGGCAGTATCCAAATAAATAGTAATTGTGTCAGTATGAAGGGTTGCCCCTACATTGACCAAGGACGAATTACAGAACAGATACTACCCGGGCGAAGGCCGGGAGTTGGCCTTTGCATTCGATTAGTTTCACTTTATTTATACAAAAAAAGATAAACAAACAGCCGACACGACGGGACAGTGGGAATTTTTTTAAACTCGATCAAAAAAAATTAAAGAAATCGTGTCCGTTTGCAAATCTGAGACATTACGGTCTAGGAAGTATAAGAAAACTTCTCCTGGGATCTAACCAACGCGAGAACCCCCAACGCAAAAGGCCTTTCGTGGACATACACAAACGCACGTGCCCATTTTGCTTTTTATATATTAGATTATTATTTCATTAAATCACATAAATTAATAATAAGATATGATTTTATGTGTAATTTTTCAGTATTTACATCAATAAGTAAATTCATAAGTAGAGCAAGGTAGTAAGTTATGAAAATATATATGGCAATTAAGCTGTCAATTTAGTAGCTAAAGACTTGAAATTTTCGAGGATTCCGACATGTGGAACAAATTCGATTTGGGTTTTATCCGATAAAAAGCTACTAAAGGGTCTCAATTGAAAAAATTTTTAACTTGTCAGGCATAAATCGACTTAAAGTGCTACTCTACGCATGCGCAAATATACATTTATACATTTGTAATGGTTTGATATGCATGTCGTCTTAGCTCAGAAGGTAAGCAAATAACGCTGGTGCACTAAATATTTTGGTTTTTATTCGAGCTGATTGCAATCAAGTCATATTTTTTTAACTTTTGAAATCACTTTGCTCAAAAATGAAGAATCTATTTAAGTTCAAAACCCTTCAGTGACTTTTTGGAAACCTTGTATACTAGAGAATTGGCTGTATGATAATAAATACAAAATCTTGCACATGAATTAAAATATCATATTTAAGCGTATTTTATGGCCGGACAGCGGCGAACGATATATTTCATTAAGTAAAATAAACGTTTTTTGTATATTAATTCTGTTTTTGAACCTTCCCAACTTCTGAATAACAGTCTTCACATGAGTCTTGGCAGGAACTGGCTGATGTAATCGCTATATTCGTCGTAAGTAAGGATGTATAAAACTATTCTATCCGACCCAAATGCATTATTCTTAGTAGATATAAAAAAGTAATAAAAATATAACAATAAAATTTATCATTTACAACAATAAACAATAATATATATACAACAATAAAATTAATCATTTACAACAATAAACAATAATATATATACAACAATAAACAATAAAATTAATCATTTAAATAAATGTAAAACCTCTAACCTAATTATAATTAATAACTCCTCTTCTTTTACTGAGTTGCTTTTTTTTTCACAACTGAATCACCACTTATCAAGGCCCAGAAGGCACTCGAGGATAAGGGTTAATGAGTGTGTATTGGTCAAAAGGACAATATCATAGTAATCGTTAGAAGTGTAAATTTGGTAAATTCGATTACTAAAGGGGAACGGCTCATCAAGAACTTGTTTACATTGGACTTGAAGACGGCCATATTGTAGTCAACTGGAAAGCGGAAAAACGGAAGAGAGTTCCACAGGAGCGCTGTTCTAAGAAAGAAGCTCTGGTCATGGAATCTTCGTTTAGGTTTAGGCACAGATAAAGAGTGGAGGAATGTATTGATAATATTTACAGCCAAACGAGTTTTTCCCGTGTATGTTTGGCGAGAGGGAGCCATAGATTGGAGCTCAGACAAGCACTTGCCATGAAAATAACGATAAAATAGAGACAAGCTCGCAACGTCTCTTCTGTGAGAGAGACGTTGCAGGGAAGAGAAAAGAGCATCCCGCACTAGGCTACGAAGTCTACTTAGTTTCTGAGTTCCAGTGCCCTTTGGGAGTCTGTGTCTCCGACAGTAAAGGTGAAAACATATACATAGGTTCGACTACCACGACTTTGGCGAGGAGATTAACCATGCATCACTCCGAAAACAATGCTATATTTAACCACCTCATTTGACCACCTCATTTAATCACCTAATTTAACCAGTACTGTCCCGTGTCCCAATTTAGGGAGATTTTAGGTCACAACACATCTACACTCGAACAGACTAATAATAAAGGAAAACTTGAAATACTAGAAGCATTAATAATAAAAACTAAAAAACTTATCAATAAAATAAACTTTAGCAATAGTAATAACATCCTGAAATGTTTGTAAAGTTATTAAAATAATTAACCAATGAAATAAATATACACATTATTAAGAAAACAAAAAAAAAATATTTAAATTTTTCAAAACCAGCTAGATTAATCTATGAATCCAAAAGGATTGAAAATTACTCGGATGTATGACAAATATGGCAATGACATCAACCAGTTCACCCGTTCAACCAGAGGTGAAAACAGTTATTCGGAAGTCGGAAAGGCTCAAAAACAGAATTAATAGACAAAACGTCTATATTGTTTAATAAAATATGCTTAAGAGAAAGAAATGCTGCCTAAATAAACATATTTCATATATATATATATATATATATATATATATATATATATATATATATATATATATATATACCCATATATATATATATATATAGAGAGAGAGAGAGATTTGTTGTTGTTTTTTAACGATAAATACGGTTAAATAGTGGCTTCGCCTCGAACCTCATGTTTTATTTACTTAGAAAGTCGCCCATAATTTGTTTTGACGTATATAACATTTTATTTATTTTTATTATTTTTAAAACAGTAATCTACGTACACGCGTGTTTCAAGGTAACTACCTCTCATCAGCGTAGTTTGACTGTTTCTAGGAATCGAACTCCAGACCATGTTTACCACAGTCCGGCGCGTTAACTGTTCCACCATGAACTCCTAGATAACTTTACTGTTTATTTTTATCGCTTATAAATTTGGATTTGTTGTTGTTTTTTTAACGATAAATATGGTTAAATAGTGGCTTTGCCATATATATATATATATATATATATATATATATATATATATATATATATATATATATATATATATATATATATATATATATATGAATGCATTTTTTTCTTGTGTTATATATGAATTTTTTATCCTCATTTTTGTCTTCATAAGCCTTCTTTAGAATGATACAAACAATTTATGCGCTTCTGCAGTATCAGAACGAAATTTCGGAAATCATAATACTGAACTTCACATGAAAACAATAGTATCTACGTATTTCTCGTATTTTTAAGATGATTATATCCAAAAATTACGAAAATCGATAAGTTAGATATAGTTATAATTAAAGTTAAATAATAATATTTACAACTAGAAATAAAAATAGGTGTAAGACTCCTGAAATTCGTACTAGAATTGTCTGCAAGGACCCGTGGCGCAGTGTTTAGTTACTTTGTAAAATCAATTGTAAAAAAGATGGAGATATTCTTCTGAAGGTTGAAGGTTCAATCTCCAGTGTAGGCGACCGAAAAATACAATTGCAAATTACTCTATCCCATTATGGCTGATGGAACAAGAGCACGCTACCCCCGTGAAGTAAATAAGGGGTTCCGCTCGAAATTCCGTCCAAAGTTTGACAGAAAAATTCCCAAGTTGGACAAGATACACTTGAAGAAGGTCGGAGGTTACATCGACCGAAACGTTGTGAAAATCACACTCAAGATGAGAACAGTAGTCTAATGAATCCAAATGATACGAATATTTTTTATATTTTCGATTAATAAGCCTTCGTCCGTGATGCAAGCATTTTTCATTGTCGAGATGTTACAGAGTTGCCGAAGATTGCGGATTCGATTGTTTCTTTAATGACTGATAGCCGTAGTATGATGCGCTGGTGCGAGTGTAATGAAAGCAACTTTACCACAGTACAAACATTGGAAAAAAATGAAAAATCCTTGCTTATGTAATCAACCTCAAATATATGAGCTCAGTGAATCTTACAAGTTTACACGTTAGTTATATTAAAGTTCAGCAGAGATATCAACTGAAAAAATTCTTGGACAGAAAACAAAACCTTGCAAAAAGTGAAATTGTTTTTTATCTTAGAAGTAGCGGGGGTACCCGACGTTGCCCTGGTTTTTAGAGGCGTGTGTGGTTGGGGAGTTGTAAAATGAAAACAAAGCGAAGTCATAACCCTGTTTAAACAATGTTAAAACTATTTTTAAAAAAATTTTAAAAAATGAACGTGATGCAATACGAACGGCCGGCGATGCCCGTGTGTTTGAAAAAGATTTGAACTCGAATCATTGAGGCGAAAGCGCAAAAAAAAAAATTTTAAAAAAACGTGCTGAATTAACTAAAAAGTGAATTAGGTCAAATATCAATTCCGCAGTGAAGTTTGTTTTGGTTTAGTTTCAGTAGTCACATCAGACTCGAATTCTAAATGAATGTTTTTGTTTTCTCGAATTCTAAATGAATTTAATTGTTTTAATTTTAATTTAAGTGTAATGCAAGTGAATTCACGATATCGTTGCGTTGTAATCTTTGTGTAAAAATAAATGTTGAGTTGAAAGTACTAATAAATAAAGGTCATAGTTAGATTTCATGGTTAGAGTCGTTAAAACCGGAAGTAAAATCCGATTAGTCTCGCAGATTGTGTCTTACACTAACGGAAAAAAGCAAAAAGAAAACAATAATAGCAATCACGTTTTCGCGTATTTTTTTAGTTTTTTTTTCTATCTTATTATGAAAAAAACAGAAAGCATAAATCAAGAAAAAAAGATTTAAAAAAAAAACGGCATAAGTAACCTTGTACGATCCCAAACCGGTGTGTTTCCTCATAGTGTTCCTTATGAACGCATCCGCTGCGGCGTAAATGGGGAGAGGGGAAAGAGGAGGAATCTAACAGAGAGAAAGAATGTTGCAACTTCCATTAAATCTAAGCGATTTTGGCAGTGAACTCTCGCCGGAAAAAATATAGGAGTGTATCATTGTCGAGGAACTGTATAGGTAATAGGCCTATAGCAAACCTACACTGTACGCATTACAACATTTTTAATCCTATTAAGGTCAAAGTCGGAGGGGAAAAAATGAGTTCATTTCATATATATATATATATATATATATATATATATATATATATATATATATATATATATATATAAGATAGATTACAATCAATGGATAAATGATTGTATATTTTAGATTTTAAAAAAACGTTTTTACATTTTGTAAAGTTCCGTTTTTATTTCGTTTTGTTTTGTTTTGTTTTTGTTTTTTGTTTTTTCGGAAATATCTCAATTTATATATATATAGTTAGTTAAGTATATATATATATATATATATATATATATATATATATATATATATATATATATATATATATATATATATATATATATATTTGTACGGACAAGATTCGCTCCTAAACAAATTAACCGATCATTATAAATTTTGAAACACGGTTGCTAAGTGTAAATGTAAATAATGTGAGTCACGTTTTGCTAGTTTGATTTAATTGATACAAAGAGCAGTTGAAAGTGATATATATATATATATATATATATATATATATATATATATATATATATATATATATATATACGTTTTATTTTTTATTACAGTATCTTTCTGTTAAGTTACATTCTTGTTTCAGCTACGCGGCCGTTTTTTTTTTTTTTGTCGTCGTCGTCGTCTATAGCTTCCTCAGACTTTTACAAAAATCTGTAAAAGTCTGAGGAAGCTACAGACGGCCAAAAAAACGGCCGGGTAGCTGAAACAATAATATAACTTAACAGAAATATATGGTAATAAAAAATAAAACGCATATTTGCTCTACAACAGTATTGAGCACTCTCTTCAGTTTTTATTAATTACCATTTCTACTAAATATATATAAATATATATATATATATATTTCTACTAAATAAATATATATATATACTAGCTGTACCCTGCCACGCGTTGCTGTGGCTCAAATTGGTGCAATGGAAAAAGTTCCAAAATGAGAAAAAGCATGTTTCTTATAGGTTTAATTTTCCATTTTGCATGGGTACACAGTTTTTGTTGTTCCATTTTCTTAGCTGATATAGAGATTTTCCGGTTTGGTGACTCTTGAATACGTAATATAAATTATCCATGTGAAAAAACAGTTAGTGTGTAACTGTAAGGCCCACAATTGTAAAGATCGTTCCCTGTGCTTTGTTGATGGTTATTGCAAATGACAATAAAATTGGAAAGTTCAATTTCCTAAAGTGTAATGATGTATCCGGTGGAATCATAGGAATGCATGGAATGAAGATATATTCATCTGTGAAAGGTCCTGTTAAGATTGTTGTTTCTATGATATTGTTTGTTAATTTTTTTTTTTTTACTGCAAGCTATGTGCCATTGCAAAGCTTGGATTGGTTTATATTTCACAACATGATAATTAGTACACCAAATTTCAGTTGCAATACATGCGGTTGCATCCCTGGCAAATATAGCTGTTGGATAATTAACCACTTTATCTGCTTTCACAACAGTGTCGATGGATTTGTATTTGACTACCTCACTTGGAATTTTACATTGAATAATAGCGTTAAGTTCATGGGCATCTTTGTATTGACCTGCAAGAATAGCTCATTCACTCAGTCAAATGGAATTCTTATAATTTGAATATCTGCAAAAACATTTTAAACTAACTATTCTTTTGATGAAATAAAATTACAGAAATTAATTTTGCCCTTAACTTTGATCAGCTGGCACTTTTTCGTACCCAATTTCCCACAAGTGATGCAAAAGTTTTTGTGCGGATCGAACAGTCGGCAACTGGACATGCATATTTTGAGTTAAGTTTAATGTCTTCACATGGAACAAAAAAGTAGAGTATTTGAGGCAAGCATTTATTTCATCTGCTGGTGTTGATTAAAGAATAACAGGTAACATTTGTCTGAAATCTCCTGCAAGCAATATTACTTCATTCCCAAATGGTCTGACATTGCCACGCAAATCTTGCAAGGATCGACCAAGAGCCTCAAGTGATTTTTTGCGTACCATTGTGCATTCATCCTAAACAATAAGTTTGCATTTCTGCAATATTTTTCCCCATATTGGATGTTTTGGAGATGTCGAACATGAGATTTTTGAAAAATTGAATGTTTTAAAGTAGAATAAATAATTCTTCTACTTGGCAGCAAGGTCGCAGGTATTCCTCGTGCAGCAAGGGCTAAGGCTATGTCATTTTGTTACCAAATGGCTGCCAAAATCAATTTAATTAGAAAGGTTTTACGAGTTACTTCTGGTGCTGTTCAAGGTAGCAGTAATTTCCAAATAACTTCTATTCTCACAGTCAGTAAATTAGGTGACTAAAATAGGATTTATCCATGTTTTGACAATGCCTTATTCACTGTAATTAATTTAGGAGACTAAAATAGGATGAGGGATTAGAGATGGACAGATAGAGAGGAAGATATATAGATAGGAAAGAGAAAGTGAGAGGAAAATAGAGAAAGAGAAGGAGATAGAGAGATAAAGGGATTGATAGATAAACAGAGAGAGGGGGAGAGTTAGAAACAGAGAGGGGTGAGACAGAGGAAAGGAGAGAGATAGAGGGAGTTAGAGAGAGAAAGGGCCTCAAAGAGAGATGGAGAGGGTGATATAGAGAGAAAGATAGATTGAGAGAGAGAAAGGGAGAGATGGATAGAGAGAGATATTAAAAGAGGAAGAGAGACGGGGAGAGAAACAGAAGGTGAACTACACTTAACCGTTTGTTTCCTCGTTCAGTAGAGAAGAAATCTTTCGAGACTGAGGCAATTTTAATGTTTTGTTATTATCCAGAGTACCCCTTTTTTGGGGGGGGGGCTAGATTTTCCTCACATTAGAAACTGACCGTGTTATCTGTACTTTCACTTAACAAATTAATAAAAGAAAAACATATTGTAAAATTTGAATTTAACATGAAAATACTATTTTAAAAAATAGCACGATAACATAAGTGCATAAGTGCCACTTTAGGTACTCCTTGGGCGTTCAGTTCCATGGCGACCAGCATAATTATTTAATGGTCGCTCCCTTAGCCCCCCCTAGTCAAGGCTAATGCATGCGCACGTAACATTTTTTTTTTTATTTACTGACGTTGGCTTAGTAACTAAACGATTTATTGATAATTTCGTAACCCTTAAACGCATGCCGGAAGATTTTAATTGGTTCATTATTGTTGTAATGAAAAAAAAAAAGTTTCATTCAACACCAAACCAAAAACACATATTAATGATAAATGATTTATTATTCTATTCATGAAATTTACTAATTTTTAAATAAAAAAGTTAAAAAAAAAAAAGTTGATAAAAAATAGTTGCTTATGTGCGCATAAAAAACTTGTTTTTTTTTTTGTTGTTTTTTTAGATTAGGTCCACCTTGGAATCACCACCCCCCAACCTCCAAATCTTAAGAACAGCTTCCGGAATAAACATCACTTTTGGAGGGGGGGCTAATAAACACCATTTGGGAGGGGGGATATTTAAAAAAAAGTCGATAAAAGTCGTCATTTAAAAAGAAATTTAAAATCAAATGTTTGTAAAATTGAGAAATTATTAATAAATGTTTAGTGACATTTTTCGGTGCTAATGCAGAGAGTGGTCCGCGCTATTTTTTAAATCGTGTTTTTTTTTTATTCCAACCAATCTTATATCGAAAAACAAAAAAAAACTCAAAAAGCAAGCGACAAACTTTTTTTTTTGCCTTATATAATAAAGAAAAAATGTGTAAATTAAAAAATTTTGAAGATTAATAAATGAATTATGTTTTTTAGTTTGTTTTTTTTTTACTTACTAAACAGAAAATGAAATCTTTCGTCAATTGGTGGCTGTGAAATGAATCGAACCGGAAGTTCAGTTTTATCAACAGAACAGATTCGCACCACGGTTAAAAATATATATTTATTTTATTTAATATTTTAATAATTCGCGAGGTAAATTTATTTTAATAACATAAAAACATGCCTCGACTCTAAAGATGGGTTGTCTGAAAATTTCAAATAAATTGGTAACGTAGAAATATGGTTTTATTCGTTTGGAACGAACCAAATTTACATTTATATATATATATATATATATATATATATATATATATATATATATATATATAGTAGAAATGGTAATTAATAAAACATGTTAAAAACACTTTGAAAAAGAGTACAAAACATTTAATTTTAAAAAGGAAACACTAAATAAATAGATAGTCCTTAATTCCTGGAGTTTCGAAGAAATTCTTTACTTCTCATCAGATGGTAGGATTTAGCAAAATGCTGGATCGGATTTTGGTTGCAAAAGTATTAAATGAAACTACAAGTGAGTCATAGATCTTACTTGATAACAAAAAGTGAAGCAGAGGGAATGGGGTGAATAAAAAAGTGATTTCACGTGAATGGATAGTCTGGTAATGGGTAAAATGGATCAAATATAAAGCTCGACTCGACAGCCGAGCTGTATATTTGATCCATTTCTTTTTTACGCACATTTTATCTTTCTTTTAATAATATTATTGGAATTCTTTCCCATTTCCTTGTACCTATTTGTGAATTATTCCACGGATTTCTGCCTTTTGGATTACTTTGGATCATCTTCGAATTACGCGGTTCCTTTGGATTTTACATGTGCGAATGGAATTTTAACTAACTTTCTTGGATTCTGCATCTTTGGATTTTACCGTAATTGGAAATTTTACCCTTTACCAGACTATCCATTCACGTGAAATCACTCTATTCTCTCTGCTTCACCTTTTGTTATCAAGTAATTACTTGTAGTTTCATTTAATACTTTTACAAGCAAAATCCGATCCTGCATTTTTCTAAATCCTACCCTCTGATGAGAAGGAAAGTATTTCTTCGAAACTCCGCGGATTAAGTACTATCCATTTATTTAGTGTTTCTTTTTTTTAAATTAAATATGTTTTTAACTCTTTTCCGACGTGTTTTTTAACATGTTTTATTAACTACTTGTTCTTATTATAAGCTCTATCTCCTATTTGGTTTTATCGAGCTTTTACATCTGGTTGACATTACTTCATAAATATTAATTCTTTAATATTTATAATTTACTTTAGTTTTGCCATCTTGGATCATTTTGGTAAACTTAACTGTAATTCTTATTTTATATATATATATATATATATATATATATATATATATATATATATATATATATATATATATATATATACAGCCATGGTCCTGTTATCTCTGCTAAAAATATTGTGATGCCCGAACAATGAAGTTGTCGCCCTAGAGAAAACGACACTACAGTTTCATTTTAAAACTTTATTGAAAAAATCAATTCATGTAACTTGATTATATATGGCTGCTGACATCTATTTAATGTAGCCGCCTTCAGCCTCAATCACTGCCTCGATACACGTTTGGAACTAGGAATATGCCTTTTCCACAAGGATCGGCAGGAACTCGGTGAATACTCAGCAGATGGCTGCGATCAGGCTGGCCCTGGGGTTGTATGATGGCATGTTGGTGATGTTCTCAATGCATGACAAAACGAAGCGGATTCAGGTCAGTGGAGGAGTGGGGCTACACCAAAAACAATAACTGTGACTGGAAACTTTGTTTTCATCACTCTGGGCACATCTCTGTTGTTCATGGCAATCTAGCAATGCATTTTGAGAGGGTTAGCAATGGTCCTGTTGTCATAACTGGGATTGGGAGAGAGCATGAGTTGTACAGTGGCGCATCTCCGATCTCGCTCGTTGAACATTGTGTCACTTTCAGACAGGATAGGAGGCTTCTATCGCTCTTGGGATTTGTACACAACTGGCCAACTAATAGATGGTCTGCAACAAAAAAAGAAAACCGGTTTTCATCAAACGGAAATGGAATCATGTTGTCTTTTCTAGGGCGACAATTTCATCGTTCCACCCTGTACAAGGTTTCCGAAAATCTGAAAATGCATGGACAAGTAGATAAAAACTCGTTTGTATTGTTTTTTGTTTGTTTGTTTGTTTGTTTTTCAAAGGAGTCACAATTTAACAAGGCCAGAGGCCACTCGAGGATAAGAGTTAATGAGTGTACGGAAGTCAATGGGAAATATCGTCGTAATCGTTAGTAGTGGAAATTCAGTAAGATGGATTACTGATCAAGAACTTGTTCACGTTGGACTTAAAAGACGACCGTATTGAAGTCACTTGGAAAGCAGGCAAACGGAACAGAGTACTACAGGCATGAAGTTCTAAGAAGGAAGCTTTGTTCATGGAATCTACGTTTAGATTTAGGCATAGATAAAAGGTGAGGGAAATTATTGATAGTGGTTTCAGATAGTCGAGTGTTTTTCATAAAAGTCAGGCCAGAGGGAGGCACAGATTGGAGCTCAGGCGAGCACTTGCCATGAAAATAACTATAAAATAGTGGCAGGCTCGCAACGTATCTTCTGTGGGAAAGAGGTTGCTGAAAGAGAAAAGAGCATCTCCCGCTAGGCTACGTTTTGTTTTGGTTATTCAAGCTACGGTTCTAGTCTTGGGTGAGTTTCTCACCGCGTTTTTTCATGCACATCTTGTCGAACTCGGGGATATTTGTACAGAATTTCGAACGGAACTCTTCATTTAATTCTAACATTGTGACAATAACATCCAAGATGGCTCCAAATAGTGCAATGATCAATCCTCATCTCAAAACTACCGAAATGCCGGTTCTATTTCGAAGTTCTTCTTTTCTGGTTGCACAACCATGACTTTGTAATCTAGTCTCCCCTAATATCAGTATGAGTTTAGGGAAAGTGATACAGTAGTCAAGAGTAGTTGTGAGTTATCTCCCTTAGAACGTGCAACTTTGTAAGGGAGTTAATAGATGTTTGCTTTATTTTAATTTCAAGGGAGGTAATAAGATTTTATATTTATTTATTTTATATTAAGGGGAGATAATGAATGTTTTTTGCAGAAGCGGAACATGAAAATATGGCCTCGTTAAGGACGATTGTTCAATGTTATCGAGTTATTCCTTTATTTCGCCCACTGAACAGTCAATTTGCTTCAGAGCTTCATAGGAAAACGCGACCTCCAAGAAGCAGCAGCCAGGGAACAAAATGCGATTTTATTTCGGGACCTTTGATAAGCCGGTTGTTTTCTACTTGTTCGGGAACACAGAGAAAGAACCTTCATCATTATGAAAGACGGTCAACGTCTCACTCGTTGTTAAAATATGATTTTCCAGTATTTTTCTTTCGTCCTTGCAGGTAAGAAATAAATTTGGCGAACATTGATGTCATGCTTTTGTTGTTTACGTGTATCCACGCGGGTAAAATATCGATATACGCAATGATAACTTACTTGCTCATCTAGTAAACACGTTCATTGTTCATCAAATTGGTTTATTTTGTCAAAGATATGAAATTTGTTTTGTAAGTTAATTGTCGGCTTCCTTCAAACAAAGGTACCCCGCCCGACGCTTTCTGCGGGCTTGTCAGGCATCATAAAAAAAAAAGTACCCAATATTCCCAAAAAGTTTTCGACACTTCTACACTATTAGGACGAAATTTCGGAAATCATAAAACTGAATTTCACATGAAATCTACGTGTTTCTCGTGTTTTTAAGACTATTATATCCTATCGTGTTTCTCGTATTTTAAGACTAAAAATTACGAAAATCGATGTGGTAGAAAATTATTTTTTAAAGAAAATAAAAAATAAGATTTGATGAAAACGATTAAATACACAGGAGAGTTCAAAAGGGAGGTAATTTTCCATTTCGTTTTAAACAAATTTTTAATTTGCTGTTTTTGTTGTTTTTTTAATAATTCAGTAATATTCAGATAATTTTGACTGCATAATTAGCTGCCATTGTAACTTATTAGAATTGACAACAACAAAAAATCAGTTGAAACCATTGTTTTTATCTGAAAACTCTATTTATCGACTACAAAATTTCGTCCTAATTCTGTAGAAGCGGCAAGTTTTCTTATTTACTGTGATATTAAAATTTATTGCATTAAAAAAAAAATCACTGCTTGTACGAAGAAAGGCAAGAGAACAAACTTCAGGGGGAAATAAATCGTGAAACAAGTGAGTTTTTTTTTGGGGGGGGGATACTTTCTTTTCACCTCAGCATTCAACGTTAAATTGACGACTTGTTAAGGTTTTCTGGTATGCTAAAAACGAATATCACGTTTAAATTTAAGGCAGACAAGTAGTTTTCTAAATATTAAGACCTTTTCTCCTGTATCTGAAAAACCGCTATGCAAATATCTGCGCATGAATGTTGCCAAGCTTATCAAAAACCTCGATTCCAATAAAGCAACTATCTTAGACGGCATTCCTATTATAGTGCTCAAAAAGCTTCAACCAGAACTATCCCCCATACTTACAAAGCTATTTAAGCATTGTCTTAAGGAGAAATGCTTCCCAACACCCTGGAAAACCTAATTAGTATGTCCCATATTTAAAAATTCAGGTGATCACTCATCTCCCTCTCAATACAGACCAATCAGTCTCCTGTGTGTCATGAATAAGTTGCTAGAATCTGTGTTAAATAGAGAAGTAATCAACCATCTCAGCAAACATAACCTCCTCAGTGACATGCAATATGGCTTCTGTTTTAATAGATTTACATCAGATGTGCTAACAGTAATATCTCATAGGGTTAGTGAATCTCTCAATGGAGGCTTTTTTTCTAGGGCTATTGCCCTTGACATATCAAAGGCCTTTGATAGGGTATGGCATAAAGGTCTATTCCACAAAATCTCCAGCTATGATATAGCTGGAAATGTCTTTTCAATTATTAAATCATTTCTCTCTGATGGGTTCATAAGAGTAGTGGTTGATGGGCAGAAATCAGAAGGTCACAGTATTAATGCTGGAGTCCCTCAAGGATCCATCCTGGGATATACATCAATGATCTCCCAAATCACATCCTTTGTAAAAATTTATGCTGACGACACTACCATCCATGGCAACACTTCAAAGGCCGTAAACGACCAAGTTCTCTCATATTATCTCTCCTCTGATCTTGATCATGTTGCGTAATGGGGAAAGTTGTGGTTGGTTAATTTTAATACATCTAAAACCAAGCTTCTATCTTTCCATCATCAACGCTCTGTTCCCTGACTGGCACCAATTGAAATTAATAGCTCTTGTCTTGGTAAGGCTCCATGTTTTGACAAACTTCTAGGTCTGACCTTTACTCCTGATCTGAGATGGAACACATACATCAAATCCATTGCCAGGGCTGCTGGAAAAATGGTGGGATCATTCTACCGTTCCAGTAGATATTTCACTGCTGATGCAATTCTCTACCTGTATAAGAGCTAATTACATTCAAGGATGGAGTACTGCTGCCACATCTGGGCAGGAATTGCCTGAAGCAGTTTATCCTGCCTTGACAGAGTGCAAAATAAACTTTGTAGTCGAGTCGGGGGGGGGGGGCTCTTTTCTCTTCCCTACAACCTCTTTCCCTCAGAAGAGATATTGCGAGTGTGTCTCTGCTTTATCATTATTTTCTTGACAAGTGCTCGTCTGAGCTCCAATCTATGGTCCCTCCTGTCCTGACTTTCACAAAAAACACTCGTCTAGCTGAAACCACTATCAATAATTTCCCCCACTCTTTATCTGTGCCTAAACCTAAACATAGATTCCATGAACAAAGCTTCTTTTTTTAGAACTGGGCGCCTGTGGAACTCTGTTCCGTTTTCCAGCTTTCCAACTGACTACAATATGGTTGTCTTCAAATCCAACGTGAACTTGATGAGCCATCCTCTTAAGTAATCGAATTTACCAAATTTCCACTACTAAATATGACTACAACATGTACGCTGCACACTCATTAACCCTTATCCTCGAGTGGCCTCCGGGCCTTTTTTTTTTTTTTTTTTTTTTTTTTTTTTTACAAAGGCATCACCACATTATCAAGGCCCAGAGGCCACTCAAGGATAAGGGTTAAAGAGTGTACAGTAGAAATTGGACAATATAGTAATCATTGGTAATGAAAATTTGGTAAATTTGATAACTTATATGGAACGGCTCATCAAGAACTTATTTACTTTAGACTTGAACACAACCATATTGTAGTCAGCCGGAAAGCAGGAAAACGGAAGACAATTCCACAGGCGTGCAGTTCTAAGAAAGAAGCTTTGTTCATGGAATCTACGTTTAGGTTTAGGCACAGATAAAGAGTGGGGGAAATTATTGATAGTGTTTACAGCTAGACGAGTGTTTCTTGTGAAAGTTTGGCGAGGGGGGACCATAGATTGAAGCTCAGTCGAACACTTTCCATGAAAATAACGATACATCAGAGACAAACTCGCAACATCTCTTCTGTGAGATAGAGGTTGCAAGGAGGAGAAAAGGACATCTCCTACGAGGCTACGAAGTCTATTTTGAACTCTATCAAGGCAGGACAAGTCCTTTCTAGCAGCTCCTGCCCAGATGTGGCAACAGTATTCCATCCTTGGACGTACCTGGCTCTTATATAGATAGAGAATAGCATCAGCAGTGAAATATTTACCGGATCGATAGAAAGATCCCACCATTTTCCCAGCGGCCTTGGCAACAGATTTGATGTACGTGTTCCATTTAAGATCAGGAGTAATGGTCAAGCCCAGAAGCTTGTCAAAACTTGAGGCCTCCAGAAGACGAGAGCCATTCATTTCAATTGATGCCAAATGTGGATTAGAATGTTGATGATGTAAGGAGAGAAGCTTGGTTTTAGATGCATTAAAAGTAACCAGCCACTCCTTTCCCCATTGTACTACATGCTCAAGATCAGAGGAGAGAGAATTGGAGAGAACTTGGTCGTTTACTGTCTTAGATGTGGTACCATAAATGGTAGTGTCGTCAGCATAAATGTCTACAAATGATGTAAGGATGTGATTTGGAAGATCATTAATGTAGATCAGGAAAAGAGTTGGGCCCAGGATGGACCCCTGAGGGACACCGGCATTAATACTGTGAGCTTCTGATTTTTGCCCCTCAACTACTACTCTTATGAACCTATCAGAAAGAAATGATTTAATAATTGAGAAGACTTTTCCAGCTATACCATAGCTCGCGATCTTATGAAGTAAACCTTTATGCCATACCCTATCAAAGGCTTTAGATATGTCAAGAGCAATTGCCCTAGAAAGATTGCCACCGTCGAGAGATTTGCTAATCCTATGTGATATAACTGTAAGCACATCTGCTGTAGATCTAGCAGACCGGAAACCATATTGAGTGTCATTAAGAAGGTTATTTTTGTTGAGATGGTTGATTACTTCTGTATTTAACACAGATTCTAGCAACTTACTCATGATGCACAGGAGACTTATTGGCCTGTACTGAGAGGGGGATGAGCGATCACCTGAATTCTTAAATACAGGGCATACTGATGAGATTTTCCAGGGAGATGGGAAACTATTCTCCTTAAGACAACGTTTAAACAGTTTTGTAAGTATGGGCCTTGATAAGTAGTGGCTCCTTTGTAAAAAAAAATGTAATCTATTATGTTTTTTACTTACAGCCATGTTTTTTTTTCCAAATTGAAAAGTATTAATGCAAATGTGTGTTACAAAAAAAAACTCTCCCCCATGGAGTATTTAGCAGAGAAGCCAACTAAAAACTATATGAAAAATAAAAATATACAAGAAATAAATGTTACTGTAGTCAATAAAAGTTAATTTTATACCTACCTGGCTCATTTGTTTTGGTTTTCAAGTAGTTTTTATTGCTTTTTATTTAATCTCAAAAATTCAGTTTTTCCAAGCGGATTTGAAAAAAAAATATTAAATGGTGGCATCTTCTTCTTTAGAAGAAGCAAGCCTCGTTTTGAATTAAAGGTTTACAGGTGCTTTGAATTTTTTTGGTATTTTTTATGAGAGTACCCAGCGTAGTATAAACACCCCGACCTCCCCCTGTTAAGAACGGCTTTAGAAATAAACACCCCTAACCTACCCATGTTAAGAACGGCTTTCGATAACATTTATTTCTTGTATATTTTTTCACTTATAGTTGTTTGTTGGCTTCTTTGCTAAATTACTACCGAAAGGGGTATTATCCGTATTATTTGGATTCTTCGGACTACTGTACTCGTCTTTAGTATTATTTTCACGTAACGCCTGCACTGAGGATTGAACCTTCAATCTCTAGAAGAGTGTAACTTTTACAACTGAATTTCACCAAGTACTCTATCCACTGCGCCATGGGTCTTTGTTAAATAATGTGAATAATCACTCCTAATCTGAAAAATTAAGAACCATAAAAGGGTATTATTACTGTTATTTCAAAGTACTCATAACTTTTTGATGTTTTTAGTTTTTTTTTTCTTGAACAATTCCTTTGATTTTAGACATTCAAGTTTTACTTTACGAAAATTCTTAAAATCACTCTAACTCCTATATCTCTTCTCTACTTTATGTGTGCTTGTAAGTTCGTTGCTATGAACTCAAAAACTGCTGAGCCGATTTTTCTGGAATTCCATACATTCGTAATAAGCTATTCTCTATCTATATAAGAGCCAGGTATGTCCAAGGATGGAATACTGTTGCCACATCTGGGCAGGAGTTGCTAGAAAAGACTTGTCCTGCCTTGATAGAGTTCAAAATAGACTTCGTAGCCTCGTAGGAGATGTCCTTTTCTCTTCCTTGCAACCTCTATCTCACAGAAGAGATGTTGCGAGTTTGTCTCTGATGTATCGTTATTTTCATGGAAAGTGTTCGACTGAGCTTCAATCTATGGTCCCCCCTCGCCAAACTTTCACAAGAAACACTCGTCTAGCTGTACACACTATCAATAATTTCCCCCACTCTTTATCTGTGCCTAAACCTAAACGTAGATTCCATGAACAAATCTTCTTTCTTAGAACTGCACGCCTGTGGAATTGTCTTCCGTTTTCCTGCTTTCCGGCTGACTACAATATGGTTGTGTTCAAGTCTAACGTAAATAAGTTCTTGATGAGCCGTTCCATATAAGTTATTAAATTTACCAAATTTTCATTACTAATGATTACTATATTGTCCAATTTCTACTGTACACTCTTTAACCCTTATCCTTGAGTGGCCTCTTGGCTTTGATAAGTAGTGATGCTTATGAAAAAATAAAAATAAAAAAATTAAAAATAAAATAAGCAAGCCCTTTGTAAAATTGAAAAAGAAATTGTCTTGTCAAAACCATTTATGGTGGCTTTTCATTATGGTCTCAAGTGTTTAAGTTACACTGGAAATCACCTTAACTGTTTTACATTTCCAGAGTCTAATTAATTTCCATTTCAGATCTTGATATTTGTTTTTTTGTGTTTTTTCTCTTACACTCTGGTATCGAAAGTGCAGCTTATGTCAATGATTGATCAAGTTCTCGTTTTTGTTTAGAAAAGTTATGTCCGATTTGGAATTTTCCAGGACATCATCAGTTTGTATGCGCATGTTCTAAAGAAGTTTGACATTGTTGTTTTCCTGTACAACTTCTGGTTTATGCTCATACCACTTCTCATTGTAGTCTAACTTAATAAAGTTTGCATATATTCCAATGTAGAACTTGAGCGACTTTTTCGTGTCTCCATTTTTTTATATTGATGTTGAGCTAGCATAGAGCAAACTGATAAAAGCTGTGTTCATGGAATCTACGTTTAGGTTTAGGCACAGATAAAGAGTGGGGGAAATTATTGATAGTGGTTTCAGCTAGACGAGGGTTTAATCTAACTTTAACATAAGTCGGTACTTGTGCAGAATACAGACCGTGCTATTTTTAGATAGGTTTTTTTTTTTTTTTTTTTTTCAAACTAAATTTAATTTTTTGCGGTATCTTTTATTAAATTGTTAGATAAAAGTATACAGGGTGGAATGCTAAAATTGTCGTCCTAGAAAAGACAACATGATTCCATTTCCGTTTGATGAAAACCAGTTTTCTTTTTTTGTTGCAGACAATCTATTAGTTGGCCAGTTGTATACAAATCCCCAGAGCGATAGGAGCCTTCTATCATGTCTGAAAGGTGACACAATGTTCAACAAACGAGATCAAAGATGCGTTGCTGTACAACTCATGCTCTCTACCAATCCCAGTTATGACAACAGGACCATTGCCAGCACCCTCAAAATGAATCACTGGATTGCCACAAATAACAGGGATGTGCCCAGGGTGATGAAAACAAAGTTTCCAGCCACGGTTATGTCTTTGGTGTGGTTTAAAGTGAGGGCCACATCATGTTCACATTTTCAAAATCACCTTAAAAGTCAACACCAAAGTGTACCTGGATGTAATGAAGAGTGTGGTTATCCCCTGGCGGAATCTGATAGCCATTAGCAGGCCCTGGGTATGGTAGCAGAACTCGTGCGGGTCTACAAGTCCAAAGAGATTCAGGCTTGGCTTCAGAAGGAGTGCTATGACTTTATAGTCTTCTCTCACTGCCCACCTCTTCCCCTAACTTGAACCCGCTGGACTAGTTAGTTTCGTTATACATCAAAAACATCACCAACATGACCTCCCACAACACCAAAGTCTGATTGCCAACATCTGCTGAGTATTCACCAAGATCCCACCGGCACTTGTGGAAAAGGCATGCTCCCAGTTACAAACCCGTATCAAGGCAGTGATTGAGGCTGAAGGTGGCTACATTGAATAAATGTCAGCTCTACTATATAATCAAGTTACCTGAATTGATTTTTTTCAATAAAAATTTTAAAATAAAGCTGAAGTGTTTTTTTCTTTAGGGCAACAAATTTATCATTCCACCCTGCAGAATAGTATTTTATTTTAATTCAGTGCTTACGCATCTATGTTACCGCACTATTTTTTAAATAGTATTTTCAAGTTGAATTCAATTTTTTCAATATATTTGTTTCTTTTATGAGATGAAAGTATATATAATAGTTACAAAACGCTTTCCCCTCCCCATGGTAAGAATGAGTTTCTACATAATAAAGCTATTATTTTTGCGAGGCAACATGAAATACACAAGTACTAAAATCCCCTCCACCATGTTAAGAATTGCTGTTTAAATAATATGGTTATTATTTCAGCACGGTCCGTAAACTGCAAAAGTAATCCCCAGTTTCAGGCTTAGTCTAGCAAAAGTCGGCTTAGTTTGTTTTGTTTTTTTTTAATTTTGTAGAAAGTTGTTTTAGAATGAGCATCAGCTTTGATATTAATGCAATGTACGTTGATCGCTAGTTTCCAAATCAGATAACATATTTAAGGACATGTAGCTAATTTTTTTTTATTTTTTTAATAATTTTCGTTTGTAGGACCTTTTTTCCCCCTTTACTTCAGGAAGAGTGAAACAAAATCTGTTGAAATTGTTCGGGTATGACTCTATCATCATCTATAATGTAAATCTCACCTGTATGTTGAGATATATGTATGTTTCACAAAAACTTTTGACAGAGGCAACAGATTTTCACAAGATTGGTACCGTTTTGAAGCTCAGCCCTTTGGACGACAAATATTGAAAAATTGGCTAAAAACATTAATTCCTTCACCCTCAACTGGGCACTTTTCTACAAGGAGAGGTCGCTTTTTTCGTCAATATTTTCGAAAGTCATCCACTTTTTTCGATTGACTAGCCTTAATTTAAACCTTCGTCACTTCCGGTTTGGCGATGGACGGAACAGCAAAGACGTCACATTTTTTTTTTTTCACATTCTTTTCCTCTTTCACAGTATGGGTTCTAGCCTACCTGCCTACTACCATTTTTTTTTTGGGGGGGGGGCTCAACACACACCTCCAAACACTTGGGCAACGCTGAGCACCCATGCTAGTTATTAATAATAAAAACCTTTGTAGAAGTTCCCATGAAAGATGAGGAAATTTCTTTCAAAACGAAAAAATCTTCTTCCTGTTCTCTTCTTCTGGCTGGTCCGCTAGGAGATATTTATGTCTATATATTTCTTATAGAAGGAGTTCAAGAACTCGATCGCTCACTTGGGAGGAAATTCAGGAACTGATGAAAATGGTCAAGGAAACCTT
The DNA here is from genome assembly GCF_053919585.1 of Euprymna scolopes. Classification (NCBI taxonomy): domain Eukaryota; kingdom Metazoa; phylum Mollusca; class Cephalopoda; order Sepiida; family Sepiolidae; genus Euprymna; species Euprymna scolopes. The sequence goes on from NC_136494.1 coordinate 27,398,952, forward strand.
CTTCCTCAAATTTTCCAAGAATTTTAATTTCTTGAAAATCAATTGGAGGTTAATGTTGAAAATCTGCATTAAAACATATGAATAAAATAATTACAACCTTGGAGGGGGGGGCAGGGATTTTAATTGACATTTAATGGCCCTGTTACACCTACCTTGCATGCACCTTTTTTTTTTTTTTTTTTTTTTTTTAAGGCCATTTTTAACGAGAGCTAAAATGAACCCGAGGTTAATATATATATATATATATATATATATATATATATATATATATAATTCACACACAGACAAAGTTCCTTTTATATATATAACTCATATATATATATATATATATATATATACCAGTAGATCGATTGAATTACATTATTCTGAAGAATTATATATATATATATATATATATATATATATAAAAGGAACTTTGTCTGTGTGTGAGTTCATTCCCTATTATTACAATATTTTGGATTATAATGGGGTATGATCTCGCATAGTCAGGAGATTCTATTTATAAACGATGCTGCCGGGAACTGACGAATCGAATTAATTCCCATTCTGCTACCAACCAATCAGAAACCAGAATTGCTCGATAAATATTAAACCTATTTGTAGCAATTTCACATATGCCTTTTCCGTCTCAACACCGGAAGAATCTTTTGCTCTGTGGATTCCAACTCGAGAACTGTCTGCTGCAAACCAGTCAACTCCCAGGACTTGTAGAACCATCGGAAACTGTTCTGAAACTAAACATGGCTTACACTTCTAGACCTATGGACTCCTACACGGCTGGGCTGATTTTTTGAAATGTACTTTATGTGCCTGATAGTGTTTTTAAAAAGATTTTGTAGCGGAATGTCTTCAATAAATATTGATAATCAAAAAAATCCGATGAAAGAAGGAACACGATTTTGACCAAAGTTAATCCTTTATTTTATCACATTTATTTGAAATTCAATTATTTATTTAAAAAAAAAACTTATTTCAATAATTCTTTATTAAAATAAGACCAAAAAAACTTTCCAATGATTATCAAATAAAAAAAAAAATGATTCGAAAAACGTAATAAAATAAAAGAGTATGTGCACAGGGGAAATATAGGCGTGAAAGAAAAATATGACAAAACTGATTTGCCTAGTCTCTGCTTCCGGTAGCAGACACACCAAAAGTTAGGAAGTATGTTAGCTGATTGTTACCCCGCTGTCAGTTTCTTTTTTTCTTTTTTTGTCAGATTCGCCACAACATACCGTTCAAACAATAGACCACGTCCAGACAGACCAAAAGCCCAAACAACAATTGATGAGGAAGAAATAAGTAAGTTCTCAGCTTTGGCCAATCTCTGGTGGGATGAAACGGGCGAGTTTGAAGCTCTGCATTCAATGAATTCTCTTCGTGTTCCTTTCATCCGAGACGCCTTAAAAGACAAGATGGTTACTAACAAAGATTACAATTCTATCATGCCACTACAAGGTTTAAAAATTCTTGACATTGGAAGCGGAGGTGGCATATTATCCGAGGTAAGTCTCTACTGTTTTTTTCATTATTCGATTTGAGATTATTGAGTTGGTGTGTTTTTTATTATTCGATTTGAGATTATTGAGTTGGTGTGTTTTTTATTATTCGATTTGAGATTATTGAGTTGGTGTGTTTTTTATTATTCGCTTTGAGATTATTGAGTTGGTGTGTTTTTTATTATTCGATTTGAGATTATTGAGTTGGTGTGTTTTTTATTATTCGATTTGAGATTATTGAGTTGGTGTGTTTTTTATTATTCGATTTGAGATTATTAAGTTGGTGTGTTTTTTATTATTCGATTTGAGATTATTAAGTTGGTATGTTTTTTATTATTCGATTTGAGATTATTGAGTTGGTATGTTTTTTATTATTCGATTTGAGATTATTAAGTTGGTGTGTTTTTTATTATTCGATTTGAGATTATTAAGTTGGTATGTTTTTTATTATTCGATTTGAGATTATTAAGTTGGTGTGTTTTTTATTATTCGATTTGAGATTATTAAGTTGGTGTGTTTTTTATTATTCGATTTGAGATTATTAAGTTGGTATGTTTTTTATTATTCGATTTGAGATTATTAAGTTGGTATGTTTTTTATTATTCGATTTGAGATTATTAAGTTGGTGTGTTTTTTATTATTCGATTTGAGATTATTAAGTTGGTATGTTTTTTATTATTCGATTTGAGATTATTGAGTTGGTGTGTTTTTTATTATTCGATTTGAGATTATTAAGTTGGTGTGTTTTTTATTATTCGATTTGAGATTATTAAGTTGGTGTGTTTTTTATTATTCGATTTGAGATTATTAAGTTGGTATGTTTTTTATTATTCGATTTGAGATTATTAAGTTGGTATGTTTTTTATTATTCGATTTGAGATTATTAAGTTGGTGTGTTTTTTACTATTCGATTTGAGATTATTAAGTTGGTGTGTTTTTTATTATTCGATTTGAGATTATTAAGTTGGTGTGTTTTTTACTATTCGATTTGAGATTATTAAGTTGGTGTGTTTTTTATTATTCGATTTGAGATTATTAAGTTGGTGTGTTTTTTACTATTCGATTTGAGATTATTAAGTTGGTGTGTTTTTTATTATTCGATTTGAGATTATTAAGTTGGTGTGTTTTTTATTATTCGATTTGAGATTATTAAGTTGGTGTGTTTTTTATTATTCGATTTGAGATTATTAAGTTGGTGTGTTTTTTACTATTCGATTTGAGATTATTAAGTTGGTGTGTTTTTTACTATTCGATTTGAGATTATTAAGTTGGTGTGTTTTTTATTATTCGATTTGAGATTATTAAGTTGGTGTGTTTTTTACTATTCGATTTGAGATTATTAAGTTGGTGTGTTTTTTACTATTCGATTTGAGATTATTAAGTTGGTGTGTTTTTTATTATTCGATTTGAGATTATTAAGTTGGTGTGTTTTTTACTATTCGATTTGAGATTATTAAGTTGGTGTGTTTTTTACTATTCGATTTGAGATTATTAAGTTGGTATGTTTTTTATTATTCGATTTGAGATTATTAAGTTGGTATGTTTTTTATTATTCGATTTGAGATTATTAAGTTGGTGTGTTTTTTACTATTCGATTTGAGATTATTAAGTTGGTGTGTTTTTTATTATTCGATTTGAGATTATTAAGTTGGTGTGTTTTTTACTATTCGATTTGAGATTATTAAGTTGGTGTGTTTTTTACTATTCGATTTGAGATTATTAAGTTGGTATGTTTTTTATTATTCGATTTGAGATTATTAAGTTGGTGTGTTTTTTATTATTCGATTTGAGATTATTAAGTTGGTATGTTTTTTATTATTCGATTTGAGATTATTAAGTGTTTTTCATATTTGAATTCTTTGGACTACTGTTCGCATCTCGAGTGTTGTTTTCACAACATTTCTGTCAATGTAATCTCCAACCTTCTTTGAGTGTATCTTGTCAGACGTGTGAATCTGCACAGAATTTCGAATGGAACACATGAGGGTAGCATGCTCTTGTTCCATCAGCCATGATTGGGTAGAAATCCTAAGTAATTCGCAATTGTATTTTGAGTGTCACTCACACTAAGGTTTAAACCTTCAATCTACAGCTTTTAATAACTTTTACAACTGAATTTTACCAAGTACGTTATCCACTATGTCATGGGTCCTTGTTTTCAAAATAGTGTTACAGATTAAAAAGTAACGTTCGGGAATCAAATTTTTTTTTTTCAAGTCCAATGAGTGTGAAGTTGATTCAGGATTACATGGTTTCAAATCTTTTTCAATTTCTACCATATAGCTATTTTTAATAATGGCCTCCATATGATACACGTTTGAATTAAAGTTGAACACCCATCTGATGAAGGGAAATGTTCCCGAAATATTATACCATGCAGAACTTCCATCAGACCACATTGATGCAAGTAAGAATATAATATAATGTAATAAGAGTATAAAAACATATATAACTGTTTTTTTTTGTTTTTTTGTATTTTGTTTTTTATTTTTTTAGAGGCAGCAAACTTTATAATAACAACTTTATTTTCTTTAATTGCAGATTTGGCAACTATTAATTATTTTGAGTTCAGCTTGGTTTGGCAATTCATCGAGAAGTGACTGACGCTCAAGCAGCATTTACAAATTGCAAATGCTACGATCAATGTACTGAGAGAAGTATTTGATGAACGAATAATTTCATGAAATGGACATGCGAGCTGACCACCTCGTTCATGTGATTTTAATCCCATTAGATTATTTTCTTTAGGGATATGTAAAGTGCCATGTCTACACTGATAAACCAGACACAATAGACCATTTCAAAGACAACATTCGATGCCTTATTGCCAAAATACAGCCTAATTTAATGCATACTTTGTGAAAATTGATTACGCCATATACACGCGATCAGTGGAACCATATATGCCCGAAATTGTACTTAAATTATAAATGCTGAAAATTAATTTTTGGAATAAAACACATATTTCAATAATAAAAATACTTTTTTTTATGATTTATTTTAATTCAAAGTTCGCCGCCTCTAAAAAATAATACCCTTTATATATGTTGTAAAAAGATCTGGCCTAAGGAAACCGTTTCTGTAGAGGAATTGCACGAGAAACATGTATGCACATATGTAGCGAATAATACTTGTATAAATAAACATACTGCATATATGAATGTATAAGTTCAGTCATCATAACGATGCAGGATGTCAACCTCGTTTCGGCTTTACTACTTGACACAAGTTTGATTTCTTCGATTTTATCACCACAGCCCGTTCATATTGTCTTAACTTAGTTTCTCTTTTATTATTATTTTCTCTGACCCTTCTCTACATTATATTATAAAGTTTCTTATCATTCTTGAGACTGGGTCTTCTAAAATGCCAGTCTGGTATTTTCACTGTGGGGGACTGGACCATCTTTAGCCTTTATATATATAATACAGGGTGGCCACAAAGTCACGCACCAATGTTAATATTTATTTTTTATTAATATAATTTATTTATTTCTGGGGTCACATTAAGCAAATTGTTTATTCAACGAAGATTCGTGATTTGGATCATCTGAAGACTCGTATTATTGATGCTTGTCTTCAAATTGATGCTGATGCTGATTTACTGAATCGTGTCTACAGGAACTTTGAATTAAGTATTGGCTCGTGCATAGCTGCGAACATATCGAGCAATTGTAATCCTTGTAAAGAACTTTGAATTTGAATAAATGTTACTACTATAACTTTTTTAATTTTTTAACTTTTTTTAATTAACATTGGTGCGTGACTTTGTGGCCACCCTGTATAGTTTCTTATCATTCTTGAGACTGGGTCTTCTAAAATGCCAGTCCGGTATTTTAACTGTGGGGGACTGGACCATCTTTAGCCTTTGTTGAAGAGTGATGGTGTCACAATAAAAACACCGGTTTCTGGTTAGACACGTAACCAGTTTTGTGATAGACATTTTGTCGGCCAGCCTAGTAATCCTTTTCTTCTCTATTGATCTATTCAACGGCCTATGTTTTTAGATAGCTTGTTTGGAGTCTAGGGGAGTGAATGCAGTCTCTTCCGCCTTTATTTGTCTTGAAGTAATTCTACCTTTATCTCCTTTTTATTTATTTACTAGCAGAACATCCAGCATTGCCCGGTCATAAAATACACTTAAAAATGATCTTTTAATTAATACAGATTTCTAATTTCTTATTTTATATTAAACCCAATATGCAGGAATGATTTAAAAAGTTTTTTAAAAAATGACACCATCAAGAATTGAAAACAAAACGTTTAGTTTACGATTTATTTTTTCTTTAGACGTTAATGCCTGAGCTATGAAGACATGTTTGATGCAATTAAAACCTGAACCAGTAGCTATTACGTCATACATGCATACTTGTAATGCCGTCATTCGACCTTCACCTAACAAATTCTATTTTTTTTAATTTTCACATTTTTGCACAGACTTTTTCCCTGGCTAAAACGCAAATATAAAGTTTTGCATGGGTTTGAATACCCTATGTATTAAGTTTCATGTCTGTAGGCAAAAAACTGACAGAGGAGTTTGGTAGGTAACATTTTTTAAACAAAAATATATATACGCTTACGTAAAAATATATATAGAAAAAGGTTTGTATTTACTATAACCTATTTTATGCAAATATTACGCAAGTATAAATTATGTAGAATATCTGCATGAATAATTGTTAACTAAAGATGATCATATACAGCATAATCACGTTTACTGGTTCCCATCAGATAACCAAAGTTAAGTAACAATGAGCCTGGCCAGTACTATATGGGTGACCAATTGGGACTTCCAGGTGTTGCATGTGCTCTCCACTTATCTCTGCATTGTTTTCAATTGTCCTGGACTTCTTCTTGCCACTGGACTAAAACAGTGCTGATTCAGGAGAAGTGTGGTTGGGGATTGTGCATCCCTTGCCTCACAATTACGCATGCAGCTGCCCTACAGGGGGTATCCATTGTCTTTCCAGACTGAACAGAAGCATCAAAAGATGATCATCCCATAAGAAAACCGAAAAAACTAAATTAATTAAAATGAATATTTAAAAAAAATATGCAAATTAGCTAGATCTTTTGCAGATGAATGCAATTCTATGACCCATATATAACAAAGTTGTATTTTCTTTTAAAATAAATAGAAAAAAGGGTTTTTAATATGAATATCAATACACACAAAAAAAATCATTTATAGGAGTACAGACTTATTTTATCATGCATTCTACAGATCCACACAAGTACCTTGCTATTTCTTATCGTATTCTCTGCTAAAATGTAAACAAGTACTGGATGGTGTACAACGCAATTATAAAATAAACGAGTATTTACTTGTTTAAAATTAATATATTTCGGAGTTATACTCCTTTGTCAGAATTTTTTTTCTTTTTCTTTTTTTCTTTACTATAATGTTAAGTTGAACAAGCAAATACTTATTCCATAATATTGCGTCGTAATTCAACTTTCAAACATATTTCGTACGTGTTTCAATTTAAAATTCAAATTCAATCAACGCTTCTAACACGGAAAACACTACTCTGAATTTAGACTACTTTGCAGCATTTTTTTTTTTTTTTTTTTTTTTTTTTTACAAACGTGTTCTAACATGTCATTAACCCATTCCTCTTTCGGTTTTTAAACTTTTTTCCCAATCAGAAGTCTCAGGTCAAACTTTCCTGATTTTCAGTCCTTTCTCTTATGCAAATATCATCACATTCTTGCTGTTTGTGAGACTGATTTTGATTCTCCTATCAACAGCAATGGTCTACATGGTTTGGATACCAATGTGTAAACTCTGTTTGTGGTATATATATTGTTCCTTAATTGGAATTCATTTTTTTTTTTTTTTTTTTTTTTTTTTTTTTGAGATGAGCATTATATATTAATTTATTTTTATTTTGGACTATTAGTCTCATCTTTATTAGTTGCTTTTGATCTTTCTTTTATGCAGTTAGGAGATTCAAAGTTCCTATCCGTTGCGGTTACCACCTGACGAAGGCCAGAGGAATAGTTGGCCGAAACGTTGTGAATAAACAAACCAATAAAAGATCAAAAGCAACTAATAAACAAGATGAGACTAATAGTCCGAAATAAAAATAAATTAATATATATAATGCTCATCTCAAAAAATGAATTCCAATTAAGGAATAATATATATATATATATATATATACCAATCGGTACGGACCCGACTATGGAAGATCAGATAATAAATAAACGTGGATTTATAAGATCAAAAAGAATCCAATCTTGATCGCCCTTCGGGGCCCGTGGCGCAGTTGATAGAGACGTTGAATCTCTACGGTTCCAGATGAGCATTGTTTGAAGATAGCGGTTTCAATCCCACCCAAAGCGTGCCAGAGGTTAATTGGTCAAAATGTGGTGAGACGACAACAACTACGGATGGCAGTGATGGCTGAGAATGCAGTTAGGAGATTCAAAATTCCTATCCGGTGCGGTTACCACCTGACGAAGGCCAGAGGAATAGTTGGCCGAAACGTTGTGAATAAACAAACCAATAAAAGATGAAAAACAACAACTAATAAAGATGAGACTAATAGTCCGAAATAAAAATAAATTAATCTGTTTGTGATGTTTTATCTTTATGTAACCTTGATTTTAAAAAAATTAAAAATTCCGTAACAGATGAATAAAGTCCATGTTTTGTGCCACTTTCTAACTGTATTATGTTTTTCTTCTTCTATGGTAGCCGCTTGCCAGATTGGGTGCCACAATGATTGGTGTTGATGCTTCCGAAGAGAATGTTAGGACAGCCCAAGCTCATTTACTTCAAGATCCAAGCATTATCTGCAAAGTGAAGTATATTCACTCGACGGTCGAAGACATCGCCGCAACTGAAGAGAATAAATTTGATGCCCTCGTTGCTTCCGAAATCATCGAACACGTATCCGATGTTGACGTATTTGTTGAACATTGCTGCAAATTAGTCAAGGTATGATAAAAAAAATACTAACCTCCTCCCCACCATCACTTTTTAAAAAATTTCTTAAAAGTAAAACAAATTTATTTTGTGCTTTGACATGTTTATTTTTTGATTTTTTGCCTTTCCTTTTGCAAAACTGGCCCTGGATATGACCTTAAACTATATCCGATGGTGAGGCCCCAGCTTGTGGACTTTGGGGAGTGTGGAGCCACCCTTTAATTGCCATTGCTCCCAGGTCCACTCTGACCCGGAGTGGTAGTACCTGTTAGGGTCCCAACTATGGATTAAATAGAAACCGACTTGAAAAAAAAAACATATATTCTATTAAAATATTTTTCTTCAAAATCATTGGATTCGGCATTAAATAAACTGAAAAGGGTTGATATGCCGTAAAACAACCAAACAACCTTTTGCAAAACTCAATCATGTTCTGCAAAAACAAAACAATTTTTCTCTACAAAAAAACAAAACACCGTGAATAAATATTCAAAGAACTTGAGGTATATAAAAACTTTTCTCCCAAAATTACTAGATTCAATATTAAATGACTCCAAAAGGTTGGATATGCCATAAAACACAACAACCAAACCAAACCTCATGAATGAATATTTAAAGAACTTGAAGCATAAAATTTTTTTTCCAAAATCAATGGATTCAGCATTGAATAATTGAAAAGCACATACATGTGAACCTTAATATAGAGACGCAAGCACCCAGAGTCCAACCAACATATATGTGAAGAATCGGAATCTGTGTTTTTTTTATTTTTACTTTGTTTTAATTTTCTATTTGTGGACCCCTGCGTCCTCATCGACAGTTGTCAGCGTGAAAAAAGAAGACAACGACACGACCAGAACAAGAACAATAGAAGATGGAGAACATAGCCAAGGCACACAACGTTTGCAGTGGGCAACGTCACTGGGACCACGTGGTGTCGCACAGAGTGTCAGGGAAATATTCACTTGGTTTTTATATTATTTGGCACATCTTGTCTGTCTGCTTCCCTGACTCAAACTGTTAAAAAACTCTATTCTATCATATGATGTAATTTTTTTTTTACATATGAGTCACCACTTATCAAGGCCCAGCGGCCACTCGAGAATAAGGGTTAAAGAGTGTACAATAACAGAATCCTAATAACCATTAGTAGTGAAAATTCGGTAAATTTGTTAACTTAAGTGAAACGGCTCATCAAGAACTTGTTTACATTGGACTTGAAGACGGCCATCTTTGTAACATCTTTTGACACCTGACTTTCTAGTGCATTTTATTAAGGAGCTGCTGTTTTAACTCTCGCATCAATTACACTAACGGTTTTTGATCTATTTCTATTTGCCATCATGTTGTCCTGACATTTCCTTAATTTAACCCTCCTTAATTTATACTAGTTAACATAATCGCTACTTTTTTTTTTTTTTTTTTTTTTTTTTTTTTTTACACAGTGATCACCACTTATCAAGGCCCGGAAGCCACTCAGGGATAAGGGTTATTGCAAGTACATTACGTTAGTGTGGAGATTTGATGGAGTGTTTACTTAAGGGGGCGGTTCATTAGGAATTTGTTAACATTAGACTTGAAGACATCCAAGTTGTAGTCCGGAGGGAAGCAGGCAGACGGAACAGAGTTCCACAGGCGTGCAGTTCTAAGAAAGAAGCTTTGTTCATGGAATCCGCGTTTTGATTTAGGCACAGATATAGAGTGGGGGAAACTTTCCACAGTGGATTCAGCCAGACGGGTGTTTTTCGTGAAAGATTGGCGAGGGGGGACCAGGGATTGGAGTTCAGACGAGCACCTGCCATGAAAATAACGATAAAACAAGGGTAGGCTCGCAACGTCTCTTCTGTGAGAGAGGGGTTGCAGGGTAGAGAAAAGGGCATCCCCCACTAAGCCACGAAGTCTATTTTGTACTCTGTCAAGGCATGATAGGCTGTTTTTGGCAGCTCCTGCCCAGATATGGCAACAGTATTCCATCCTTGGACGTACTTGGCTTTTATATAGATAGAGAATTGCATCAGTAGTGAGATATCTTCTCGAGCGGTAGAAGGATCCCACCATCTTTCCAGCGATCTTGGCAACAGACTTGATGTACGTGTTCCATTTCAGATCAGGAGTAAAGGTCAAACCCAGAAGCTTGTCAAAACACGGGGCCTCACCCAGACGAGAGCCATCCATCACAATTGATGCCAGCTGGGGATCAGAACGTTGATGATGCTTACTAGCATAGGGTTCCAATATATGACACAAAAAAAAAAAAGGCTTCCTTCAGTCTTGACAGACTATGGATACCTACTGTAAGGGTGCCTGCATGTGAAATTTTTGTTGCAAGTGTTGCGCAACCACACCTCTCCTGAGCTGATATTGTTAAATATCAGTGGCAAGTGGAGGTTCAAGACAACTGGAAAACAACGCCGAGATAAGCAGAAAGCACATACAGCGCCTAGAATTTCCAAATGGTCACCCATCTGGTACTAGCCAGGCTCGACGTTGCTAAACTTCGGTGATCTGATGAGAACTGGGGTGTCAACGTTATTATACCGCATATAACACAAATACATGATTGCTAAAAGCGTAGGACATTCTATTTTTTTATTTTATTTATATTTAATAACAGATATGTCTTTTTGTTTGTGTTTGCCAGCCTGGTGGTTCTTTATTCTTTACAACAATTAATAAGACCCCAATGTCTTATGTTCTTGGAGTTTTGGTAGCAGAGAGAGTATTACGGCTGGTGGCTCCTGGGACACATGATTGGAAAAAATTCATCTCTCCCGATGATCTTATGTTCCTGACAGAAAATCGTAAGCAAAAATATCTGCAGTGCTTGTTTACATTGGTGATTTTATAAACCAACGCATTTCAGGTGAAAACATTATTTTCTACTTACGCGTCCTGTTAAAATTAGTAAATTCTGAAAATTACGAAAAATGATCTGGTAGAAAAATAATTACAAGTAAAACAAGAATTTATTGAATGATTGAGTTTTATCGTATGTTTTAATGTGGAAGAGTCATGCAACCAATTTAGTACGATAAACAAGGGAGATAACACTTGACATAAAGTGGCTTAAATTAAGGGTCCACCAACTTTAAACAAGATATCTGGAAACGTAATTGTAGCTGATTTTTTTATTAAAAATGCATGTACCAGATCAATTTTTTTTTCTTTTTTTGGTAATTTTTTGATTTTATACTAATTTCGACACGACACATAAGTACATAATAATGTTTTCACCTGAAATATGTTCATTTAAAAGATCATTAATGTAAACAAATATTTTTACATATTTTTTTAATCTAAATTGAAGCTAATTTCTCAACTCACGCATACAGTCCTAAGCATATACACACATACACATAACTCATTAACTTTAAATAAATAAACGTATTTGAATACTATCGACTTTTCTCACTGAACTTTTTTTCTACAATGAAAATTTCAGAAAACACCATTCTCTGTTTTTGCCATGTTTAAATGATAAGTTTAGTATCAGTACAGATACTACACTTTGCTCTCAGCCAAACATGTTGTCTTTCCAGTTTTGACAGAAAAGAAGTTAAAACATTCAATGGTGCTAGTCCATTACTCCTCTCCACCCAATAAAAAAACAAAAATAAAGAAAAACCTTTATGCTATATGTGTCTGGGATAGAAAGAAAATATTGTACAAAAATCACCTGAATTATTCGAGTAGTTTTACATTTATAAAGAAAAATTATTTTGAGTGATTAATGGGAATTCATAGGCATTGCAATGATGTAAGTGAATACGCTTAACAGAAATTGCTCAAAAGAGTCAGCATAAATAAGTAGAAAACTAGAAGAATGGGCCAACCAACAATGTGCCAAATATTTTCTGGAAAAATTATTCCAAGAATATAAATAAAAAAAAAAGTATGGTTCTCTAAACAAATTAAAAAGAGGATCGCTCCACTATGATCAGTTGAGGATTATAATGGCTGCCCAAGATCAAAGCTTGATGGCCAATGCTTTTAAGAAGAGATCTTTGACCTTTTTTGGGTCCTCCTTATCAAACTTTGAAATCTGTACAGAATTTCAAACGAAACTCTTTATTTAATTCAGAGAGGAAGATTTTGTTCCATCAGTCATGTCCGAGTAGAAATCTTAAGTAAATACAAACACAAATGTGGGAAAGGCGATAACGTGGGTACAAACACTAATGTGGGAAAGGCGATAACGTGGGTACAAACACTAATGTGTGAAAGGCGATAACGTGGGTACAAACACTAATGTGTGAAAGGCGATAACGTGGGTACAAACACTAATGTGCGAAAGGCGATAACGTGGGTACAAACACTAATGTGTGAAAGGCGATAACGTGGGTACAAACACTAATGTGTGAAAGGCGATAACGTGGGTACAAACACTAATGTGCGAAAGGCGATAACGTGGGTACAAACACTAATGTGCGAAAGGCGATAACGTGGGTACAAACACTAATGTGTGAAAGGCGATAACGTGGGTACAAACACTAATGTGTGAAAGGCGATAACGTGGGTACAAACACTAATGTGTGAAAGGCGATAAAGTGGGTACAAACACTAATGTGTGAAAGGCGATAACGTGGGTACAAACACTAATGTGTGAAAGGCGATAACGTGGGTACAAACACTAATGTGTGAAAGGCGATAACGTGGGTACAAACACTAATGTGTGAAAGGCGATAACGTGGGTACAAACACTAATGTGGGAAAGGCGATAACGTGGGTACAAACACTAATGTGGGAAAGGCGATAACGTGGGTACAAACACTAATGTGTGAAAGGCGATAACGTGGGTACAAACACTAATGTGTGAAAGGCGATAACGTGGGTACAAACAAATGTATGTGAAGGTTCCATCACCTTCAAAAAGAGGAATCTTTTGTTTTGTAAGGAGTGAAAAAAAAACTCACTTTCGGAATACTATCTGCTCTATCCAAGATATTAAACACTTTGGATTATAACTCTGAGATATTGCATAAGAAGACTTCCAGAGCATTGCTAAATCTAATTTTCTAATCACCCCTTCCCTCCAAAAAACATTATTGTTCATCTAGCAATTAATGATATAGATATAAAATTTTCAATGATTTTTTTTTTTAAGTGCAACAGAATATACATTACATAAAATAAATCCAAGGTAATTTTTTGATTCAATTTAAATTAAATTTTTATACCTTACTTTGTAAAATTTATAAAAGTGAACTTTGAAGATAAATAAATTTCAAATTGAATCATGTACCTTTATTTTTAAAGCATATAGTAAAAACATTTTGTTTAACAATTTTCATGCCTTGGATGAAATGCTTTTCTAACTTGTATGAAAATGGTTAATTAGGGAGAGAAAAATTATGTTCTCAACTTCTTTACTAACTCAGTGTTTGAGATGTAAAGGCGAACTTTAATGGAACATTTCGAATATCTATGTATCTTATATATAGATCAAATGTTAGCTCCAGGAAGACATTTGATTTTTGAGGACTTTGAAGGAAAATGAAACAAAAAGGAAAACGAAATAACATTCTAAGCCAATCAGATGCATTTTTCTGAATTTTAATCAAATATAATTTGTCTAATTGAGTGAGGAAGGTTTGATCACGATTTTTCAGATATGGATAATTCACGATCCCTAAATTATTGATTCGAACTTCAATATCCCAACTTGTTCTCTAGTATTCTATGTTTTCCTATTTACATAAACTTCCATTTTAACATATATCATTCAAATGCTACCGTGTTTGAATATATGGTTAAGTGTAAGTTTTACTCATTTAGAACCGCTTTAAAGGCTTCACCACTCACTCATTTTGCGACCAAATTACAAACAATTTTTACAATTCATATATATATTTTGAAAATAAAAATTTTTAATTTTCGTTCTATAAAACAAAAGTTATGATAAAATTACTGTGTTCAAAAATTCTCAGAATCTGTAAGGAACGGAGAGACGTTTTTTATGATTGGCTGTTAGTTAGCATAACAAATTTGGTTGTTATGCTAACTCAAATCGGCTGAGAGCAGCGGAGATGATGACGTAACAGAATATAAAAAAAATTGTCAACAGATCAGTGGTGAATTATTAGAACGTCACAGAACGTGATGTTATATTCCAAAAACCATGTAAATTGATCAAGTTTTTTTTTTTTAATTACATGACAAGTGAAATGGGAGCTGCCATATTGTTTTAGAATTCAAGGGCAATAGCTCAATTTGAATACTGAGGTTTTCTTTGTATTCAAGATAAATAAAAATCATTAATCACTAAAAATCGTAAATTATAATTTTCTTAGTGAAAAAATAATACTTGATCAATTTATATGCTTTTTGGAATGTGACATGTTCGTTTTGTGACTTGTGTTCATTAAAGATTTTTTTTTGTATTTTTGACTTCTTTTAATCAAATTGAATTCAAAAAAGAACCAATTTTCACTAAAAAAAATGTTTCTTTAAAATCAGTTCTTTCCTAATAATCTTCTCCCAAACTGGGACCCCTAAAAGATGTAGTTAGTTTATTTTTAATTACATATTTATCATTCAAACTAAATTCTTCCCTTTCTTTCTTTTTTTTTTTTTTTTTTTTTTTTTTTAGATGGCTTCTCAACACGACTGTTGCATGGCATGAAATACAACCCCTTCAACAAACAATGGAGTTGGACTTCCGATACAAGCATCAATTATGCTCTGCACTTTGTGAAGAATGAAGAGTGAAATTACCGCATATAACCAGTGGAAATTTTGATTCTAATCTTAGTTGCAATAATAAAATAATTTAATTTCAGAATCCATTACATTGTTAATCTCTTTGAAACTTTGTATTTGTTTTTGTTTTTTTTTACAAAAGAATTACCACTTATTAAGGCCCAGAGGCCACTCGAAGATAAAGTTTAATGAATGTATGGTAGTTGATGGGACAATATCGTAGTAATTGTTAGTGGAAATTTGGTTCAAGTGACATCGGTTGTTCAACCTTGACATTGCCGGTGATTGTTTGCAAACACGTCAAATAGCAGACATGGTCGAATGTTCGTGAGCAAGATTTCTTAAAAATATATTCACAAAACTTTTTAAGATTTAAAAGAAAAAATATATATTTACAAAACATTTTTTTAATATTAAATATTTACAAAACTTTTAAAATTTTTTAATAGTTACAAAACTTTTTGTTGAGAAGCCATCTTAAAAAAAAAAAAAGAAAGAAAAGGAAGAATTTAGTTTGAACGATAAATATGTAATTAAAATAAACTAACTTCATCTTTTAGGGGTCCCAGTTTGGGAGAAGATTATAAGGAAAGAACTGATTTTAAAGAAACATTTTTTTTAGTGAAAATTGGTTCTTTTTTAAATTCAATTTGATTAAAAAAAAAAAAAAAAATACAAAAAAATCTTTAATGAACACAAGTTACGGAACGAACATGTCACATTCCAAAAAGCATATAAATTGATCAAGTATTATTTTTTCACTAAGAAAATTATAATTTACGCTTTTTAGTGATTAATGATTTTTATTTATCTTAAATACAAAGAAAACCTCAGTAGTCAAATTGAGCTATTGCCCTTGAATTCTAAAACAATATGGCAGCTCCCATTTCACTTGTCATGTAATTAAAAAAAAAAAAAAAAAAAAAAAAACTACTTGATCAATTTACATGGTTTTTGGAATATGACATCACGTTCTGTGATGTTCTAATAATTCACCACTGAATATATTTAAAATGAGTGTCTTTCTGAATGCGTTTGTTTTTAATATATTCACAGAACTTTTTTAATAAAACTAATTTAATTACAAAATATTAACTGAGAATTTCGGATGCTAAAACTTATTTGTATTTAATTTGCCCTTGAGGAGAAGTAAGCAAATAGCAAGCATTTTTTGTTTTAATAAAAATAAAAGTTATAAAAAGACGTGAATAAAATATATTTTTAATCTCGATTGTCTATACTTGTTGCTTATACTTGTGATTTTATTATGCATAAAAATTGCTTCTGTCTAGAAGGATTTCTCCTTCACTGACCACCGACATACATCGCACTTTCAATACACACACACACTGTATATAAAAATCAATCTTGGTCGCAAAACCCCGCAAAACATTCGCAAAAATCCGAACAAGTCAGTTATTTTATATTTGTTTCTGCCATTAAAAAGTTTGTTCTAAATAATTTTATTTAAAAGCTTTTAAAAATTTGTATTTTTTTAATAGAAAGAAGAGATCAGCGTCCAAAATTTTCAGTTATAATATTGGTTTTAATATTTTGTGATTAATATACCTCATTCTTTTTATTTAGTTAGTTTCTTCATTTCTTTATTTTTATCATGATTATAATTATTATTAGTTTTATTAAAAAGTTCTGTAAAAATATTTTTTTAAGAAAGCACTCAGAAAGATACCCATTTATTTAAATATATTTTGTTTAAATATGTTCGTTTTGTTACTTACATTAAAACATTTTGTATAAATAGAAAAAAGTTTTGTTTTTTTTTTAATCCTTAAAAGTTTTGTAAATATTTAATATTTAGAAACATGTCTTGCAAATATATATTTTTTTCTTTTAAATCTTAAAGTTTTGTTAAATATATTTTAAAAAGTCTTGCTCGCGAACATTTGACTATGTCTGCTATTTGACGTGTTTACAAACAACCACCGGCAATGTCAAGGTCGAACAACCGGTGTCACTTGAAATGTTCGCTAATCTTCGTCTTCTGCTACAGGGTATCTAATCTTTACTAGGTCCAAACAGAACAGAGTTCCACAGGCGTGCAGTTCTAAGAAAGAAACTTTGTTTATGGAATCATTTGGGAAATTATTGATAATAGTTTCAGTTAGACGAGTGTTTTTCATGAAAGTTTGGCAAGTTAAATTACAAAACCTTTTGGTACTCGGGGTTGAATTTATAACAGTTATGTCTGTGATGACATGTTACCTGTGAGTGATTTATTGTTTTTTTGTTTTTTTTTACTAAGATGTTATCACTTATCAAGCTCTAAAGGCACTCGAGGATACCATGATGGTTGTGATTGGGCAGAATTTGATAATTAAAGAGGGCATCTCAACGAGAATTTATCTACATTGGACTTGAAAATTACCATGTTGTAGTATACTGTGGAGCAGCCTCATGGTATTTTGTTCCACAGATGAGCAGTTTAAGGATAGAAGTTTCATTTAGTCTGAGAGAAAGAGAAAGAAAAATTATTTACAATGGTTGCAGCTGGACGATACTTTGTTATGAAATGAATGTTTTACCAGGTGAGGTGGAGAGCTCCCAATGGTTCAATCTTTCTGAAAATGTAAAAACCTTTTTTTTTTTTACATCTTCAGAAAGATTGAAAAAAAAAAAAACATATAGCAACGTAGCATACATGTTTGCACGCATGCTCCATACACGTAGACGTCCAGAGCCACACATTGTATAATAGACTCAGTCGCAAAGCAAACAAAGAATAGGAAAGAACTTCAACTTCTGTTCAAGTTTTAGATCTTTATTCCTCATTCTCCCACCACATGACTTCTCCTTATAGCTGCGATGTCACCCACGTCTCTAACATGATCATGTTCCTTCTCTCCGACCTCTTAAACGTCGTCTCCTTTTTATAGTCTTCTTCATTTTCCTTATTGCAACGACATTTTGCACACGGCTCATTTGTATATAGTCGCCATATGCACATCCACACTCTGTTACAATAGGACCATGATTTTGTGAATTTGTAGTGTGTGCCTTGACAATAGAGTCAGATTTGAGTGAACACTAGGCTCCCAGTACCTATTTACAATGCCTCTCCACGGGACAGAGTTAGACACCAGGGTCGTTTTTTAACGTGGAGAAAAGGTACAAAAATAAAAAATTGTCTCAGTCGTGAAGGACTGCTCCTTCACCGAAAGAGAACAAGAAATGGAAGTGCAGCATCTGAAGAACAGATGGTATTTATTTGCTCCCCCACCGAGCAAATTAGGCACAAGGCCGAATTTTAATGTGAGGAGTGAAGGGGAAATGGGGACCAACTCCCCGGGGAGTAGGGGAGTTGGATAGTGACAATTGGTATGAAGGGTTGCCCCTACATTGACCAAGGTCTTATATGTGAGGTTGCCCACACATATGGTCTTTGCTTGCAGTATCTGCCGGAACAGATGGTATTTATTTGCTCCCCCACCGAGCAAATTAGGCACAAGGCCGATTTTTAATGTGAGGAGTGAAGGGAGGGGGAAGGGAAAAGGGGGACCAGCTCCCGAGAGGTGGGAAATGGGAGCTGGTTAATGGTCAGGCATGTGGGGTTGCCCCCACATCTGGTCTTTGCTAGTCATAGCTAGTCATAGCTTGCAGCATCTGCCGGAACAGATGGTATTTATTTGCTCCCCCACCGAGCAAATTAGGCACAAGGCCGATTTTTAATGTGAGGAGTGAAGGGAGGGGGAAGGGAAAAAGGGGACCAGCTCCCGAGAGGTGGGAAATGGGAGCTGGTTAATGGTCAGGCATGTGGGGTTGCCCCCACATCTGGTCTTTGCTAGTCATAGCTTGCAGTATCTGCCAGAACAGATACTACACTTTGATCTTGTTTATATATTTTATTGAGAAAGAAAAAATTGAACATAAAAAACGTACAAAAAATTCAATTCAACAAAATTAGGCACAAGGCCCTACAAGAAATTGGGAGGAGGAGGGTACAGGGTCTTTTTGACTATGTAACAGATGAGACTTTGAAGTCTTACTCTTGACTGGCAACATTTACCAAAATACCTCAATCACTGTGGATCCTAATCTAACTAATAACCCCAGCGTTCAATGTAAAATTTAACTATGTACAATTTGTATATTCATTTCTGTATGTTGTGTGTGCATTTTTTTTTTTTTTTTTTGTGTGTGTGTGTATGTGTGAGAAAATAAAGTTCGATTTCATTAGAAAGAGTTCTTGAATTAATTGGCATAAAATGTTCGTGGAGTGGGAAAAAACTAATGAAAATGTTCATTTCAAAAATAAGGAAAAAACTACTAATGTGTTGTTAGTAAGACCCCCCTGTACTATTCTATGTGGCTAGATCCCCCACTGTTTTCCGGGGAACCGAAAACAAGCAGAGCATCCCTAATGGGGTTTGGGGAAGTCGCCTTAATGGAGGTGGGAGAAAATAAAGCAACGGATGGAGGGGGTAGGAAGGTGACCTCTGAGTGGGGGGGTGACCGGGGGCATCAGAAAATAAAGATGAGGAGCAGGGGGGGTTGGGCAGACTCAGAGGTTCTCTAATACCAAAAAATAAAATCAGGAACAGGATCTCATTTGTACCACCAGTCAAGAGTTACTTTACTGAACTTATAATGCTAACCTAGGCGGGATGGGTTCCGTAGGACCCAGCACCGCCCATGCCATGCCTAAGGAGGGAACACGTATTGAAACTTGGCTCCTCGACGGATGCACAAACTAGTGCTGTGCACCCACCTCTTGTCAAATACCACTCTAGGCAACCTCTTCCAATCGCATCTGATCTTTACTTTAAGCAAATGTTTAAAGTAAACGATCAGATCCCGATCAGGAACAGATGTCCCTTTGTGGACCAACTTGAGGCGCGTGATCCAAATGGTCATGCGCGCTACTGCTAGGATCGCCAGGAAAACCAAACTTTCCTCCCTGGGGAACGGCGGCTCCATGTTGTACACAAAAGTTCCTACGTCGAGATCGAGCAGACACTCGGCATCGATGCGAGCTGTTACCCCCTCGACGTACCTTAATAGGGGCTGTATCCGGCTGCAACTAAAAAATGCGTGCTCGATTGTTTCGGGCTCGCGTTCGTCACAGCACGGACAGAAGCGGCTGGTATGTTCTTTATACCGGAAAAGTACGTCGAAGAGGGGCAGCGCATTTCGGACCAGTCGCCAAGTCAGGGAGAATTCCGAGTTATTCAGAATCTCCCGTCCCGGCGCCCAACGCCATTGAGAACGGACAACCTCCATCGACCATCCCATCCGCTTACAAAGTGGATCCTTCGCGGTCCCCTCCACTAAATCCCGATACAGTTTCTTCCTTGGCTGATCGAGGACATTGGTCCCCGGCAAAGCTCTAAGAGCGGTTCGGCATTCGGAGAAGAAGTTTGGCATTCGGAGAAGCCAAAAGGCTCCCAGTAGCTCTGTCTTTCTGAGGATGCACACCTGTCGTTCAGTGGATTAAGACGACAGTTTCTTCTGACTCTGCTATTGAGACTAAAAGATGCCCAGACTAATGCAGACATGTTGGATAAACAAATGTACACAGATCTCAAAGGTGAGCAAGGACAAGGCAACCAAGAAAGACTTGAACTGACCCAAAAATGAGGACATTGCAATGGTGCATTGAAACCAATATAAATGATACTTTCATAAAAAAAAAAAAGTCACCATGGCCAACATGCAATCCGCGTTTTGAATTGGAAGAAATATTACATGAAAAAGAAACTATAGGTTATTAAGTTTGAATTTAAAAATTTAATAACCACAGGTTTTATTTAACAATGTTTAAGTTTACCATTGATTTTGAGATTTTCTGAAAAAATATTTCATTAAAACTTTTTTTTTTTTTTTTAGTTTCTCTTTGTTCATCTCATTTATATTTATAAATTATCCTTTTCATTTTTTGTTTGTTTCAAAATTTAAAAAAAAAAAAAAAAGTTAAGCATTTTTTTTTTTTTTTTTTTTGGAAAGTTCGATTGAGGCAATTTTTAGAATGTTACCACCATCTGTCTACACGTATTTGATTTTTCTTTATTCCCAAATCTTCTAATAATTTTTCCATCGTTTCAATCATCGGAATTGGCCCACACACGTACACCACACACATATCTTTCTTGATAAACTTGAATGCATCTTCCAAGTCATTTTTGTTGATTCGATGTTCTGTAAACAAAACAGAAAAAAAAAAAACATTAATTTAAAGACAAAGTTATCTAACCCTAACATCGACCTCATAAAGAGTAACACATTCATTTGTATATATTATAGTGCCGTCGTATACATAAGTGATGAAACAATTCCTATATTTTTCCCAATACAGTTACTGATTCTAATTCATTTAAATCTCTAAATATTTAGCTAAAGAGTTGATTTCATTTTATTTTTATCTTAAGATTACCATAAAAACTCATGTAATATATACATATATTTTCAGAAGCGTAAGAAAAATATACTTGTGGGGTGAATGTATACATTTTATTTTTATTTATAGTTTAAATTCAATAAATATTTATGATTTTATCACAGCAATGGAAAATTAAATTTTGGATTAAAAAAAAAAATATTTTTTAACATCAGAAAATAAGCACAAATTTTTCCAATTCCAATACCTTGAAGAGCACAGGTTTTTGTGATTCTCTATTCCAATTAATCTACCCGACACTAGTGTGTGTGTATGTGTGTATATATATATATTATATATAATCAATTTTGGGGATGATTAATCGAAAAATTAAAACATTTCTTTTTCAGGATTACAAAAGATTTAACTTAATATCCAATACCAAAAAGGCATTGGAAATTAAGTTAAATCTTTTGTAATTCTGTAAAAGAAAAAAACAGTTAATTTTTCTGATCAATCATCCTAAAATTGATTTTTTTTTCAAATTCTTTTTTGTTTATTCTTGCTTAGAACTGAATTTTCCATTGCTGGTACTAATGGTAAAATTTCATTGATTTTAAATTACCAGTAAAACTAAAATTTTGTGGGAACTCATTTATTATTCTAACTTTGTGTCACTTCGACCTGTACTTATTATATAACACAATGATCCTAATTTATCATGGCAAATAAATAGTAATCATTTTACAAACCTTTAATATCTTCTTGTGTGGATTTTTCTCTTGTTACGAAATACCGACATTTGATGTTTTCATTATTTTTCTCCAATTCCTCCATCTCCTTCTGCAATAGAAATACACAGATAATAATACTTGATGGAATTCTAGCGATTCCAAAAATCTGGAGCTTTAATAATAATAAAACGAAATGAAATCCTTATCAAGGTTCAAGGGTTAATGACCACCAGATAACAATGTAATGATTTGTAGTCATCGAAATTCGGTAGAATTTGATAATTTAAGAGGATGGCTCAATGAGAACTTGTTTGTATTGGACTTGAAAGCGACTATTTTGTAGTCAGGTGGGAAGTACTTCAGCAGTATTGTGTTGCACAAGCAGACAGTTCCAGGAAGAAACTTTGCTCATAAAATTTTCGTTTAATTTTAGGCACAGATGGAGAGTAAGAGAAATTGTTGATAATGGTTGCAGCCGGACGAGCGTTTGTTGTGAATGAATGCATCATAACTAGGGCTATTACAAGAGAATATTTTTGTTTTGACTCAAGTATATATCCGACACAGTTAATCAACCGAGAACCACATCATTCTTTCTAAAAACATAAGATGTTAACTGATATATACTCGAGAGTTCAAATAATGAAAAGAATATTCTCTTGTCATAGACCTAGTCATGACATATGGTAGCAAAACATGGGCATTTTATAATGCAGCAATAGAAAAGCTAAGAGTGGCCGAATGCATTGTCCTCAGTATCAGTCTACAAGAAAGAAAAAGAAACACCTGGATCAGACAGCAAACTGAAGTGAATGGCAATACAAATTACCTTTTGAGATATACAAACAACCGAAGGCAGAATGGATTCTGACAACAATGGAAAAGATGTAGAGAAAAACAGAATGGATTCTGACAACAATGGAAAAGATGTAGAGAAAGGCCAAAAACCTGGCAAAAAGACAATCTCAACAGCCAGCTAGGTCCTACTTGGTTGTGCTGAGCCAGAGATAAAACAAGGTGGAAAGAAACTACAGGAGTGATAAAAAAAAAAAAAAAAAACTATGATGATGATGTTAGGTGCAGAAAAATGTAGAAGTTTTTGTTTAATTCTGCAAAATGTTTTCTTGATAGTAAATAAAAGTTAAAAACTACATCTCATTAGATATGACCATTAATAAACTAATTGTATATAAATGTAATTAACAGAAAGCAATACAATGCAGAGGTGTAACGGACAGTCACAAATTTAAACAGTGAAATGAGTCATGCAGATTCCAACTTTTTTATATGCTCTTTGTAAATAAACAAACTGAGCGGGAAAATATTTATATAAATAGACATTTGATGATATCGTTTACAAGCACGGATCCCATGGGTCAGAGGATAGAACTGCTTACCATCAACTAGATTGTTGTGGGTTCGATCTCTGATTCGGGATGGGTGCTAGTCGAGCAGTACTAAAGCATTGTCTAACAGAAAAACAGTCTGCCTGTGGATGACTATATATATATATATATATATATATATATATATATATATATATATATATATTTTTTTTTAATTAACTTTCTTGGATTTACATTTTTGGATGTTACCGTCATTGGATTATTTATCGTTCACCAGACTATCCATTCACGTGAAATCACCTTTTTCTTCGCCATATTTCCTCTGCTTCACTTTTTGTTATCAAGTAAGATCTTTGACTTACTTGCAGTTTCATTAAATACTTTTGTATGCAAAATCCGATCCCGCATTGTGCTAATTCCTACCCTCTGTTGAGAAGGAAAGTATTTCTTCGAAACTCTGCGGATTAAGGACTATCCACTTATCTAGTGTTTCCTTTGCAGATTAAATATGTTTTTAACTCTTTTTCAAAGTGTTTTTAACATGTTTTATTAACTATTTGCTCTTTATATATATATATATATATATATATATATATATATATATATATATATATACATACACACCAGATATATCCGGTGTTGCCCAGTCGTAAAATTTGCATAAATATTATATTTTAATCAATGCAGAATTTTTATTTATTATAAGCAGAAATATCATAGGTATTAAACATAATGTTAAATTCTTTAAAAAGAAAAAAAAAAAATATCGGACTGAAATCGAAACACGTGCATGCGAGTATTATGTCTTTTCTAAAGAATTCATTTCTTGTAAGTAAATTTTAAAAAATACTTAAGCTGAGATCGAAATCAAAACCTAAAGACATCAAGTACAATAACCATCACACCAGCTTGACACGACTTTCAAACCAACTCATACTTAACATAAGAAAGTAGTCATATTTCATGACCGCGCATGGGCAGTCATGAAACAGTTGAATACAGATAAAAATCCGGTGGCCTCCCATCTACCAATTTAGCAGCCCTTTTTTCCGGAATATCCTGTATACCGAATTTCAATCTGTAGATTAAAAATGTGTTGAGAAGTGTCTCCACATACACACATTCTCACTTTTATAGAATATAAGATAAGTATTTTTTATACTATTATTACATTATATTATATTCTTACTGAAGTCAGTGTGAGATGACATTTCGGGAACATTTCCCCTCATCAGAAGTGTGTTCAACTTTCAATCAAATGTGAGATGTGGAGACCGTTGCTAGAGACCTATTCAGCAGAAATTGAAATAAATTTGAAATTAAGTTAAGAAAAGATCATTTATTTTTACATAAAAATCATTTTTTTAATATTTAACTTACTTTTTTTTTTTGCCCTTACTCATCTTACTACCACAACTGCAAAGAATTTTCCTTTGTTTTTTCGTGTTCCTAACAGCAAACAGAATTGAGATGGCTTGTTCTCTGTTGGTTGAGCTATGATCATGTGCAGTTCTAGGAGATCTACCCTCAAAAATAATCCCGCGATGATGATGATAATGATGCCATCAACTTCATTAACAAATTATGAAGAATAAAATGTCGTACCTTGAACAGAAGCTCAGCAGTCGAACTTGATGAGTAAAGCAGAAGAGTGTTGATTTGGGTGCCGTCGTTTAACTGCTTTGGTGTCTTCAGTTTGTTCAGGTCAGAAATATAATTCATTATGCAATAAAGGGGGTTAATACCAACCCCACCTCCAAGTAATAAAACATCCTGGGGAGGATCGTCGGGTTTAGGATTATAAACAAAATCCCCACCAAAACGGATTGACACTTCACTTCCAACTTTACTCTGAAAATATACAAGACACGAGAGAAATAGAGATATAAGAGAAAGCAAACACATTAAATGGAGAATCAGGTTGGTTGGTTGGTTGTTTTATGGCATATCAACCTTTTTCAGGTTATTTAATGCCGAATCTAGGACCGGAGAATCAGGCAGGAAAAAAAAAGCTGACACATTATCATTTGATATACATTAATAGTTTCAATTATTCGGACTACTTTTCTCACGTTTGATGTTATTTCCATAATGTTTCGGACAATGTAACCACTGGTCTTCTTCACATGCATCTTGTTGAACTCGAAATTTTTTTTTTCTTTTCTTTTTCACCACTTATCAAGGCCCGAAGGCTACTGAAGGATAAGGGTTAAGTGTTAGGTAGATGGTAAGACAATCAGTCATGCTGGAAACTTGAGTAAGGTTAGATTATCTAAAAGGATGACTCAATAAGAATTTATTCACATTAGACTTGAAGACAACCATGTTATATTTTTATTTATTTATTTGCATTATTATCCTCATCTTAAGAGTTATTGTTGTTTCACAACATTTCGCAAACATTCCTCTGGCCTTCATCAGGTGATTAACCTTCGTGGTGCAGTGGATAGAAGCGTTGAATCTCTACAGTTCCAGGTAAGCATTGTCATAAGATAACGGTTTCAATCCTACCCAAAGCAGACCAGAGCATTAGTTGGCCAAAATGCAGTGAGACGACGACAACTATGGAAGGCAGTAATTACTGAGGATACATTTAAGAGACTTAAGGGTTAAAGAGTGTACAGTAGTCAATGGGACAATGTCGTAATAATTGTTAGTGGAAATTTGGCAAATCAGATTACTTAAGGGGAACGTTTCATCAAGAATTTGTTTACATTGAACTTGAAGACGACCATATTGTAGTCAGCTGGAAAGCAGGCAAATGAAAGAGAGTTCCATAAGTGTGCAGTTCTATGAAAGAAGCTTTGTTCATGGAATCTACGTTTAGGTTTAGGCACAGATAAAGAGTGGTGGAAATTATTGATAGTGTTTTCAGCTAGACAAGTGCTTCTCGTGAAAGTTTGGCAAGGGGGGGGGCCATAGATTGGAGCTCAGACGAGCACTTGTCATGAAAATAATGATAAAGCAGTGACAGGCTCACAACGTCTCTTCTGAGGGAAAGAAGTTGCAGGGAAGAGAAAAGAGCATCCCCTACTACGAGGCTATGAAGTCTATTTTGAACTGTCAAGGCAGGGTAAGGTTTTTCTAGCAGCTCCTGCTATGTGACAACAGTGTTCTATCATTGGATGTACCTGGCTTTTATACATCAGCAATGGGATATCTACTGGATCAATAGAAGGATCCCACCATTTTTCCAGCGACTTTGGCAACATATTTGATGTACGTGTTCCATTTCAGATCAAGAGTAAAGGTCAAGCCCAGAAGCTCAAAATATGTAGCCTCCCCAAGACGAGAGCAATTATTCACATTAGACTTGAACACAACCATGTTTTATTTATTTATTTGAAGACTGTTATCCTCATCTTAATTGTTGTTGTTTCACAACATTTTGGCCAACTATTCCTTTGGCCTTCTTCAGCCTTCAGGGCTGTGGTGCAGGGGATATAGGCATTGAATCTCTACAGTTCCAGGTGAGCATTGTCTGAAGATAACAGTTTCAATCCTACCCAAAGCAGATAAGAGGATTAGTTGATCCAAACGCAGTGAGACCACAACAACTATGGAAGGCAGTAATTACTGAGGATACAGTTACAAGAATCAGCATGGCTATCCTGTCGCGGTTAACCACCTGACGAAAGTCAGAGAGATAGTTGGCCAAAACGTGAAACAACTTTGAAGATGAGGATAACATTCTGCAAGTAAATAAATGAAACATATACAAATTACTCGTCCCAAAGGATTTCAATAAAAAATAATATATCATTTGGTACGGATCCAACCATGTTATAGTCAGCTAGGAAGCAGGCAAATGGTATTGTGTTTCACAGATGGACATTTCTACGAAAAGAAACTCTACTCATGGAATTCTCGTTTAGTTTTGGACACAGATAGGGAGTTCTGAAATTTTGAAATAAACATGCTATTTAACCCACGAGAGTAGATTTCTCTCGTTCAGTCAGCCATTTAGTTGCATTCATAGTATCACTCCTACTGGGAATTGAACCTGCAAGGTCTAAAAGACTGTCTCTTTTGAACTGATTATTACTTTTATCCATCGCGACAAATATTTATGAGCTCAACAAGATGCACCTGAATAAAGTCAAAAGTTTCATCAGCCGAAACGTGATGGGAACGGTACTCCGGATAATCAGGATTAATAAAACTTGATAAAAGGTTTTGGAAACTTTTTCACTTGCCAAAACATGCCGACTTTTATACCTAATAAGGATCAAAAGTTACATCGCCCAAAATGTTGTGCAGATAACACTCAAGATGACAGCAATTGTCTGATTAATTTAAATGATACAAACATTCATACCTCATCTAAAAAGATTCAGAAATGTAACGTCTTTAAGAAATTTGGAATTTGGAAAAACAATTAAAATTCCTTTGAAACCACAATAAAAAAAAATATATATATATATATATATATATAAAGGGTGGCCCAAAAACACGAGCCTCAACTCTAATTAGGCCCTGTTTCTTATTATTTTGTCCGAATGAAATGAAACTTTGGTCATAACTAGTTTATTATATTCAAAACATCACATCAAAACACAAGGATCTTTGGCCTTTTTTTCCGTTCTACAGCATATGTTCTAGATGGCCTGCATTTAGCTTTTGGTTTTTGGTTTTTTTTTTTGGGGGGGGGGGGTCACCCTGTATATTTTACTTTTTTTTTAAATTTCGGATTATAAAATATTCATCATCAGAGAAAGTGTTAAAACATTAAATTGATTTAAGTTTTACCTTTATTTATTTATTCATTTATTTACTTTTTTGCAATTAGAAATGCCCTTGTCTCGTGTCGTTTAGGCAATGTGTAGACGTTATTCATCAACGTAAAATGGAGAACATTTTTTTATATGAACTTTTTTAAGCATGTTGATGTTGTAGTGTCGTAAAACTAGCAAAAGTTTTCGAAAGTATCTTTAAGAAATTTGAAATTTTTAATAAACAGATAAAATGCCGTCAAAACTACTTTTGTCAAAATTCATTAGATTTTTTTTATTATTTTGATGTTTTGTTTCTTACCAATTCTCATCAAAAATAATTTCCAAACATTATATTAATGACATGACGATTGTCTCCCTTGGATTAGATCAGCCATATCAAACTGAGCCCCATGAGAACCACAGGAGTCATTTGTGTTTGGCCTTATTCAAGTACAAACGTATATGTACCTATTTAAAATGCCTCCCCACAGGAAAGAGTAAGACACCAGGGTCGTTTTTTAACGTGGGGGAAAAGGTACAAAAATAAAAACTGTCTAAGTCGTGAAAGATTTCTCCTCCACTGAAAGAGAAACAAACGTATATGTAGCTTGACAAAAAATATAACGAAAACAATGAAATATAAATGTGTGCTTTCAATATAACGAAAATTTAAATTAATGGTTAAATTCTATTTTGGGACTGAATACAGCAGCAACAAATTCAGTGCACATAAATGGAAACTTTTCATATTTTGTCCCGAGGCTTGACAACAATCGTTGGTTTGTCAGGCTGAAATTTCTGTGCCGTTCCGAGTTTTATCAGATGATAAAATAAGTGATGACCAGTCAACCTAGTTATCCAAAAAGTTTCTGCATGAATTGCATGAATTATTGTAAATCCCTTGAGTTTTCATAACATAACTGCCTGTAACTTAATAATAAACATAGCGATAGCTTGAAAAAAGCATGTTTTAAAGTTTCAATCAGTGGATTTAATGTTGACAAAAATTTTCCAAAAATAAGGATCAGATCAGAAATTCTCACATTTTTTTTTTTTTTTTGTATTTTGTTAGGTTCCTCCTCCCCCTAATTTTTTTTTAAATTGCTTTCTGTGCAGTCCATGGGTCGCATGTTTAGTTCGATTTGATTGTTTACAGCAAATCAACCCTTTTCGAGTTATTTAACACCAAATCCAGTTGGAAAAATTTATGCTTCAAGTTCTTTATATCTTCAAATATTTATTTGTAGAGTTTGGTTTGGTTGTTTTGTTTTACGGCATATCAATCCTTTTCGGATTATTTAATGTTAACTCCAGTATAGTACATCCATCCCTTAGCGTTATTCATGTTGCATTCATTTTGTTGCAAGTTTTTATTCTTCAAGCTCTTTGTATCTTCAATCACTTGTTTGTAGTGTTTGGTTTGGTTGTTTTATAGTGGATTTTTTTGTTTTTGTTCTCTGCCTTGCAGAACATGAATGAGTTTTGCAATGGGAGAGGGAAAACATTATATATATATATATATATATATATATATATATATATATATATAAAATAAAAAATTACAATTAAATTTACCAAAATGATCCAAGATGGTAAAATTAAAGTATATTTAATATGTAAGATGTAAAAAGCTCGATAAAACCAAATAGGAGATAGAGCTTATAATACGAGCAAACAGTTAATAAAACATGTTAAAAAACACTTTGCTAATTCCTACCCTCTGATGAGAAGGAAAGTATTTCTTCGAAACTCCGCGGATTAAGGACTATCCACTTATCTAGTGTTTCTTTTTCAGATAATATGTTTTTAACTCTTTTCAAAGTGTTTTTTAACATGTTTTATTAACTGTTTGCTCATATATATATATATATATATATATATATATATAGTTATAGTTTGGTACATTTTAAGTTAAGAAACCAGTAGGAAAGTGGGGGAAAAAGGAAAAGGGGGGAAAAGGTGGCCTGTTGTTTTTGTTTTTGCAGAACATAATTAAGTTTTGCAAAAGAGAATAGAAAAACAAAAAAACATCAATGTTAGGTGCATTTCGTCTCAGGAAACCAATATCTTCAGACAGCCTTATCTGTTAGCACCAGTCGCATAAAAATAAAATAATAATTAATAACAAAATACAACAAGGGTTGTTCCAAAAGTAAATCCTCCTATTCTTTTTAATTCAAAATGTTGAAGAACTATGAAGATGTGAGTGATATCATTAAAATTAGTGACCTATTTGGATCCAGAATTTATTTTTCTACATAGTCAACACCATTCTCAATGCACTTTTGCCAGGAATTCAATGATGCATCTCTGCTCCTGGCACATGTCGATGACAGAGGTTGCTTTCTTAGAGTCTCACATCGTCGATGTCTACAAAAAAGAGATCAAACTTTCAGGTCATAAACGCGCTATAAAAGGGCTCTGACAACAGAATATTGTTTTCATTGTTTTGACTCTCGAGTATATATCCAACACAGTTAATCAACCGAGAACCACATCACTGTATATAAAATTATATAAGATATCAACGGATACACATTCTAGAGTCAAAGCAATGAAAAGAATATGCTGTTGTCCTAGCCCTAGTCATAATAATGCAATTTGCTATCCATTCTGATCCAAGACAGACAGATATATAGATAGACCGATAGATAGATAACTGAATAAATGCTTTCTACCCGGTGTTGCCCGGCATTTACCTAACAAGATTAAGTACACTGTTTACTTCTGACGAGTCTCAAAACCAGAAGTCGCTTGGATCAGTAAATATGTGAGATCACCATGCTGTTTTTTTTATTTAATAAACATAAAAATAATGTGCATAAACTTACTTGCGTGTGTATCCAGTATGTAGGCGGATGTTCACTGAATTTAACAGCCAGTTGTAGAATTTTAGTTTTGTCAAATTGCAAAGGACTTGTACACATTGTAAATCCACCAACTTTGGATAAACCTGGAATCATCAGGTCCAACCTACAACAAAATAAAACAAGCAGTGACTTTAACTCCTAAAACTGATAATAGTTAATACTGTCTGGCGCAGTGGTTAGAGCACTAGGAAAAATTAATTGTAAAAGTGATATTCTCCTGAAGGTTAAAGGTTCAATCCTCAGTGTGGACGACTAAAATCTACATTTGCGAATTACTTAGGCCCTCTATCCAGTCATGGCTGATGGAACAAGAGCATGCTACCCCCGTGAAGTAAATAAAGGGTTTTGCTCAAATTCCGTCCAAATTCCCGAGTTTGACAGAAACATTCCCCAGTTCGACAAGATACACCTGAAGAAGGTCGGAGGTTATATCGACCGAAATGTTGTGAAAATCACACTCAAGATGAGAACAGAAGTCCGATGAATCAAAATAATACTTAATACTGTTTGTTTCTTTCTCCCTCTCTGCCTGAAACATGTACTTAAAATAAAATAAAGAATTGTAAATTTTGAATGCAAATTCTTTCGTGTTATTTCAAAAATATCTTTTCATGTTTGGATTATTTGAATTATTCTTCTCATCTTGAGTTTTATTTTAACAACGTTTTCATTCATTTCTTATCTAGGTGTATCTTGTTGAACTCAGGAATCTTTCTGTCAAAGTTAGGGATCTGTACAGAATCTTGAATAGACCCTTTATTTAACCCACAAGAGGTAGTATGCTATGTTCCAACAACCATGAACGGGTAGAAATCCTAAGTAGTTTTTCAATTATATTTGGAGTATCTTCTGCGCTGAGGATTGAACCTTTAACCTCTAGAAGAGTGTCACTTACAACTGAATTTTACCAAGTCCTTTATCTGTTATGCCACAGATCCTTGTGGGTTACTTAGGATCTAAAACAGTTTGATTTTCTTGAATTTAAAGCCATGTTTAATTCCAGAGGAGTTTCTGACGGGTAGCTCTTTTGTACAAGTCTTGGAGAGGATTGGTTGGTTGGTTGTTTTTGTTTTACGGCATATCAACCCTTTTCGGGTTATTTAATGCCGAATCCAAAGATTTTGAAGAAAATTTTTTTAATAGAATATATTTGTTGTTTTCACGTCGGTTTCTATTTAACCCATAGTTGGGACCCTAACAGGTACTACCACTCCAGGTCAGAATGGACCTGGGAGCAATGGTAATTAAAGGGTGGCTCCACGCTCCCCAAAGTCCACAAGCTGGGGCCTCACCACTGGATATAGTTTAAGGTCATATACAGGACCCCCATTGAGGGACTTTTACCCTCTGCAGGGGGGGGGGGCAGTCGGCATATTCTAATGCCCCACCGACAGGGCCCTTGGAGAGGAAGAGTTTTCGGTGGGTAGGTGTTCTGTGTAAGTTTTGGACTTTACAATTTTGCAGGCAAAGAGCAAAAGATCTTTCTTGTGTTGACACGAAAAAATGTGCAGGAACGCAAAAAGATTCAATATTTTTATGGAGCAATATTTGTTTCTGATTGGTTGTTAGCAAAACATGGCTCCATTTGATTGGTCAGTTCCTATCACCAGTGTCTATAAGTAGAACCTTCCAACTTTCTGTAATCATACCCTTATATCAAAAATATTGCAACAGATTTTGATAAATAAATCGGTAAAATGAAATTTGCGGTACTTACCACTGGCCAGCCTCGTATGATGTAGTTGTGTTTACACGGAGCAACATGGACTTTACTGTTGGTGACAAATCAGATATATCCGTTACTTGGGCAGAGTATATTGCCTAGAAATAGAAAACACAAGGAAATGGCATTAAAATATCTATATATTAATACACCAAGGGAATTTCATGTTCGTATGTATGTATCTTTCACACACGTTTAAAATGATAGGATCGTCCTATTAATCCAATGTCACTAAGGTAAAAAATTCCGACTTTATCCATTTACAATGTTACAGTTTGTGGAGAAAATAGGCTAAACATGATACTAATTTTAAAAGTTTTATGAAGGCAGTGGCAAAGTATGGACTAACACTGAACGAAAGCAAGTGTCGCTACTCTCTTGCTTCTGTAGACTTGCTTGGGTATACTGTAAGCAAAGGTTCAGTGAAACCAGACTCTGGAAGGCTCAAAGGATTGATGGACTTGCCTTTCCATCAAGACTTTCCTTCTTTTCGATGAGCTATGGGAGTGTTTTCTCACTATTCAAATGGGATATCTAACTTCTCTGAAAAACTGTCTCCAAATCAAAATTACTAAGTTTCCCCTCACTAAGGAACAAACCGACGCCTTTAAGAACCTGAAGAAAGAAATTTCTAAATCATCTCTAGTAGCCATAAACTCTTCTATCCCTCTTGAGGTTGAAACATGCTTCAGAATACACCATCGCTGCCTCTCAAACCCAGAATTCTTGGCCAGTGGCCTTCTTTTCAAGAACTTTAATCTCCATCGAGCAGAAGCACTCTTCAGTTTTCTTGGATCCACGTGATATTTCTTAATCCTTTTGCAGTTTTTATATGACCGATTATCGTTTTCTTGGATCCACGTGATATTTCTTAATCCTCTTGCAGTTTTTATATGACCGATTATCGTTTGTAGTTTATGCATATTAGTTTCTGCATTCAAGGGTTTTCCTTAATATTTCAGCCCTTTTCATTATTGCTAGCCATTGTATTATTATTATAGTTGTTGTTGTTGTTGAAAAGGTCATAGATTTTCAGAACCTGACTTTTTGCATTATCAGAACATGTGCCTGTGAAACTCAAAATCAACAATGAAGGCAGTGCATAACTGAAGATCTCCCTTGAGGTATTCATAAGAATGCATTTCACAAATTTTATTATTGAGATGGAATGTAGTCAATATATTGGGTTGGCAACTAAGTTCCTGCTGCTTTTTGTACTTTGTTTTTAAAATTTTGGAATCTGTTGTGTTTTCAAAATTTTGGAATCCATTTTTTTTAGGATTCTATTCTAAAATCATTTTGTAATCTCTTTGTTTTAGTAAATTTAAGTTAATTTCATGTTTATTTTCATTTCATTAAAATGGAAAGAAAAACATCTACTTTTTATTTTATTTTACTTTTTGGCAATATACAGCTAGCGACACAGATGAAAATCAAATTTTCAAATAAAAACTCTTACCAGAGAAAAATAAATTTCTACACCAAAAATTTGGAAAAATTATTGAGTAGAATTTTAATCTTCTTTTCTTAAATAAATCTCAAACGTCTGTGTGTTTGTGTGTGCATTTTTTTGTCATCTGCATCATACAGGCACAAACACAATATCATTAGAAAGAGTGATCTCTTGGACAAATTAGAAAAAAATTGTCAATTATTTTGTGTAGAAATGTTGTTTTGTTTGACGGGGAGGGTCAGATAAAAACCTTGCTTTCTGACACGGTTTGCAAACAGTGCATGTGCAAACCGTTGTTATGGTCTTCCATTTTAAATAGCTAAATTTGCGAGGTTATAACATCTATGTCTCTGTGGGCACATCAATAAGGCATTCACTTACTAATTTAAGTTATGCGAGTTCACACGCAGCATGTTTTCTTTTTTTATTTTTGCTAACAAAATTTTGCTTTCAGTATCGCTTCTGGGTGATGCCACCCAAGTCCCGTTTTCTTTCTTTTCTTTTTTGCGACCAGTTAAAAATGAAAATCAGTTTCATATTTTGTCCATCTGCTATTCATTATTACTTCGTTAAATGACAGAGTTATCTCCCCCTGCTTTATGGGTATTTCTGCTCTTATCAATGGTGGATTGATAAAATATGATAAAACTGACTTTTATTTTTTATGAAAATTCTACTGCATAATTTTTCCAAATTTTTTTTATTTTTATGAAAATTCTACTGCATAATTTTTCCAAATTTTTTTTATTTTTAATGAAAATTCTACTGCATAATTTTTCCAAATTTTTTTTATTTTTTATGAAAATTCTACTGCATAATTTTTCCAAATTTTTTTTATTTTTTATAAAAATTCTACTGCATAATTTTTCCAAATTTTTTTAATTTTTTATAAAAATTCTACTGCATAATTTTCCAAATTTTTTTAATTTTTTATAAAAATTCTACTGCATAATTTTTCCAAATTTTTTTAATTTTTTATGAAAATTTTACTGCATAATTTTTCCAAATTTTTTTATTTTTTATAAAAATTTTACTGCATAATTTTTTTATTTTTTATAAAAATTTTACTGCATAATTTTTCCAAATTTTTTTTATTTTTAATGACTTTTCATCTGACAGTTTAAATGCTTCCAAACGCTTTTCGAAAGTTGGAAGTTACATGGGCTGAAAGCATGATGGAATTAACAACCAAGATCGTAGCTAAGTGATTAACAACACAGGTTAAAAACCTAAGTGTGCCAAGTCACCACAACCGAGAAACTTTGCCTACTATGTGTGATGTCATTTTTCAGTTAACAGGCCTTGTCTCTCGGTGGTAGTCAAGTCCAAATCCAGTTCGTTCCACAGAAGCACTTTCATCAAACTGACACATGACCTTGTGTCTAACCTTCTGAAGAAAAGGTAAATAAAATAACAACCAAGATGAGAACAGTAGTCTGAATTATTCAATCCTTATCTAAAAAAAAAAAAAATATCCAAAAGAAAAAATTGTTTGTACGCAGTATTGCTGTTCGCCATCTTTTTTTTCTCATTTTTTCATTTATATTTCCTCCCTATCAATTATCATTATTCATTCAATAATGCCCTTTGTTATAAAACGATATAGTCCCCATTCATCTATGAATTAAATAGTAGAGAAGACTGGGCTCTCAGGCACTAACTATTCAAAACTCTTTATTCAAAACTAGCTGGATACGCAGTGTTATCTAGTCGTACAATACACTTAAACATAATATTTTAATATATGTAGATTCCATTATTATAGAATAAATCCTCTATTGAATATTATGAGTTATAATTTGCCTGCTGGACTAATTCGAAAAATAAAATTTAAAAAATAATAATGATAATGTCGTTCATCAAATTCCGTCTGTGTTTGTTTACAATATGATGTCAGCTGATAGTTGGGCTTGACGATCTTAAAAATAGTCTCTCTTTTCTTATAGATAAAAAAAGAATTTTTATAGGGGAATATTTTACGTTACACCAGCCAAGGTTACACTGGTGTAACGTAAAAATTTCCCCTGTAAAAAATCTTTTTTTATCTATAAGAGGAGAAACTATTTTTAAGATCGGATTTTTTTGGATTTTCGATACTTATCAGATGAATTTCTGTACAAAACGTATCTAAGAACACTGCCAGACATATGAATTACCCTTGTGTGAAATTTGCAAAAGATAGGCTCAGCCGTTTCGGAACCTATAAGGAAGGAACTCACACACACACAAAGTGACTTTTATATGAGAGTAGAAGTTCAGCATTTGCCCTCCCCCTCCCCATTTGGCCCCAAAAGTCCCCCGGGGACGTCAATTCCTGGTGAAAATGAACAAACGGTACAGTTTTAGGCTTTAACATATGTAAATTTGAGTTCTGCACCATGCAAAAAAAAGAAATGACTAAGTCCATCATTTTCCCCTCCCCCATTTAGCCCCAAAAGTTCCCAATGCCTTGACATATTTAAATTTGAGTTCAGCATCATGCAAAACTGCTAAATAGAAATACACAGAAAATTTTGAACAAATATGGTAAAATAGTCCCAAAAACGGAGTATTTTTATTAACCCTAAAAGAGCCCCTGCAGCACATCCAGGAGTTATCGCAAAGTATAGACAAGCAAAATTAAAAAGTTAGTTAATTACAACTTTTCAGAAAGTTTCTTTTTAAAAATCCAAGGCATCAATTTTTTTTTTATAAGCAAAAAGTGGCAATTTTAGCCATTTTAACCCGAAAGCCACCTCTAAGGGGCAACCAGAGTTTTCCCGGAAAATCCGTTCTCTTACTTTTTTACTCATATCATGTTTAATGTTTGTGCAAAAATTTCAAAAAATTCCAAGGCGTAGTTATTGAGAAAAGTGTGGACAGACGAACAGACAAGGGTGAATTTACAGGTCCACCTTCCTTTTGTCGGGGGACCAAAAAATATTCTTCACTTGTGTTAGTACTAATATTCTTATTACTATAAAATAACATCTCAATCAGTAAAGTCTGAAAAAAAAAAATATGGAAAGTAAAAACAAAGAAAGAAAAAATATATCTATCGGTATATGAATAAGTAAAAAAAAAAAAAAAAAAAAAAAAAAAAAAAGAAAAGAAAAACGTCTCATTATGGAAATAAAGTAAAGGATTTCTTTCTTATTTATTAACGATTGCAAGGGAGGGATGGGTATTTCTTTTTATTCTCTCTCTTTTCCCCCTAAACACTTGAAATAGTTTCGTCTGGCAGTTTTTTTTTTTTTGTTTTTTTTTGCTTTGTGTTTTTTTACTCACTGACTTTTGTATGACAGGATACATATATATTTATATATATAGTCATCAACAGATCGACTGTTTCATTGTATCACAGCTCTGTAGTGCAACTAGACCAGCACCCATCTCAAACCAGAAATCAAACCTCCAACCATCTAATCGATAGCCAGCAGTTTTTCTCACTGAGCTATAAGATATCTACAATGTCTTTACAAACATTAACTGCTAATTTTAAAGTGCACTTTTTGTTTATTTATAAGCAAAGAGCTTTGCATTACGCTAAGTAAGCAGCAGACGATATTGTTTAACAACTGTGCTTTACCCAAGGAAGGAGGTGCTCATATAGCCATTCACAGATAACCTGTTTCACTGTATTACATCTCTTCAGTGTGGCTAGACTAGCACTTATCCGAAGCCAGGGATCGAACCTACAGCCATCTAGTTGATAATCAGCAGTTCTACTCACTAAGCTACGAGACTGGTGCACATAAATAATATTTATGTATACATATATACACATATATATATATATTTTTTTTTTTTTTTTTTTTTTTAATTACATATTTATAAATATACAAAAAATGCACATTGGTTTTTTAATATAGAGTGGATGATATATATTTATATGCATAACATATAGTAGTTATAATCACATTGACACACAGATTCCCATTACATCATCAAAGTTAAGCAACGTTGATCATGGTCAGTACTAAAATGGATGATCATTAGGGAATTCCAAGTGTTGTATGTGCTCTCCGCTTATTCACTCGTTTCCAACCAGTCTTCAACTTCTTTGGCACTGGACCCAAGCAGTGTCGATTCAGGAGAGGTGTGGTTGAAGATTGGGCAACTCTTGCCTCACAATTACACATGCAATCACCTTTACAGAGGTGTCCGTTGTCTCTTGATATGGAACGGAGGCATTGATAGTAGTAGACTACCATTGACCCGTTGAGTCAAAACCTCTTATTTCATTTAAAAATGCATAAACTGGAACAATAATATGGATAATAAAGAAGTAAAAAAAAATTTTTTAAATAAAAAAAACTTATTTCTTGCTATTTAATTTACATACGTGTCTACGGTGTGTACGAACAAATCATGTAAATTAAATAGCAACATGAAGAAAGCAATTAAGAAGGAACATTAAAAAAGGGAGTAACTCTTTCTCTCAAAATGATCACAGAGATATTTTTTAAAAAAAAAACTATTAGTGAGTGGTTTCACCAACAGAGTGAAAGAGGGGTGAGGAATAGGTCGATTGCTAAATGACAGATGGTAGACTTACGGATTATGGCAATTACGTTCCTGAGTTTTTGAGATGAGGATTGATAATTTGGATAATTTGGATTTTTGAACTATTGTTCTCATCTTGCATGGTGTAACGGATAAAGTACTAAGTATTTCGGTTCAAAATGAAAATCTTCTGGAGATTGAAGGTTCAATTCTTGGTTCAGGCATTCTAAAAATACAATTGCAAATTACTCATGACTTCTACCTGGTCATGGCTGCCAGAAACAAGAGCACGCTACTCTCATTGACTATAGAAAAGGTTCAGTTAGAAATTCTGTGCAGATTCCAGAGTTTGGCAAAAAGATTTCCAGAGTTCAGCAAGATACACCTGAAGAAGGTCGGAGGTTACATCGGCCGAAACGTTGCGAAAAATAACAATTAAAATAAGAACTGTAATCTAAATAACACTTGACTAGCTACAACAGCTGCTATCAACAATTTCCCCCACTCTCTATCTGTGCCTAAATCTAAACGCAGATTCCATGAACAAAACTTATTTCCTAGAACTGCCTGCCTGTGGAACACTGTTCCACTGACCTGCTTCCCCGCCGATTACAATATGGTAGCTTTCAAGTCCAATGTAAACAAGTTTTTATTGAACCATCACCTAATTCTACCCAATCTACACCATTAACGATTACTACTACCTTACATTCATTAATCCTTATCCTCTAGTGGCATTCGGGCCTTGATAAGTAAAAAAAAATTTGTTTTATTTATTTAAACACTATTTAGCTGACAGCTAAAAATATTTATACGGAAAAAACAAAGAGTCATTTTTTTTTATATATATATATATATTATTGATCTTGAGATTTGAAAAAGAGTCACTCTTATATATACTTACAGAGACATTAAAAATATTAGAGTGGTTGAATCAACATAGAGTCATGGACGATGAGAGAGATATATAGATAGTTAATTAACTAAGAACAAAATTCTACTTGGTCATGGCTGACGGAATGAGAGCATGTTACTACCATGGATTAAATAAAGGGTTTCGTTTGAAATTTTGAGCAGATTCCCGAGTTGGACAAAGATTTCCAGAGTTTGTCAAGATTCACCTGGAGAAGGTGGGAGGTTACATCTGCTGAAACGTTGTGCAAATAACACTCAAGATGAGAACAGTAGTCTAAAAAAGTCCAAATAATATAAACCAGTTTATTTTCGTTTATCCTTGCATTTTCAGTCGCGAGTGACATTTTTGCCGCTGGACACGAGTAATACGGATTCAGGAGGGGTGTGGTTAGTGATTGTGCAACCGTTGTTTCACTACAGAAACCTCGCACAGACACCCTTACAGAGAGTAACCATTGTCTCTCGAGAGTGAAAGGAGGAATTTAAATCTCCTATTCAGAAGGAAAAAGTTTGACACAAGGTCAGTTTCAATTTTAGTCTTGCTGGCTGTTCCTAGTCTTTGGGTTAGAATCAGAATGTAGTATTAATGTTCCTGTACTTTCCCATGCAGATTCTCAAGTTCAACACTGGAGTTGGTGGTTACATTAGCCGAAAAGTTGTGAAAACAACACTCAAAATGAGAATGTAGTTCAAACAATACAAACTAGCAGTACCTGTGGAAATTCCACAGTGGCATCTTTCATCTAATACATAAACGGCTATATGTCTGCTTGTCGGTCTTCATATTTTCAAACTCTATCTTCTCCAAAACAAACAGGATGTTTTACAGATCGTTGCTTTATGGGTCTCTAGCTAGTTAAAATTGTTTTATGGGTCTCTAGCTAGTTAAAATTGTTTTATGGGTCTCTAGATGCTTAAAATTGTTTTATGGGTCTCTAGATGCTTAAAATTGTTTTTATGGGTCTCTAGATGCTTAAAATTGTTTTTATGGGTCTCTAGCTGGTTAAAATTGTTTTTATGGGTCTCTAGCTGGTTAAAATTGTTTTTATGGGTCTCTAGCTGGTTAAAATTGTTTTTATGGGTCTCTAGCTGGTTAAAATTGTTTTATGGGTCTCTAGCTAGTTAAAATTGTTTGATGGGTCTCTAGCTGGTTAAAATTGTTTCAGGGGTCTCTAGCTGGTTAAAATTGTTTCATGGGTCTCTAGCTGGTTAAAATTGTTTCATGGGTCTCTAGCTGGTTAAAATTATTTTATGGGTCTCTAGCTAGTTAAAATTGTTTTATGGGTCTCTAACTGATTAAAATTGTTTTTATGGGTCTCTAACTGATTAAAATTATTTTTATGGGTCTCTAACTGATTAAAATTGTTTTTATGGGTCTCTAACTGATTAAAATTGTTTTTATGGGTCTCTAACTGATTAAAATTGTTTTTATGGGTCTCTAACTGATTAAAATTGTTTTTATGGGTCTCTAACTGATTAAAATTGTTTTTATGGGTCTCTAGCTGATTAAAATTGTTTTTATGGGTCTCTAGCTAGTTAAAATTGTTTTTATGGGTCTCTAGCTAGTTAAAATTGTTTTTATGGGTCTCTAGCTAGTTAAAATTGTTTTTATGGGTCTCTAGCTAGTTAAAATTGTTTTTATGGGTCTCTAGCTAGTTAAAATTGTTTTATGGGTCTCTAGCTAGTTAAAATTGTTTTATGGGTCTCTAGCTAGTTAAAATTGTTTCATGGGTTTCTAGCTAGTTAAAATTGTTTTATGGGTCTCTAGCTAGTTAAAATTGTTTTATGGGTCTCTAGCTAGTTAAAATTGTTTTATGGGTCTCTAGCTAGTTAAAATTCTTTTATGGGTCTCTAGATGCTTAAAATTGTTTTATGGGTCTCTAGATGCTTAAAATTGTTTTTATGGGTCTCTAGATGCTTAAAACTGTTTTTATGGGTCTCTAGCTGGTTAAAATTGTTTTATGGGTCTCTATATGCTTAAAATTGTTTTTATGGGTCTCTAGCTGGTTAAAATTGTTTTTATAGGTCTCTAGCTGGTTAAAATTGTTTTTATGGGTCTCTAGCTGGTTAAAATTGTTTTTATGGGTCTCTGGCTGGTTAAAATTGTTTTTATGGGTCTCTAGCTGGTTAAAATTGTTTTATGGGTCTCTAGCTAGTTAAAATTGTTTTATGGGTCTCTAGCTGATTAAAATTGTTTATGGGTCTCTAGCTAGTTAAAATTGTTTTATGGGTCTCTAGCTAGTTAAAATTGTTTGATGGGTCTCTAGCTGATTAAAATTATTTTATGGGTCTCTAGCTAGTTAAAATTGTTTTATGGGTCTCTAGCTGGTTAAAATTGTTTTATGGGTCTCTAGATGGTTAAAATTGTTTCAGGGGTCTCTAGCTGGTTAAAATTGTTTCAGGGGTCTCTAGCTGGTTAAAATTGTTTCAGGGGTCTCTAGCTGGTTAAAATTGTTTCAGGGGTCTCTAGCTGGTTAAAATTGTTTCAGGGGTCTCTAGCTGGTTAAAATTGTTTCATGGTTCTCTAGCTGGTTAAAATTGTTTGATGGGTCTCTAGCTGGTTAAAATTGTTTGATGGGTCTCTAGCTGGTTAAAATTGTTTTATGGGTCTCTAGCTGTTTAAATTGTTTTTATGGGTCTCTAGCTAGTTAAAATTGTTTTATGGGTCTCTAGCTAGTTAAAATTGTTTTATGGGTCTCTAGCTAGTTAAAATTGTTTTATGGGTCTCTAGCTAGTTAAAATTGTTTTATGGGTCTCTAGCTAGTTAAAATTGTTTTATGGGTCTCTAGCTAGTTAAAATTGTTTTATGGGTATCTAGCTGGTTAAAATTGTTTGATGGGTCTCTAGCTAGTTAAAATTGTTTTATGGGTATCTAGCTGGTTAAAATTGTTTCTAAGGGGTCAAAAATGGGTCAAAACTGAAATAAAAATTGTTTAAAATTTTGTACGTTCATCTTTATTTTTAATCAGTTTATATGCGTGTCCTGTTAGTACAATGGTAACGTTACTACCTTTTAATGCTACAGTTTTGGTTTCGATTCTAGTTGATGGCACCTAAATACTTTTTTGTTTTACTTTTGAAATCACGACTATAATAATATATATGAAAATATGGGAAAATTAAAATATCATATTTTAGCGTTTTTTACACCCGGGGCAAAGCCGAATGCCCCGTCCCCCGCTAGTATGTAATATATTGTTGCGAGAATTCTGTGGACGTTCAGTGTGAATGGAAATCCCGCGATATTATTGTAGACCGTTTGTTAAAACTGGAAAAGTATTTATCAAAGTAATCTGGTTAATGCAATGTCAGTATATGTGTCGTTATTATGGTTTATCTCGAATATCCTTACAGTAGTCTGTGACATATTTCCATTGTATGGACGCCCGGCACAAACAGAAGCGATATTATACCATCTTTAGACAGAACAGATACTACCCTTGGATCCTAGCCAGCAAATCAAGAAGGTATATTTTATTTTCACATATGGCCCAAAAGCAACATCACTTTTTTTTTTTTATTACATTACATCTTCAGTGATCGGGAGATCCTATTTATTAAAAAGGAGGATAGAAGGTGATAACATACTACGGACATTGAATTAGCATCGCTATATACTAATTTAATGTTCGTAGTATGTCATCACCTTTTCTCTTCTTTTTTAATAAATAGGATCTCCCGATCAAATAATTTATAATCCAGAAACCATGACACACAAAGGTATGTACATACATACGTATCTACATTAAAAGCACTACAGATAATACAAATTATGTCTATCGTTGACTATTTACTTAGTTTAAGACAATATACAGAAT
The DNA here is from genome assembly GCF_053919585.1 of Euprymna scolopes. Taxonomy (NCBI): domain Eukaryota; kingdom Metazoa; phylum Mollusca; class Cephalopoda; order Sepiida; family Sepiolidae; genus Euprymna; species Euprymna scolopes. The sequence goes on from NC_136494.1 coordinate 27,442,473, forward strand.
TTTGAATTGAACACATGGCTGACTGAACAAGAACAATCTACCTATGTAGATTAAATAAAGGGTTCAGTTCATAGGTTCTCCCGGATTCAACATGAAGATTCCCAAGTTTGAACAACAGATGCACCTGAAAAAGATTGGAAGTTACATCAAGCAAAATACTGTAAAAATAACGCTCAAGATAAGAACAGTAGTCCGAATAATACAAATTATGGCTAATTAAAAGAAGTAAAATTAAATTTTTTTTCAAACATATCTCAATCCCAAAACTAAGAAATATCTTAACATGTATATTGTATATCATTAAAGAATATAGGAATAAAAAGCCTTTAGGCAACAAGTGTTGACTCACTCAGCTTGAGTATGAAAATAGATATTTGGATATAATGCGTTGGCTGTGAAAATTCTCTTACACTCTTCTGCCTTGTGCCAGTCCTTGGTGAAATCATCTCGGCCATTGTTGGTGAGAAGTTAAATGCACGCAAGTTGAGCCACAGTCCAGTGAAGAGAGCAACCAAGTTAGCAGAAAGGAGAAAAAACTTCCAATGTGAAACGGAAAAACGAAGAAACCTTGGTCAGCTGACACCAAGAATGACTCATTTTTTTTTTTTTACTTGGTTAAAATAATTAGGAAAATAACTTTAAGGTTTGTTTCTTTTATTTTTTTTTTTTTTCTCTATTGTTAGCCAAAAAAAAAAAGTGCACATTTTCCTTCGTTACAATAAAGAAAAAAGTCTTCAAATTAAAGTTATTTCAATTGTTTAGCCATGTTGGTTTTTTTTTTTTTAATCTTCTTTTAAAAGAATGTCTGGTTCGAAAACACCAACAACTGCAGAAGTTCAAAAATTCAACTAGTTTTTAGTCTTGTCCGTGTTACAACGTATCAAAGCAGCATATTGCCATCCGGGGTTACTATGATAAATTGGAGGAGGGGGATACGTCATATAACGGTCGTAATTGACCGCATTGTTTATAGTGTTCGTAATTTTTATATAGCTTTTTATTTCTTTTCTTTATTTTTTTTACAAAAGAGTCATTACTTATCAAGGCCCAAAGGCCACTCGAGGATAAGGGTTTAATGACTGTAAGGTGGAAGCGTATTAATAGTTATTGGTGTAGATTGCATAGAATTTGGATTATTTAACAGAACGGCTCAAGAAGAACTTGTTTACATTGAACTTGAAGGCTGCCATATTGTAATCAGCTGAGAAGCAGGCCAGTGGAACAGTGTTCCACAGGCAGGCAGTTCTAGGAAAGAAGCTTTGTTCATGGAATCTGCGTTTAGGTTTATGCATAGATAGAGAGTGGCAGAAATTGTTGATAGTGGTTGTAGCTAGTCGGGTGTTTTTTTTGTGAAAGTTTGGCCATAGATTGGAGTTCAGATGAGCACTTGCCATGAAAATAATAATATATAGCAAAGATGGGCTAACAACGTCTTTTCTGTGAGAAGAAGGCTGCAGGGAATAGAAAAGGGCATCACCTACTAAAAGGTAAGACAGGGCGCACCAAGCAACTCTTCCCCAGATGTGGCAACAGTACTCCATTTTAGGATGGATTTGGCTCTTATACAGATAGGGGATTGCATCACAATACCTATTGGAGTGGTAAAATGATCCAACCATTTTCCAATGACCATAGCAACAGATTTAATGTATATGTGTTCCATTTCAGATTAGGGGTGAAGGTCAGTCCAAGAAGCTTGTCCAGACATGGACTTCCCCCAAGACGAGAGCCATTCATTTCAATTGGGGCTAGAAGGCGGTCAGAGCGATTATGATGAAAAGAGAGAAGCCTGGTTTTAGATCCATGCTTTGAATTAAATTATATATTTTGGCTTAATTGTAAGAGTGTTCACTAATAGGCTTGGAGACCAGTGTTCAATCTTTGGTTAAGTCAGACCAAACACTTAAAAAGTAATATTCGATGCCCCCTTGCTAAGCACTCAGCATTATAAGTGGAGTAATTCTGGGAAGTGAGTGGCGCCCTTCGTGTAACAACTAATGAAAAGGGAGCCTTTGGGTCGCCTTCAACTATAGTTGATAACTTAATCTCCCCCCCCCTTAGTGCATCACTTTTATTGCATAAAAGAAACAGTTATTTTGTGAGTAAAATAACATTTAGCTTTTGATTTTCTTGCAAAAAATATTATTTCAGCTTTTTATATATTTTCTTTTGATATGAAAAAAAAAATTATCATAAAAGCTACTATGAATATGGATTTTATAAAACATTGTTATATTAGTTCCGTGATATAAAAACATTATATTTGCCAGGGAATAGTCGGGGGACAAATTAAAAAGGTAGCAAGAAAAGTTTTCTTATATATATATATATATATATATATATTGCCATTTTATCTGCTTAGTTACACATGTTTCATTTACCGAATCATATCAACGATCCAATGACTTCAGACTTTGGAGATTTTTCTTTACAGTTTTTTTTCTGTAAAGTCTGATGAAGTTATTGGATCATTGATATGATTTGATAAATGAAACATATGTAACTAAGCAGATAAAACGGTAATAATATATATATATATATATATATATACATATTTATATATATATGTATATATATATATATGCTGCATTCTCTTCAGGTTTTTACTAATTACCATTTTTGCTATACATTATATATATATATATATATATATATATATATATATATAATGAAAAATTACAATAAAATTTACTAAAATGATCCAAGATGGTAAAATTAAAGTATATTATAAATATTAAAGAATTAATATTTATAAAGTTATCTCAGCCAGATGTAAAAGCTCGATAAAACCAAATAGGAAATAGAGCTTCTTCCACCAGACTATCCATTCATGTGTAATCACCTTTTTCTTCACCATATTCCCTCTGCTTCACTTTTTTTGTTTTCAAGTAAGATCTTTGACTTACTTGTTGTTTCATCAAATACTTTTGCATGCAAAATCCGATCTCGCATTTTGCTAATTCCTACCCTCTGATGAGAAGGAAAGTATTTCTTCGAAACTCCGCGGATTAAGGACTATCCACTTATCTAGTGTTTCCTTTTCAGATTAAATATGTTTTAACTCATTTCAAAGTGTTTTTTAACATGTTTTATTAACTGTTTGCTCGTATATATATATATATATATATATATATATATATATATATATATAGAGAGAGAGAGAGAGAGAGAGAGAGAGAGAGAGGATGGGGCAGAAATAACAGATAACAGGTGTTTGTTTTTTTTTAATCATGAAATATAAGATTTTATTGAAAACAAGGTAATTTTTTCTTCAATTCAAAACGGTTTGTCATTTTAATTTCTGCCCCATCATATCGCTATCTCTACTATTATATAAAAGGAACTGTGCGTGTGTGTGAATTCGCAATGACTGAGCTGAGTTTTATAAAATTTCATACAAATGTACTTTAGTTATCTGGTAGTGTTCTTAGATAGGTTTTGTATTGGAATGCCTTTGATAAGTATCGATAATCAAAAAAATCCAATGAAGAAAGGAACAGGCGATTTTAACCAAAGTTAGCACCTTGTACAGCCTAACATCACAAGTGCATTTGAGAAGCTTTATTACCACACAAGCAGAAAGGCCTGGCATATAAAATCAACAGTAGGCTCTTTGATATGACAGGGGCACGTTCAAAATTAATGTTTCTGTTTAGAGCCAATGATACTTGACTTTTGCATTTTAAACTTTAATTCAAGCCGTTATACATAAAAAAATAATTTTAATAAAATCAACAGTAAGTTCTCTACAGTGCAATGTATTGTGAACTAATCCTTGTAAGGAGGCATGTGAAGCTTCGTTCTGGTGCACCGTGATTGCGTCCCTGACTAGAGCAGGCAATTAATTGCTATAATAAGAAAATGGGCGATTTCATCGATTTCGATGACAATAAAAATATTGGAGTGTGAAACATTAGTTGATTATCATTCAATCCCGGGCAACGTCGGGTCTCTCAACTAGTATATATATATATATATATATATATATATATATATATATATATATATATATATATATATATATATATATAGATGTTATATCCATTTTTTAACTCTTCTCTTTTGTATCCATGCTTCTGGGTAACACCGGGTACCCCTGCTAGTAATGATGAAATCAAACACCGTCTGTAGCAGGTATATTATTCTTTTTAACCATTGAAGAAGTCACAAATCTTGGCTCAGCCACGCAAGAAAAGCGGACAATATCAAACGGCTAACCTTTCTGGTAAAGTGCAATGACAAGAGACTGATTCTGTCTGGCACCATGACAACATCGGATTAGTTTTGGCGCAGTGATTACGCAACACAAATTATATACAGAAATCTTTAGTAAGATAGAATGAATATATATATATATATATATATATATATATATATATATATATATAGAGTTTACATTGGACTTGAAGACGACCATATTATAGTCAGCTGGAAAGCAGGCAAATAGAAGAGAGTTCCGCAGGCATGCAGTTCTAAGAAAGAAACTTTGTTCATATATATATATATATATATATATATATATATATATATATATATATATATATATATACACACACACACACACACACCTGTGTGATTCTACATTTAACCATTGATAAATACTTTCCCTGGCTTTTAGGTTAGGATCAAAGTGTAGTAATTTTGCAGAACACTCCACTTCTAAACACACTCTTATGTTTTTGCTCCCACTTAAATCCCACTCCCACTTAGAGATCGACCCACTTGTTTTTGATTCTAAACAAACCTGATAAACAGTGGGTGATCTACTCTTAGAAGGAATTGGATGAATCTCACTAACCTGAACTCGTCTTATTTTGTTTTTTAGTTTTTTTTCGTACTCCCTACTTTTTTCGACCACAAATATCTTTCATAAATAATTTATTGTTTTAACGAAAACCGATCTAGACAATGCATGCA